>NC_057794.1:547942202-548249995 GCF_018294505.1 Triticum aestivum
ACTGAATCACCTTGGTGGACAAGCTTGTTGCCAAGGGTACAAAAGAAAAGTCTTTTCTTTCTCCCCCCCTCTCGCAAGACCATTGGGATAGCCTTTCCCCCCTTCGAACTCCGCTGGCGAGTCTGTGGATCCGCTTTTTCTGCCTGATGCTTAGACGACCGGGGGCTGAAAGTGGGATGGTGCCATGCCTCCGGTTAGTGGATAGGCTAGAGCTTTAGTCCTCGCAAGGGCGTGCTCTTCTTCGAGTTGGTTTTCCGGGCTCCGATTCTCCTCAAGCTCATCCGCCAGGACGGATTAGAAGGAGCCCTAGCATAGATTTTTGCCGGCTCACTGCGGCGGTAATGTTAGGTTTTATTGCCACACGTACACGACGATGATTTTTGGTTTTAGTTTTTTCAGATTGATTCAAGGGTTCAAAGACGACGACTATGGCTCTGGGACGTTGGCCCTTAGAGGCATGTGCACGAAGACTTCTCGACTGTATTGACAAGGTCAGTCCGGCTCCGGTATGGGAGCAACGACAACAACGCGTCGGCAACTCAGTCCGGTGACAACAATGGTCGTTTGGCGGTTCAGGGGCATCAACGTAATTTTTATTATATTCCGGATGATTTGTGCTTCTAGTGAATCTTTGTAATAGATCTGATTCATTGTCGCAAGAAAAAGATATAAAAGAAAGGTTTAAAAACTTGTGAAGAAGGATTTAAGATGATTTTATTAAGTAGTATATTTTATTTTACGCTCAAGTACAAACATTCGTGAGAGTTCTGCTAACATCTATGAAAACAAGCTACCGCAAGGCGTTTAGGTCCTTGATATACTAGCTTGACCATTAATATCAGTAGGATGAACTGATCTAGAAAGAATGCACTCACATTTTATTTTATTTAAAGGAGGGTTACCCCGGCCTCTGCATCAAAATGATGCATGCATCTATATTATTAAGCAACATGTTCAAAAATTCCGCGGTTCAGTATAAGCTTACAAGGAGCGAAAATAAAATGAAGATAAAAGTTGCCACAACCGGAGAAAACAGATCACGATGACTAAACACCAAGCTTATTATTGAACCGTCATTCAAATTGGTTGGAAAGTATGCGCTCAATGTGTTGGATTTTTCTTTCCTTTTTTGAGAAATACTGAGTACAACGTGATATGGAGTAAACCGGTCACATTTGCCAAGTTAAGAGACATAGGAGTATCAATGTCAAGAGCAAGTTCATGAATAAAAAAAAAACAAGTTCATGCATGTACCGCACTACCGCAGGGCTAATTTTACTCTTTTGAGCAGCCCCGTTTAGCCTTGCTTCTGAAACCGGCTAGCTGATAATTTTGTTTTCCAGTATGGTCGAAGTGCTTGCATTTCCTTCGGGACAGTTGGCACACTAATCTTTTTTTTTGTCGAATCAAAGGAGTTTTATTTCATATTTAAAGTTACAATTACGGAGGAAAAACGTCCTCCATACATGGTGGTCCTTAGTGTATCCATACAGCCGTGGTACACTCGATATGACTATACTTTGCCAGACAATCGACAACTCTATTTTAATCCCTAGTTAACATTTCTAGAATAAACTTTCTGATTTTTATGAACTCGTTAATTTCAGCCACAAGATGACCATAGACAGAGCGATCTAGCCCATCCGCTGTTAAACTGTACAATACCTCACTTGAGTCAAATTGTACAATGACCGGAAGGTTAGTGTGTTGAATAGCAAGCGTCATTTCTTACATGATTGCATGTATCCCCATCTCCAATGCATTATTGCAATTGAAAATAAATCGATAAGCAGCAAAACTAGCAGATTCGTTGTGTCACCTGAGAACCATTCCCACTACCGCCTCGCTAGATTCCACTGAAAAGGATCCATACTGACAGAGCAGCAAAATTAGGCGTTAGAGGTGGCCAAGGCCTAGGCCCTGAAGTAGCTCACATTTGAGGAAAAGCCTAATCAGCAATTGGCATTTCCCCCTTAATGATTTCCTCTGTACTCAACTTCCTAGTATCTCCAACAGACTTCATATAGCTAATCAAAAAGTCCACCGTAGCCTTCATCGGGGGAGCCTCTTTTTATCATGAGTGAGATAATTCTGTAATTGCCAAATACGCCAAATGAGCACGCTCACGCTGAAGTACGTTACAGTTAAGCAGCAAGTTCAGCAACCACTCCTTACCGCTGTTAAGAAGTAACTGGTCTTGTGGTAGCGACCAAACTCTCCTCATGGTCTTCCAAATGCTACGTGCATGGCCGCATGCAACCAAAGCATGATAGCTATCTTTGTCTACACTGTCATAGATGGGACATGTCCCGTGCAACACCTGTACTTCGTACGCAAAGGAACAGAGGAACACCAAATAAGATTTCAAACAAAAGGATTTCCTTCAGGATTAGCACTCGACACCCCGCCAGCAAATAGTTCATCGTGCACAGAAAACAATAGGAAACGAATCAAAAGATTCACGTTGACGAGTTTAATTGATAATTTACAATTTTTCTCCGCATAGAAGTTCTGAACTAAATACCTACTCAGCGTAGTAATAATCAAACAAGTACAACCTCTGTTTCAAATTACTTATATTAGATTTATTTAGATACGGATGTATTTACACACTAAGTGCGTGGTTGCAATGGACTGAAGAATAGATTTTCAGACACTACGGGGATCACATATACGATTGCCGGGAGAAGAACAATAAAGGAACCATGGCGGCGCGTCCGTCAGTCGAAGAGCAGCGCGGCGTGGGGGCGCAGTTTCCTGCACACGAGGTAGACGGTGGTATAGGGGATGCCGGTGGCCGTCGCCACTTCCCTGATGTGCCTCCTGGCGCCTGCGCGCTCCATGGCCATGCAGACGACGGCGGCCGCAACAGCCTCCGCGTTGTGCCGCACGTCGAGGACGCCCTCCTCCAGCCTCCGCGCGGCCTCCCACGCCGCCGCCGCCTCCCGGTCCCCCAGCCCGAGCAGCGGCCCGAAGCGGCGCAGGTAGCCGTAGACGGGGACCGCGCCGACGCCCGTCGCCAGCCCGGCCTCCTCCTCGCCCAGGCGCTTCCTGATGTGCGCGATCAGCTTGGCGATCTCCTTCCTCGCCGCCGCGCTGCCGTCCGCCGTCGCCAGGGCCAGCTCCCTCAGCGACCGCGGGGAGCCCTCGTTGCGGCACGCGATGGAGAGGCAGGCCGCGTAGAGCCTGCCCTTGTCCCGGGGGGACCGGCCCTTGGCCCAGCCCGGGCCGCGCGGCCACGCCCTGGCCGCCTCCATCTTCCTGAACACCTCCTCGGCCCGATCCCTGACGGCCGGCGCGAGACCGAGCCGCTCCGTCATGCCGGAGATGGACGCGTCGAACCGCTCTGCCAGGGCCTCGTCTCCGCATGTGCCCGGCCCGATCCCGAGCCTGAGCCCGACGCCGATGCGCGCCATGGGGACGGGCGGCGAGCCTGAGCCCGAGCCTGAGCCCGGCGTCGTCGACGCGCGCCGTGGGGACGGGGGCCGTGCGTCGATCGCGAGGAATGGGATGCCGAGGATGCGATCGCACTCGGCGCACGCGACGTGGTCGAGGCAGATGCAGCCGACCACCGCCGCCGCCGTGACGCGCCCGCCGTCCGGGTGGGCGGCGCGCGTCTCTGCTACCATGCTGGGTTCCATTGGGCGGCAGTGAGGAGCGAAAACGGTGGGATGGCGCTGCGTTGCCGGCCGCCAAATCCCCTGGTCCTGGGCAGTTCCTTTTTGTTACCGTAATATAACCACCCCTGATCGTGGCCACGAGGCATTGAGGCAACGACAGTGGGTTGCATCATAGTTGAATGCTGGCAAAATGAGAATGTGAAACTTGATTTAAGAAGGAAAACACGAAAACGGTCTTCTGAAACTTATAAACTTACCTATCTTTTACATGCATACTTACGTCGACTTGTATCTCTACCTCTCTACCTACTAATAAATCACGCATCGCTTCCGGTCGTACGTCGCTGGTGTTTTTGCGAAAAAACCCCGCTGTTTCTTTGAAATCAACCCGCAGTCCTTGTTTAAGTGGTACTCATGAAAAACGATTCATTTTTGCGTAAAACCCCCTATCGTTTGGACTATTCAACGCGCGGTCCAAGCAGTTCTGTAAAGAAAAAAGGAAACACAACCACACACAGAGCACACGGGCTCGCCTCCTCTCCCTCTCGCCTATGAAGTCATCGCCGCCGCTGCCGCCCATGCCGGCTGCTTCCGGCGCCTCCGGCGCAGCGCGGCACGCCCCAAGCTGCCGACGGTCCGCGCCTCCCTCCCCTCCACCCAGACTCTCTGCTCCCGGCCTCTACAGCCCGCTCGCAACCACACACCCATGGCTAGGGTTTCGGGCATGGCTTCGCCGACGTGTCTCCGGTGGTCCCAGGTTCGTCCTTCCTTCCTTCTTGGCCGAGATTCGCTGCCCATACACCTCACCTTCTCTTCATATTCTCAGCTGGAGATGCAGTTGGGGCACGCCATGGGAGTTCCCCATCCATCACGGTTGCCGTTGTCAAGGGATTCTTCAAGGAGATGTCAAGGACGCCATGGACATGCAGCTCCTCAAGGTTTTATCCCTCCTTTCCTCTGACATCAAGTTGTAACAGTACATTAATCCAAGCAACTGTTTTCAGATCAATTAAGGAATCAATCTCATGATGGTTGATGCTTGATGCAGCGGAGGATTGGGCCTCGCATTATTTTTTCCAGAATTGGGTGTGGGTACTCTCTAAACTGGATTGAGTGAGCTAAATCTGTGCATCAAAATTGTAGTCTGTAGCTTTATGTGTTACGTCTTAAGATTGAACTTGAAGATTGCTTTTGGGAGTAGTTTTAGTTGGTAGATGTTTCAGGCTCCAAATACGCACACATTATGTGCTTAATGTGTGGCATAAACATGATCAGTTTTATGCTTAGAAACCAAACCACTGTCCACCCATTTTATTTCTTCATGAGTATTTTGTGTTGAAATCAGATCACCGTTCACCTTTTCTCGTACTGTTGTCTTTAACTTATTTTGCGGATTCTCAATAAAATGCTCAGTTCAGGATGTGATTTTCAGTTTTAGGCATTTGATACTTTTGGCACTGAGCAAAAAAATTCCTCTGAGCGTGTACCTTCAAATGCAAAGTTCTGACTATGATTTCGCATGCGATCACACCGCCATCGGTCGCTCTGCCTACCGAGTGCCACCCCACCGCCTCCCCCACTCCCCCCACCTGGGACCTCACCGCCCGCTCTATCTAATATATTTTCCAGTTTTCTTATAGTCGCCAATACAAATGTCCGCTTGAGTGTCAAAAGGCAGCAGGGATAATGAAAAAAGTGTATGGGTTCGTTGCTACATTGTAGTAGTTATGTACATCTCAAATTTTCAGCCCAGGATTTTTATGTTGACTGATGTGAGTATTTCTTAGTCAGTCTTCATCTTCCAGCTTTGACTGAAAATAACTCTCCTGAAAACTGTTGGCAATACTCACAATGTGATCTACAAAGAAACATTTGATGATCTTGCTTGATAACTTACCGGCGGGCAGAAAATATATCATGTTAGTACCATTCGTAAGCAAACATGTACCTTATTTCTGCTTAGATGTTCTCTGTTTCTTATTTCATAAGTGTTTTGCATCCCCTATAGAAGCTGACCGGCCAAATTTATGTTTACTACACTAGCATAGTCTCTCAAGTACTGCACTCCAGCAGGCCACCCAACCCATATTTAAAATCGGGTACTTTTAGTTCTGACTGCAGTCATATAGATATTCATGTATAAAATTGTTTGCCTTTTGTTCTGGTTAAATCCAGTGATGGCGCTCTAGGTGATCATGCTTCTTAGCCGCTATTAGCGGGCGAAGGCGCAGCGTGTACAAGTATATCTTTCCACATAGAAAATAATTCATCTACACAAGCCTTCAGAACAGGGTAGATTTCCTAGAAGGCGACACCAAATAGACCATTTTTGTACCCAGGTTTCCTTTCAAGCTTAGAATTATCAAATTCTACTACAGTTTATATTTGATGCATGAAATTGACCTCTTAGCAATCACCGGTTCAACAATCTTTGTATTATACGCAACCATCAGGCTTATGCATATAATCGTTCAGGTCCTGATTTTTTAAATTAAATATTCTTAATGTTGAGCATTTTTTTTACAGATTCAGTTCATTATTCAGGATCACAAGAGTCCAATTCTTATGTGGTTCAGGAAGCACCAATGATAATATGAGTTAGACGGCTATACAACTCGACTTATCTACTGAAACAAGATGCTTAGCGGATCAACAAGATGCTTACAGATATAGAATAGCAGGAGGGTGAGGTGTGCGTATAACATGGCAAATGATAGACCCGATGAAGAAGGAATGACAGTTGTGCAGAGGGTTAAGGGGTGTGGTTACAACGTGGCAATAAGAAAAAGACCCGGTAAAGAAGGATTGAACGTTGTGTGGGCTTTCCATGTATGAATACTACTGGCAGTGTTACAGTGTGCTGATATGTGCTTTGTAAACAGCAGGCCAAGTGGTCCATTAGAAAAGGGCTGGATAGATTATCAAACAATGAGGGAAGCAAGGAAGAGTTCGGGACGACGGCGTAATGATTAGCCATCTTCAAGTAGAAGATCCGGACAACCATAAGGGCGTGTGATTTTTTTCTGATGCAATGCATGGGCGCCACGACCGACCTCAACCTTCGGATTTTACAGTACTGTAGTATTCATAGAAGTCTACTTTTTTGTTTGTATTCGTAGTAAATTATAGTTAATTGATGACTAACCTGATGAAGGATTTATTGTCCTATAGCTTCTATAATTTACCGCACTATAATTTTTTTGATTGTTTGAATTTACAGCGACCTTATGTTTGAATTTACACTACCCTGTAACTTCTATAATTTATAGTAGTAGCCTAAAGGTTGTGATTTTTGTATTTTACAGTGATAGATTTTACACTATACAGTTACCTGAATTTATAGTGCTACACTTTTTACTGGAAGAACTATTTGAAGGATATTGTGAGAGTACTGACCTACAGTTTGTCTTCTTGGTGTGACTGTAGTTTCCTGATTGTGTAGCTACTATGTCCCCTTCTTCCTCCATCCTCTTTCTCGTTCTTATCTGATCATAAAGCACACATTGTTACTGGTTGTTTCTCCTTACTTTTACTGAAGTTTCAGTATCTTTATTGTGATCTGGTTGTTACTGACTGGAATTTTAGTAAAATGAAACACTGTAAAATTCATCAAAGCTGAATATGTGATACACTTTAAAAGTTACTCTTTATTCGTAGTGAGATGACTGTAAATTTCAACTGAAGCCACTGTATTTAAAGCTTCATGACGACGAAATGTTTAGTATGTGATTAGTTCATCTTGTGTTGGTCATTGTACAGCAGGTTGATGATGACTTTACGGCAGCCTAATTATGAATTTATACTATGTTTGTGTTCAGGAGTTTCTTCCACAAGTATCAACTTCAGATCCTTGAGAATGCCATGAGAATTTCAGATTTTCTTCCAATAGTATTATGAAGAAAACAAAACTGTCAATAACGTGGAGAAGCTCGTGAGAGTACTGTCCTGGCAGTGTTGCTTTTTGGGCCCTTTCATTGCTTGCTCATGGATCATAGAGCGCATAGGTCATACACGTGCCATGTTTGTAATGCCTGAAAAAATTAGTTGAATGCCTCTTTACTTTTAGTCAAGTTTTTTTTTCCAGTTGGTGTCAGATTTTTACTGGTTGGTATATTTGATTGAAGGCCAATTCAATTTCAGTCGATTGTAATATAGACACTCCTTTTTTTTAATACCAAAGTGTTCTCTATGGGGGAAGCCTATACGGCGCTTCCGCGCGCTGGGCGTTCTCATGCGCAAGCCCATTTTTTGTTTTTTTATTTGTATTTTCTTTTTCTTTCTTTTTTCCTTTCATTTTCTTTTCTGTTTTCCTTTTTCTCTCTTCTTTTCTCATCTTTATTTTTCACTTTTTTTGTGAAATTTCTTTTCAAATTCGCAAAGATTTTTTTGTTCATCGAATTTCAAAAAATGTTCATCGATGTAAAAAAAGGTTTAATCGAATTCAATTTTTTCATCGGATTTAAAAAACGTTCATCAAAATTTGTTCACCGACCTCAAAAAAATTCATTAAATTAAAATTGTGTTCATCATTTTCGAAGAATGTTCAACAAATTCATTTTTTACCGAATTAAAAGTTTTTATTCAAGTTTAAAAAACGTTCATCATTATTAAAGAATGCTTATAATTTTTTCCAAAAAATAAAAAATTGTTCATATTTTTTGAAATCATGGACGTTTTTTGAATTAAAGAACTGTTTTTGAGAAGTCAAAACGAACAATGTTTTTTGCAATTTTAGAACCTTTTTGTAATCACAAATCATTTTAACATAAAATAAAAATGAAAAGTACAACAAACGTATATATCTAAAAATACCCAACATAGTAAAAATCGTTTTATAATAAGCACACAGTTATATGTATATATTCACACTTTTTAAAAACTGGTCAAAATTCCCAAGAGTTGTTACATTTAAAAAATGCATTTAGAAATGTTCAGAAAAATGCTTTTTTTATAAACCATTTTGTTTTATTAAAAAAGTTCATGTTTGCCGAAAAGAAAAGAAAAAGATTTAGAGACTATTCCATGAATTATTCTTCAATTAGCCGAAGAATGTCGAGGTGGCTTCTTAACGACTAGTATTCAGCCGAGAAACAATAATCATGTTTATTAGAACGGAATATAAGAAATGGTGCGTAATGATAAAGAACTTCAGGACTTCATGGAGTCCAAGGTTTGTTGGGTGCGACGTTCGGCGAATAAAGTTGCCCATGTTTTATTTTCGAGCCTACCAGCGTGATAACTTCAATAAGTCACAATGATTTCAACCCAAAAGTTGTACCTATTGACACATTGAGTAGATTTTGGAAGATTCCATGCCCGTTGCAACGCACGGGCATTTGTACTAGTTATACTAAAGCAACGACCATTAATTTGGATCGAAGACAATAACATATTTTCAGTTGCGCTATACAAACAAAAAGATAAGATCTCTCTTTTTTCTTATGCAAAGACAATATATCTCTCTACTTAAAAGGAAGAAGACTTGTCTGGCGCACATTCATCTTTCATCCAACCCTATGTAAGTCTTCCCTTTCTGTTTTCTTTTGAATTTTCCTCCTTTCTTTGTTTTTTCGGAAATTGCCTCGACTACCTCATCTCTTCTTGACTGACCAGATAAAATTTCTTGCTAAGGGGGTGTTTGGTTCCAGGGACTTTTTTGTGTTGGGACTAGAAAAAGTCCCTAGCAAACTAAACACGGTGAGACTTTTTTGGGACCTTTTATTAAAAGTCCTTAGAAGCACCTCCTTGAGAGTCTTTTTCCAAAAGTCCTAGGGACTAGAAAAAGTCCTAAAACTAGAGAACCAAACACCACCTAAGTCAACAAGTGCTTACTAGATAAGCATTCATCTCTCGTACACAACAGTCCGCTCGTACTTGCTCCAACTTATGTCGTTTTCTTAAAGGAGGATATACCCTGGCCTCTGGGCGATGCATGCAACCATTTTATGAATTATTTACAATAACCTTACAAAGTAATACATCAATAAGTCTGAAGCCATCATCTTGGCGACACCTGTCGCTACTCCTAACCCCTTGATGAATGGGTGCCGAATGTTCGAGCCTAATACCAAACATACATCACACAACCTAACATCTAAAGCCGGATGCCCTAGAACAGCCATATACCGCGACTAGATCACACACCAGTCCGGCACACTCTCAGTGATCGCTGCCGCCGCCTTCCACCGATCCATCTTCAGAACAAGTACTGACGCACCAACCTTGCTAGGCCTGTCGTCGACGCCACCACGGCACCAGACAATGCCACCATCCTGCACGTATCCATCCACACGCGCCTGTCACTGAAACTCCGCAGCGCCATACCGCCGGGATCCGTCGCCGGCCTTGTGGTAGATGTAACAGCGCTCCTCCTCTTGTCCCCTCCAGCCAGCTCCTGCTCCAAAACGATGCCCCCCAGGAGGGAGAACGACACCGAAGACGCCACCATCGTTCGATTCGGTAAACCCAGATGTAGGGTTTCCCCCGAAACATCCCAGTCGTGTTGACCCAACTTATGTCGTAGTTGCTCCAACTTATGTATGTTCTCCCCCCCCCCACACTTTTTGTTTTCATATTACCCACCCTCTTCTCTGTTTTTGCCACCAGTTTTCAATTGCCTAGTCTTGATGTAGCGGTAAAGCTGTTGCCTTGTGACCATGAGGTCCTGCGCAAATGGGAGGCTATGTGCATCGGGCTGCCCTTTTATCAATTGCCCAGTCTCTTGTTGACTTATCAAATAAAATTATGTTTTCTTCGTAATCCAGTAAGTATTACCAAACAAGTGCTTACCAAGTAAATCCTATGTTTAGAATGAATTTCAGTTTTTTACCCCTGAGTTTGTCATTTTGACACTAATTACCTCGTTTAAGAGAATTTCATCCGTCATACCCTATAAACTTACTGATTTTTTACATGCATACATACATGTCGACCTGTACTATACAAAGTTGTACTAAAGCAATGATCATTAAATTTTGTTTTTTGAAATGGAAACCACGTGTTTCAATATTTGTCAAAGTTACAACATACGCAGTCCCAGACCAAACAGAGCGAGGACAGATGTCCTGGTACATTTGCACAAAACACCCCACGATGAGACAAAGTACAATCATAGCCTTGGAGGTGCTTGTGTAGATTGGCAACTACCGCCTATCTCCACCATGGCGGCAGTGCCGCCAGAGATAAGAGAGACAACAAACCTTCATACCCTGGTCCGAAGAAGCACCATCGCGGACAAAGCCGCTTTGTGAGCCGATGAACTCGTCTCCCGCGAACGACATAACCTTCTCCGATGTGGTTCGTCGGCTGCAGAGCGTCCCCGTGCCTGTCGGGCTCTAGATCCATCGTCTTCATCCAACCAAGTAGCAGAAGAGCATTGGAATTGCCCGTCGCCATCCACTTGACATGCGCCGAACCAGCCCTACTAAGGCCGTCACCGTCGTACCCCGAAGAGAGGATAAATGCTGGCCCACTGCATCCTAAATAAATCTCCCAAACTCCAAGACGCTGCTGGAGCACGCACCATCGAGACGACGAAGCCGAAGAACACAATTCCAAGATGGGTAGCTACCATTAATTTGGATTGAAGGGAATAACATATTTTTCAATTGCGCTATACAAACAAAAAGATAAGATCTCTCTTCCTCTCTCTCTCTAAGATCTCTCTATCTCTCTTCTTATGCAAAGACAAGATATCTCTCTACTTAAGAAAAAAAGAAGACTTGTTTGGCGCCCGTTCATCTTTCATCCAACCCTATGTAGGTTCTCCCTCCCTCTTTTCGTTTTGGTCATATAAAATTTCTTGGTAAATCAACAAGTGCTTACCAAAAATTGTTCATCTCTCACTCACAACAAAGGCGTAAGGTTCTGTCATGCGCTCGTACTTGCTCCAACTTATGTCGTACTTGCGAGGGGGCCGGCCGGGGTTTTCACTTGGTGTAGTAGTAGCGCGGCGTACAGGCCGACGCTATTGCTAAGTCCATTAGCTGTAGCGTCGACGCACAGCCCACACTACATCTAGGGCTAGAGTTTTGGCCCTGCGACCCACGTAACAGCAGCATGACCATGCTAACCAACGCTGCTGCTACGCAGTAGCAGTAGCACATTTTGTACCAGGCGCTACTGGTACATACCAGTAGCATGGGCCCCCAATCAGATGCTACTGGTAAACTTCTACGTATAAGCATTTTCCTTGTAGTGTGAAGGCCCTGGCCCATCTCCGGTGCCCATCTTCTGATACATAAGGTCTTTTGACCTAGAAAAAAATAAGGAGAGGACTTTCGGGATGGAGCGTCGCCGTCTCGAGGCGGAACTTGGGCAGGAGCACTTTTGTCCTCTGGCGAAGCGATACTGCCGGGGGAACTTCCCTTCGGGAGGGGGAAATCAAAGTCATCGTCATCACAAACAACCCTCTTATCTTTGGAAGGCCAATCTTTATCAACATCTTCAACAACACCATCTCATCTCAAACCCTAGTTTATCTCTTGTGTTCAATCTTCGTATCAAAACGTCAGATTGGTACCTATGAGTGACTAGTAGTGTTGATTACATCTTGTAGTTGATGACAACCGATTTATTTGGTGGAAGATCATATGTTCAGATCCATTATGATATTTATTACTCCTCTGATCTTGAGCATGAATATTATTTGTGAGTAGTTACTTTTTTTAGAGGACACGAGAGAAGTCATGTTGCAAGTAGTCATGTGAATTTGATATTCGTTCGGTATTTTGATGGTATGTATGTTGTGATTCCCTTAGTGGTGTTATGTGAACGTCGACTACATGACACTTCGCCAACTTTGGTCCTAAGGGAATGCATTATGGAGTAGTTATTAGATGATGGGTTGCTAGAGTGACAGAAGCTTAAACCCTGGTTTATGCGCTATTTTGTAAGGGGCTGATTTGGATCCATATGTTTAATGATATGGTTAGATTTTATCCTAATTCTTCTTCCATAGTTGCGGATTCTTGCAAGGGGGTTAATCATAAGTGAGAGGCTTGTTCAAGTAAGCACAACACCTAAGCACCGGTCCACCCACATACCATATTATCAAAGTAGCGAGCGCGAATCAAACCAACACGATGAAAGTGACTAGATGAAATTTTCTTTTCCCCTCAAGAACGTTTTACCTATTATAAGAGACCGTTCCGGCTTGTTCTTTGCCACAAAAGGATTGGGCTACCTTGCCGTGTTACCAACAATTTCAGTGATTGCAGAAATTACCTTGCTGAAAACCGCGTGTCATTTCCTTCTGCTTCTTGTTGGGTTCGACACTCTTACTTATCGAAAGGACTATGGTTGATCCTCTATACTTGTGGGTCACCAATAGCTTCTTAGGTAATTTCTGAAAACAATATATATGATAAATGAGCATGTCATGCGTAATTATCAATCAAAGCATACACTTCAATCCACATATATCATCAGATTCAACACTAAGCATATCTTCACATCACTACAGTATGCATATCATCAAATTACTACACTAATTAAGCATATCATCAAATTAGTACACTAATTAAGCATATCATCAAATTACTACGTACACTAAGCATATCATGATTTGGGGATAGTGGAAACACTTGCCCCTAGATCACATAAGGCACCGAATGTATTCAATCCTATCTCAATCTCTATAGTAGGTTCAAAAGCTTCCTCTTGCGTAGCTAGTAACTTATTGTAGGGTTTATTCATTTCATCATCAAGTTCATGTACCTTGGATGCAACTTTTTTTAACAAAGACATTATATGCTTCGTTATTAGTTACCTTCGGTAATGGATACTTCATGGATATCATCTTTACAAAATATGCAACGATACAATCGTACTCCGACACATGAATTGTGTCAAGGACTTCAGTTTTCTCTTCGTTGCTTCTCACCATTTTAACTTATTCAAACGGGTTAGGCTCTGGTTTACCTGCAAACTTAGCCAAAATTAGTGTTTGGCTCTCCGCTATTTTAGCCACTTTTGCTTCCATATTCTTGGATCTTCCTTCAAGTACCTGCACATAACTTTTTAATCCAACAACCTTACTGGTCAAATGATCAAGTAAGTTATCATGATTCTTCAAGATATTCTTGAAGTTTTCATTATGCTTAGTCTGACTAGCAATAAAGCTTTTAAGAGTATCTTCAAGAGTATTTCTATTGCTACCATTAGCTCCATTAAAATTGTTGGATGCTCCTCCATTACTAGGATAAGGAAGTCTAGGAGCATAGTCATTATTTTTCCAATTATGATTGTAGCTATTACGAGCAATAAAATTCACATCACTAGTTTCTTCATTAGTGATGGCATTTACGTTTACCTCTTCTTTGCCTTTTATCACGGAGATAAGTTCCTCAAGCTTGGCCGTCAACTCCGCGTTATTTTATTCCATGGCATTCACCCTTTTGGTGGTGGTTCTTTCAACATGCCATTGGGCATGGTTCTCTTGCATATCATCTAGTAGTCTCTTGACATCTTTTATAGGCTTTCCCATGATTGTTCCTCCTGCAGCTGTATCAAGCATAGTTTTTGACATATGATTTAAGCCATTATAAAACATATGATGGATTAACCATTCCTCCATTCCATGATTGGGACCGTTTCTTATAACTTCCTTCATTCTATCCCGCACAAGTGCTAGTGGATCAAGTCCCTCTTGCTTGAACCCTGTAATCTGAGAACGTAATTGCATAATATTTGTAGGTGGATAAAACTTAGATAAAAGTTTAATGCAACAATCTTCCCAAGAAGTAATACTGCCCTTAGGTAATGCTATAAGCCATTCTCTAGCTTTTCCTCTCAAAGAGAAAGGAAATAGACGCCATTTCAGAGCGTCGAGATCATAATCCTTTATGCGTGTCATGTTGCACAATCAGTGAAATTGTGTAAGTGCATACCGGCATCCTCAGAAGCAAAGCCTCAAAGTTGCTCCTGTTGAACCATGGAAACTAAGTTCAGTTTAATCTCATACTCAGCGGCTGCTACCTCAGGTTGTGCTATGGGTTCACACATGAAGTTGTTGCTGGGAGTAGCAAAACTCCCAAGATTATTACGAGCCATAGTAACATTTTTGTTTTTCAACTGATAAGACTTGCAACAAGAACAAAACTTAAACTAAAAATAGGAAAGTAAAAAAACTAGAAACTAACTTTAACAAACACTCTAAACACAAAGGCTAGGAACACTAAACTCCTCCCGGGCAATAGCACCAGGAAAAAGGCTTGATACCTCCTTTTATTGATACCTTGGTTTATTGAACCCACGAGAGGAACATTTCCTCAAAGTGATGGTCTCTAGCAAGCTTTTGTTAAAGTTTCAAATCCAGATTTTGACCGGACCAGCAAGCAAATAGTGATTCAAACACTTACAATAAATAGAGGTACGAGTATGAGGTCTTATGCTTACAACCTTATATTTGCGTTGAGATCAAATAGGATATTAATTTTCGCCCTGGAAGTTACCCATCGAGATGTGCTTGTTACAGATCGAAGTGGGGAATGTGCCAAAATAACATCTTGAGCAGCGCGAGTCCTGCATCAAGAATCACTTGTCCTACTGCAGCCCCTATCCATCATGCGGGGTTGCCTCCATAATTAAGATAATAAAATCAGACAAGAGCTTTGGGCGTTTAATGAGTACACCTCATTTAGCCCCAAGGACATGATCCATGTTACCCTAGTGAACCTTACTATCACTAGCGCTCGGTATAACACTTCACGGTCTCCTTGCTCCTAGCCTCACCGGTGCTCGATCTCCATGATCCGGGCTACCTGCAGCGATGAAGATCGTGGGCAAGACAAGAGACATCTTCACAGAACAATTTTATTCACACATACGGGATGTTATGTCAAAGTCTTCCATTGATCCCTTCAACAAATACCTCGGGTAGTTTACATTGAACTGAAAAAATGTCTTATAGTCTACCAAAATATAAGATGTTTATGTAGTTCATTTTGAACTACAAAAATGTCTTATATTTTGATACATAGGGAGCACAAAAAATTGATCCATTTTATTTTACCTTTGTTCTCCTCTCTAATCTACGCATATATAAAATCTACTACAATCTTAGTCTTGAATTAGTTGACTCATATTACCTCTGTCCTAAATTAGCTTTCAAATCTAAGCCAACTAATTTAGGACGGATGGAGAAGCAACAAGTTTGCTAGTAGAGACGAGGGAAATGATTAGGGATTAACACAGAGATCTAAGTAACGTGATCCATTCACATTATGTATAGTAATAAACGGCCTCGTACCAACCGCTACCTTATGTATCCTTCCTTGGAACCAGCTACATTATGTATCCCTTGTTGGAGGCAGACGAGTTGCTACCAGTAAACTAAGAGTAAATACAATAGAGTGACATAAGCAGTCTACAAGGACTAAAGTATTATATTTTTGCTTAGCTGGAGGAGAGAAAAGAGGAGAGAGAAGGGAGGCAGACTGTAGAATAAGAGCCGGCTATAGCACGAGACCCAAGTCACTTTGTGAGAATGTATAATGGGTCAACTATTAATAAAATACTACATATTTAAATTTTACTATTGTACAAGCCGGCTATTAGGTTGACTCTAGATGACATGGCAACTTCTTATAGCCAACTGTTGGCTATATTATTAACCATGCTCTAATATATCGCTCCTCCTCCTCCTCTTCCTCCATTACTCCCTTCCTCTTGTTCCATTCATTGGTTACCAACCAAAAAGGGTGTGGTTTACGCTGCCTCATCGATTCATGGCAGCGGGGCCTCCTCATTCTTCTAATCCATCGCTATATATACTAGAAACATTCATTCATCCGCGTGCAGGGTACGCGTGTGACCTAGGACTTGGGCGTGGCCACAGCGCCCACGGCGTCCCGAGAGAAGTCGATCGCGAGGATGAACGTAGGCGCGGACGTTGGCACTAATCGGCATGTTTGCGACGCCGATTAGATCGTCGTTGGAGCCTGGGCTCACCGAGGAGGAACAATTAGAAGGGAGAGAGATGTTTGGTGGAATAGTTCGTTATATTGCTTGAGCCTCGTGGGCATATATATAAGAGTACAATGATCAACTTGGAGTACAAGACAAGCCAGAACAAATCCTAGTCTATCTCGTCTTTCCTAATAATCAATATACTCAACATCCCCCCGCAGCCACACCAGTAGGGATGCAGATGGTGAGACTGGAGAAAAATCCGAAGGCAAGCCGACGGACACCTCCCCAAAGTCGTAACGGTCGATGCATCGCGGAGTCGTGGCTGGAGTGGCAACCGACGAGGTTGCTCAAGCAAGGCGGTAGCCCTTTGTGCCGTTTGTCGAGGTAGCCGATAGCGTGGGTGGTGGAGCCGTGGTCGAGGTAGCCGTGCGAAGAATGCTGTGGTTGATGTCGAGTCGGGGTAGCCGGTGTCGAGGAAGTCGCCGTGGAGCCACGGGCGCAAGGGGGCGCCGAGTTAGCATGGGCGTAGTGGTGTCGAAGTAGTGGTGCGCCGAGAAGAAGATGTGGTTGACGACGCATTGCAGCGGGTCTGCCAAGCCCGGGGACACATCGTGGACGAAGGCATGCACCGGTGTTGCCAGCATCGGGCATGCGTAGACAGACGAAGACTAAGTTAACAAAGCGTCGATCAGGCTTGCCAGGCCTGGGGACACGTCGTGGATGAAGGCATGCATCGGTGTTGCCAACACAGATCATGCGGAGACTGGGACCTGCACGAGCTGTACGCCATGTCAAGGAGTCGGAGGCCAGCAGAGAAGAAGACTCGACGACGATTGTGGCGCCAATCGGCATGAGGCCGATGTCACCAACGATGCTCGGAGTAGACGAAGTGGTCGGGGAAGATGATGACGACGCTGGCGACAAGCTGGTGCTGGGCGAAGGCAAAGGAGGTGGACGGGCGACTATGGGGGTAGCGGCGGCGGCGACCTAACGGCGGCAGCAACAGCTAGGTTAGGAGCACGGCGGCGGTGCTCGAAGTAGGCAAAGAACCCTGACAGCGTGACAAAGACCTGCACGGACGGTGGCGTTCCCGCGCCAAGGGAGACGGCATGACATATACCACGGGAGGTCGACCCGCGATGACGGCGGAGTGGACCACGGGTCCCGACACTACGGCCCGAAGGGGCGACGCAGTGGCGGCGGGCAGGTCGGGGCGACGACAGGAACCACGGGCCGCGGCGCTAAGGCCCGAAGGGCGGTGCAGCGGCGGAGCGCGGGTTGGTGCAACCATGGGGACGACCTCGAGGCGGCGGCTGGGACCGCGTATCGCGACACTACGGCCCGTAGGGGCGACGTAGCGGCGACGCGCGAGTCGATGTAGCCGCGAGGAGAACCACAGGGGCGGCGGTGCTGCGGCCCGATGGGGCGATGCAGCGGCAGCCCGTTGCTCGATCGGCGGAAGGGCGCGCTGAACTCGGGGACAATCTTTACGGGACTTGTGGAGGCACGCGCAACCGACGGGCCAGATTCGTCGCGCGACGTAGATGGGACGGATCGCGGCGGCGAGCGAGTGATCAAGCCGATCGCGCGCGAGGTCGGGGACGCCGCTCGGTGAAGGCGTGGTGCCGACGGAGTCCGGGATGAGGCCGGCGACGACGGACGGCGTGGGACGTCGTGCGGACGAGCGTGTCAGAACCGACACCCGGGCTGCCAAAGCAGCGTCGACGCCCGGGCAGGGAGGCCCGAGCGACCAACGGAGCAGCGATGCCCGAGTTGAGGCATCCGACGAGCTTGACGCAGTCGTCCGGACGCAGCTGAGGACGAGGCCATCGAGGTAGACCGTCGAGCCGCCGTGCAAACGCGACGGAGGCGGGTGACGTGGATCAATGGGCGAGC
Organism: Triticum aestivum; assembly: GCF_018294505.1. Classification (NCBI taxonomy): domain Eukaryota; kingdom Viridiplantae; phylum Streptophyta; class Magnoliopsida; order Poales; family Poaceae; genus Triticum; species Triticum aestivum. Next base: position 547,960,631 of record NC_057794.1, read on the forward strand.
TGACGTGCGAACGACGACTATGATTGGCCGTCGCATGGCGCGAGGCCATCGGGTCGGGGCGATGCAGGTGTCCCGGTCGGAGCAAGGCGATGACGACCAGCGTAGATCGACGGGCGGGCTGGTGCATGGACGACGGCCGTGATGGGCCGCCGCATCGCGTGAGGCCGCCCGGTCGGGGCGACTGGCGGGCAGACGCGCGGACGATGACCGTGAGGGACCGCCTGTCGTGCGAGGCCGCCGGGTCGGCGAAGAGGTCGACCGGCCGGTCGCGCCGGTGTCGGAGTAGAGGCGCATGGGGGTCGACGGCGGCGGTGGGCGACGCGAACCAATCAAGTGGATCGGAAAACCAAAAAGTAAACGCCGATCAAAACGACCGACGAGAGAGAAAAACCCAGATCAAAAAATTGGAAAATGACTCTAGAACAGTCGGTCGACACGACCGACAGATGAATCCTAGGTACGGGCTGCGCGGCCCCCGGTGGAGGTTGTGAAGGCCGACCGCCCTGGGGCGGTGCACGTAGCGGAAGCGACGGGTGGCTAGGGTTTAGAACCCGAAAACCGATACCATATTAGAAGGGCGAGAGAGATTTGGTGGAATAATTCATTATATTGCTTGAGCCTCGTGAGCATATATATATATATATAAACACGATAATTGACTTAAAGTACAAGACAAGCCAAAACAAATTTTAATTTATCTCATCTAACATATAAACGCTGCTAGACTACCCGCCTAGCGAGGGCACCCGCGAACGCCGGCAATTCTGGATCGAGCGATCCTTTTACTGTGCTGCTTTTTACCCTGGTGGAAGCTGGTCAACCATCCGTCTCTTTCTCACGCACGATCTCGTTCTGGCGCTGGATGACGGGTGGGCTCGTTAGATTGTGGGGTCTAGCAAACGGAGAGTGGGCGGCTCATAGGTTTGCGTCGCAGTTTACTGCGTGCATCTGCCAGCAGGATAGAAACGTGGGGATGGGCTGCGTGCGTGCAGTAAAACCTAGCCCCCCCCCCATTCTCCCCCTCTCGTGCCGCTCATCCCCACCTCCTCCCACGCGCCCTCGCTTGCCCGCCCCGCCCCCGCCGCCGTGGCCTCTTCCTGCTCCGTCCTCATCCCTGGCGTGTCCCGTGCACGAGAGGCCGCCACCTCTCCTCACCTTCTCCTCGCTTCCCGATCTGAAGTGAAGGGATTGACGCGGCCGCCGGGGATGACTCCAGTTCATCGTCGATGGGAGAAGGGGAGCATCAGCCGCCTCCCTCTCGGCCTCCCCGTCTCGTCGGAGCCGCCGCTCTCAGGGTCCTTCCCAGCCATCCAAGGATCTCCCATCCCATCCCGAGCCGGATTTCAGTGACAGGGGATGAGAGAATCGACGATGCATCAAGGCCCCCGCCACCTCTATTGCGGCACAGCACAACGGCCTCTGCAGAAGCTAAGCGGCAGTTGCCTCGTCTCCTTTTCAATCGCAACACCTGCGACCTTTAATCTCAATAGCAGAGCCCTCAGTTGTTAGGGAAGGTTTGCTCGTGCTTGTGATGGTTGGCCACATCCCAGCAGCGTGTGGGAGCCGCTGTTTTCAGCCAGAGTTGGGTCTCCTTGCCATTCATCACCAGCCTGTCTGCAGGTAGCTCCTACTCTTCTATTTGATACTGATGAAAAAGGAGAGGCACAAGATGAAAAAGGAGAGGCGCAAATCTTCAGACCTTTGCGTCCGTAGTTTCACTGAACTAAACTTCTCTAAAATATACCCCAACCAGAGCTTAGTCTTAGATATTCTGTTTGTAGTTTAAATTTGCTCAGAGTGATTACTCCACCATTACAATGATGTTTATAGTGGCAAAATGATTGTATATGTATGATTGATTGATACAAAAGCTGCACAGTTATGTCAAACCTTTTATCTTGACATTTTTTTATGTATCTACTAAAGATAAGGGAGAACCTTTTATCTTGACTGAATCGTTGTTTGAGAGAAAACAGAAAGACGAAGGCGATGAAGAGGATACATGAGCGGTCAAGTCAGCGTGAGGTGGAGAAGATGTGGCGTTTCTGTCGGTGGCGCTGGGCCAGCAACATCAGACAGTGGACTACGAGGAGCTGCCGTGGGTGGTGGCTACAGTTTCCACGGGAGTGGGGTGGGGGTGGCACATGTGGGGGCGACGACAGCAAGTGGATCCGCACCGCTGAGGTGCACAACCACTCCGAGAAGGTAATGACCTTGCTTGCTGTCGTGCGCTTTGCTTGTTGGGGTTGATCATTGATTAGGCCACAACAACAGAGGAGTGGGATCGGCGAGAAGATTGAAGGTGTTGCGGACCCTGTACTCAATTCCAACAAGGTCATGACCTTTTTTTTCCTTCTTTCTTTGTCGGTGGATTTGCGGCTGCTGAGTTCGTGTTTGTGATGAAATTAATGAGTTAATGTTTGCACTGGTTTGCATGTTATAGATTAACAAGGCATCTATGCTTGACGAGGCCATTGAGTATGAGAAGCAGCTATATCTCGAAGTACAAGTTAGTAAGCATGCCTGGATGCATGGTTGGAGGATGAGCTTAGATTGAGGGAGATGGTGGTCTCATCGAGGACGTATGCATGTAAGATCTATATGACTAGGGCCCAATGCTCAGTTAATTTCTGAGTGATGGAGTTCGTCGAATAAATGTGAACCACATCATATGAATGGGTGTTATTCTAGCTTTAGTCGATGCACATTGTTCAGTTCATATATGATTCCAACGGCTTTACTTCCATATCACAGGTTTTCCCAAACCAAATATTAGTAATGCCACATGTATATGATTAGTGTCTATTCATTTGTTTTGTTTCCACTTCCATTTTATTGCCTGCAAGCAACATTGACCTCAGACATCTACTACTCATTGCCTTTGCTATACGGATTTATATAAAAAACGAAATTTAGCTTGCCATGTATGTGAACACTTCTGTTACAAGGGCTCTCCAGGCTTATGATCTTTCCAGGATAATTGATTGTTGAATCTGAAGGTATATAATCAGTTTGTTAACTCATGTATCTTTATGCATTTTTGTTCATCCTCAAAATATTGTTGCTTACTTTCCTTGTCCTACATTTTTTAGGTTGCTGAGGAGGTTCAGTTCTTGTAGGCTGGGTAAAACTTGAGTTGCCTACAAATGATTTTGCCCGTTTGTTGAAGATTTTTCTGGGCTTGTGCATGGCGAGCCCGATGGGCTGCTTATGAGCAGTTTGCACTGTAGGTTGTCAAATCCTTGCAAGATAGAATGTGTTTTTTTTTGCATTTTGGGCTTACAATGGAGTAATCAACAGCTACGACCATGCAGGTATGAACTTTGTATGAGAGGCTAAGATAGGCATGGTGACATGGATCATGGTACTTGGTTTTGCTAGATTTCATGTGTCTATCCATCTATACTATCTCCAACAATGCATATTTTCCCATGTATCTCTCATTCTTCCATGTAGCTAGAGACTTAGAATAACCAACGGAACTTTCTCAATTTTGTGTTTTCGCTCTTCTCAGATTTTAGGCTGGGTGTATAGAGATGTGCGGCACACACTGAATTTAGATTTCACTTGGAATATATCATTGTGCCATGTTCAAAATTAGAACTACATAGAAGAATGAAATTTTGTGATTGGGCTGCTGTGGTGTTTCTTTTTAAATAAATGGCATGCTAACTTGCTGGTTTAATTTAGGTGTGTAAGATAGTGTCTCCTCTCCGTTGCAACAATCAACTTTCTCAGGTTTGTCCAGTGGTTTGATGCAGCTGAACCATAGAAGCAACCAATAGCTATTCTGAATAATTATGACTGTTCTCAGCTAAACCACACCTGTACTAGCTAAACCAAGGAAGCAACTTATGATCAAACCTGACAATGGTTAGCATGATCAGGTATGTACTTCTTAACTTATCCTGATTTTTGTTTCTGTTTTTTTCTTTCGGTTTGTATCAAACTGATAGTGTTTGCATAAAGGTTGGAGGCGTTATTTCTCGTGAGGAGGTCTTTTTGCTCAGTCTTGGTTTACTAGCTTCATCCGGTTTTGAAGTGTCGGCATGGTGTACAAGCCTGGTCAGTTTTCTTGGTCTATCAATTTAAGAATTAGAAGCAGCAGGCGGCAGCTCAGGCTAGCGCCATGTTTACCATCTCATCTCACTGCTGTCTATATTCCATTTTTAGATTCGAAAATGATTCCGATGATTTTTGTCTGCCTTGGGCAACCTTTCCATTTCAGCCTCATGTAGGATTTTGGTCCCCGTGATCTTCCTTGCATAGAATAGATGACCTACTCCCAATCCTCCTTACCTCCCCTCTGAATCCTTTATGTCTCAGTGGTTGCCCAGGCTTTCGTTCAAATTTGGCATGATTTTTTGGTACACATTACCCAACCAACGCCCTCCCTTTCAAAGGAAAATGATGATTTTTTGTACTTAAGTTTGTTGTGTGCTGTCGGTGGCACTGTGTTGGATTTTTAGAGAAAATATCATTGTTGCTTCACTGCTATATGTGGTTTGAGTTGATGCTCTGTTTAGAAAGAAACAAGTTTAGAATAGGTAAATTTTAGTTAAGCCCCATTGTTTTGCTTTAGGCTATCCTTTGTAATTTCCTTGTCATGTTTCGTGCTTCATAGCATGTGTATGGAAGCATATAAATGCATCCATATAAACTGCAGTTGTAGTATCACATTTTTCTATCATATAAACTGCAGTTGTAGTTTAGAAATGAACTTCATGGATAATTGTTCATGTAGTTTGAATCATAATTGAATGAGGTGTGGTTATTCTTAATGTTAACTGAGTGGTACGACTGCAAATTAACGATAAGCTGTTGGTAAACGCCCTCTTTTTGGAAACTTGATAGTGCTCATTGGTTATATTGCTATATGCTGACATTATAATTCTTTGTTGACCTGCTCATGCAAATCCTACCTTTCCGGTCAGGTCACTACTACATGTTGGTTGACTGATCCTATCCCAAGATCGGTCCCCTCCTGAGCCATTTGATCACCAAATGCGCACGCAAATGCCTCCCTCCCATCCCCATCTTCCGCAGCACTCGCACGCTGCTGCGTGGTGCGCTCCCTGAGCCACCCTCGTCGGCCACACACAACCTTACGGCCAAACTTCTGTACCATTACTATATTACGGGTGTTCTCTGTTCTCAGCGTTTTCTGTTAGTTTTCTATCTCTGGTCTTATAATTATATTCTTTAGAATATCGCCAAGTCATGGCTGTAATCGAACATATAAATCACGCTTCGTTTAGAGTCAACAAAAGAATGGAGTAACAGGGCATGGGCTTCGTTTAGAGTCAACAAAAGAAAAGTTTTTTAGAGTAATTTTCAGTTCACAGTTTGCTTCGACTTTTGTGACTTATGATGTTTGGATCAAGGATTTCAAGATTTCCTGTTTTTATTATTGATGATGGAAGATGGATCAGATTTATGCCTGTTCTAAACCATTTATTCTCTGTTTGGGCTGTAATTTCTAAGTTCGCTTTCTTAGTAAAGAACTTAATAAAGCTTTGTTTCTGCAGACTATTTTATCTTTTCTTGGATAAGATTATATACTTTAGCTCGTGAGCTGACCTATTTGTGATTTGTACCTCAGTTGACGGGATATCTCATAACTGAAACCATGAACAACAAGTGCTTCGGTTATGGTGTTGGCGATCCATTGCTTGAGGCGACATCGTGTGCAAGATTATTCTTGTGGAGGCCACTGGCACAGTGGCACCCTCCTCGGTCTGCTGATCCCATTACCCAGGTTAGCTTTTCCCCTTTCCTCATGCCTGATTCCTATTTTTGTGTTGCTCTGTTCGATTTGGAGTTTCCCCCATGTTTCCATGAGATGCCTTGGCGATGGCTGAGGCCTCCTGTTAGAATGTGATTTATGTGGTGTTCACGGTGAGATAAAGTTCGAGGTCCATTTGATCCGTAGTTATTCTTCCAACATATTTTGTGGCTCTCATAAAATTTGGATGACATACCGAATTGGAACTTGGTGAGGTATGTCATGAACGACATTATATCAGTAGCACGGGCATTGTGCAACAAACTCACTGATGAGACAAAAGCCACCTTTTTCCTATAAACCTCGCTAGGCTACCCGCTATTCTGAGGCTCCCGCGTGCACTACCCTCTGTCCCAAATTATTTCCCCATTTCTCCTTGGTCTAAACTCTAAAAATCCACATAAGATTCCAGGAAGGTTTAGCTCAGCTAGATTTTGTCATGTATTTAAAACAAGTTCATGTATAATGTTTTATAAATAATTCAATTGAGGTAAATCAACGAGTCTATATTTGGTTTAGCATGGATTTTTGGGGATTCAATCTTCGTCTTTGCTAGCTGGAATTTGAGTCAAGAAATCTGATAGATAGATAAGCTAAATTTTGTATTGTTGCACCAATAGCAATTGTAATTTCTTTCTCACCTTCCAGCTAAGTCCCTATTTAATATGGTTCTATATTGGTTCCTTCAATCTGATACTTGTCTAAAGAGATCATTTTAAGTTCTGCTAATCACGAGTTGACATCAAAATTCCTTCGAGTCTCATTCACTATGCTTTCTTACTATATTACCTAATTAAGTGACAATAAGGCAAAAACAAAGCTGAAGATCAGAATGTGTCGTTGATCAATATTTTAGTTAATAGATCGTGAAATTGAAAAGGTTAGTTTGCTCTCTCCAAGAAACATCATATCTTAAACCATGTTCACACGCACCATCTAAACCTATGTGATGCCTCTTTGTTCAGTTCTGATGATGTGTGTGCAGAGAAAAGGCAGCATAAACTTGGTCCAAAGAAAATAGTGAATATTAACCTGGGAAGGGTGAAAATTGAGCTGCAAGGAAAACCATAGCAACTTTTTCCTTTTTTCTCTCCTGAAAATTTATATACAATGAGAAAGTTCATATTAGCATGTGGCATACGTCATGAAGGAAGCTGCACTGAATGAGTCAAGGGAAATCTGAAACTGCAGGTCGAACCTTCATCACGGCATTCGTGCCAAAGTGAGCTCAAATGAACCATGGGCTATCAGTCAGTATAATATCCATAGATATATCGTCAACCCTGTAACCAAAACTATTATAACCTTTTCAAGATGCACTAGAACTTTATGAATCATAATTTAGCAACTGAAGAGTGGACAAGGAAAAAAACTCGTTAGTTTAGTTAGTTTGAAGCCAAATTCTAATCATACAACTGAAGCCGAAAAGATTCTATGGGGTCGAGCTCCTAATGATTGATGATGTACAGTGTGTCTAATTCCAGTTCAAACGTCTTTCACTTGATTGGTTTGACCTCTTATTTTTAGATGGTATTAGTAGTCAGTCGAGCATCAATTTTTAGATGGTATTAGTAGTCAGTCGAGCATCTTGCATCTTGCATATTTTGAGATGGTATTAGTAGTCAGTCGAGCATCGATTTTTTCTGTGTTCACTGCAAGTTTTTTTTCTTCAAAATTCATCTTTCTTTGTGCTAAATGTTCTTTCTTACTGAACCATCACTCCAATTGTAGGTTGCGTGTTGCGCCTAAATGTTGGATATATGGTGATCTGGTAATGCCGATTTGGGAAAGCAGGTGTACAATGTGTGTAAATTAAGAAAACAATTTATAATCTGTGATGTGATCACTGCATTTTAATTTAGTATATGCGATCCCCTCAAGTAGGGAAGTATTGAATGCACCTCTCTGGCAAGTGCACGCATAAGGGTACCATTTTTTACTCAATCGATTTCAAAGCAAGGCATGAGACTGACATACACTCTTTAATTGCATCGTGTAAAGATATGTGGTGTGAGGGGAAGGAGAAATGTGGGACCTCATATTTTAAAGTGATGGTCGAGTTGACAATGCACCCATTATTTGGGCAAGTATTCTTAAAACTAGAATTGCATGCAGTTTAATGACTATATAGTTGGTGAATCACTGTCAGTATACTGGATCTAGCAACTGGTGAGATCATGGTAATATAGATGACTGATGTTAGCAAAGTTTAAATTGATTACCCCTGGGACGATGATCTCCATCTCCTTATTGTGGACGTCGTGGTTCAGTAGTGGGGGGCCTGGGGGCAACTCTCTTCCACCATGTATGTTGAATGCATTCCATCTGAAACAACGTTAAGTGCGTGCTTAGAGCAGGTAAGACAATGGTGGCTGCTTGGCTGGTTGACGTGTCGCGACGCTGGCCGATGCCATGTATTGCTGGATTGACGAGCTTCATTGAGCTTCATTGAGCTCTATGCGGTGGGTGCACCAATCCTATCTACTTCTGTCAAAGTTGGTAACTAAAGCAGTAAGTTAAGCTTGAAGGAAAGCTTCAGCCAACAACAATCTGCCATTCTCCTCCATGGTGCACGGTGCCCCCCACAACAAAAATCTGCCATTCTCCTCCACGGTGCACGGTGCCCCCCACAACAAATGTAGCACATAAGTGGCGTCCATAAAAATCAGCGCCTAATCCAACGACATCGTTGCTCAAGAAACACCGTACCGAACACAGCTCACAACAACAAATCTAATACCAGAGGAAACAATACAAACCAGATCGCACGCAGGGCAAAGCAGCAGGCCGAGTAGACGCACGACGAGATGGATGACCAGAACAGCAACGGCGATGCAGGCTGAGAAGACGCATGGCGAGATGGATGACCAGAACAGCAACGACACAATTCGTGTGGACGGCGAAGCTGCGCCCAAGGAGCAGCCGCGGAAGTAGCACCGACAGCCGGAACAACACGACGGCGGAGATCCTCCAGCCACAACTTGAAACCGAGGCGTACCCAGCACCCCAAATCGCCAATCTCCGCTCTTCAGAGCTACGCCGAGTCGCTAACCCGTTGAGAAGACACGCTCATAGGGAAACCCATACATACACCCGACACGCGGCTTGGACCAGCGGCCACCTGGAGATTAAAGCTTGCTGAGAGGACACGCGCACACACATCCGACACGCTGCATGCATCAATGCGCATCCTGGGTCCTTGCAGCCACAAGGCGACGAGCGCATTACAGCTCTACCTGCCTACGCATGGTCACGGGCGGACGTGCCTTTTTTAGACCATGGTTGTTGTGATTTTTTAGTGGGATGGTAGTATGGTTAATAATACAACAATCGGCTATAAGGCCACATGTACAATAGTAAATTTTAAGTGTGTACTATTCCCTTTGTTTCCAAATATAAGTCCACGAAGGAAAATGGGTGAATCTACACTCTAAACTGTGTTTATATACATCCGTATGTAGTTTATCATGAAATCTCTATAAAGACTTGCATTTAGAAACAAAGGTAGTACGTTATTAATAGTTGGCCTATCATACAACCTCACAAAGTGTCTTGAGTCTCGTGCTGCAGCTGGCTAATAATCAACAACCCGTTTCTCTTCTCTCTCCTCCAACTGAGCAAATATATAATACTTTAGTCCTTATAGCTTGCTTATGTCACCTTATTGTACTTGCTCTTATGTCGGCGTGGGAAACGAGCCATCGTGCCAGCCTGTTTAGCGAGGGGCCGATCTTGGGCTAGGGAGGGCGCGACCCGAGTACTTAGCGTGCCTCACCGGGTCGTGTCGTGCCTGGCCCTTTTAACCCAGGCCGGGCCGGTCCATTTGGGCAGGTTTGCACGCATGGAATCCCGCACACACCCGACATGCGTAACATTGTGGCCCACCACGCGTCCACCCTTGAACAGCAGGCGCCACCAAGCAAACGCATCTAAGAGCGCTCCCAGCCATCTATTTCCAGTGAGTTTTTTTTAGGGTCTATATTCTTGAGGATTGTTTTTTCACAGAAACAAGTGTAACGATCCAGTCAAAATTGTACCGCTCAATTGAACGAGGGAGTTCCTACCCATATGAACTTTCTTTACCAAAAAATTTAGATCTATTATAAAAGTTCATCAGAAGTGCAAAGCATCTCAAACATACTAAAAATTACAGAGATTCCGAGACCACCAAACGATAACTACAAACTTCATAATCTTACTGCTTATTTGAAGATGCTCCCAGTCAAACAGGCGGAACTCGACGGTACCGATGATGTTGATATCAACCATATGACTCAGGCTCATGCCAATAGTTATCGCTATGGTAACTGTGTTATTCCAATTCTATATAATTCACATCATTTCGCCCCAGCTTAATACCCCTCTTGTCATTTATAGAACCGCCACCCTGCCGCAAGCACAAGCAGCCCCTAGAATATGTTCATCGCCCACACAAGGCCGGGTAAGTCCCAAAGTTCAAAGAGAAAAAAATCCATTTGAAAGATGGAAAGAACATTACTCGCGGTAAAAACTCTTATTACTTTCCTGTTAGCAGCAACTCCTCCGACAAATACTAAATACTACAGTTCTGTGTAAATTGGCAGGCAAACTTGGTGGGCAAATACATTTAAGCTATATAACAAAAATGTTCGCAATCTTTGAAATATCATCAAAGACAAGAAAACTCCTAACCATTACAATGTAGATATCATCAAAGACAAGAAAACTCCTAACCATTACAATGTATGCCACATGACAGAAACATTTGCTTCTGATGGTAAAAGAATGGTAATCTTAAACAAATGCATTCTTGTGTTTCCTACAAGAACATGCCAGCAAACCATATACTAAATAACCTTTATCTTCATTTGCAGCACTTTAGCACACACTTTTCTAAGAGAAGCCTCTCCCCACACATGGATGTTGGACATGATGAGCTACCAATCAGTACAGGAGACGGGACCACCAGTGTCATGGCCCACTTTATCAAGGGCGTCGACAACAGGGCTACACTCACAAAGAACTGGAGCAGCTTCTTCATAAGGCAAACATGAAGAAAGGGTGTGCATATGCTTTCGCCTTCAAGTGCACGTCTAAAGGCTTCTGCATGATTGTCTATCCAATCTAAGCAGATCACAATAGTCCTTTGCTACGTAACTTGATATTACTAAAAGTACCTATCAAGAATTTAATATCTGGCATCATTTTGGATCTTATGTAAAAAGATTATGGCAATCCTGTCTGTATGACTATCATCAATCCGTACTTAATTTTATATGTTTTCTTCTGTGTTTACATATTTTGATGCACACTCTTTCTATAATTGGCTTGCTCTCGGCCTTTGCGCCATGGGCGCAACGGGTCATCTAGTCTTTCTTAATAATCAATATACTCAACAGGAACGACGGCGGCCTCAGCGGAAGGAAGTGGTGCTGCCTCCGCCCTCCTTTCCTCGCCCGTTACACAAAGAAGCTCCCTCTCTCCATCTTGTGCAGCCTGTCCATGACATACATGTTGCTTTGATTAAATCTGGCTCGAAATTCTTGCTTTGATTCTGATCAATTGTTAATAACTTAATATAGCGGCAATCTTCGCACACAAACAACGGATGTCGAAGTACTCCGTGGGGATTAAAGTAAAGATGCTATGCAAATTTCCTAGAGCCAAGCTACTTTGCAACGGTGTGAAGGAACTCTCCTACTAATGTGTAACTAATTCTGTAGCTAGTGGAGTAAGCAACAGGGAAATAGAAAAAAAAGCATAGGAGGATGCAGATCTAGTAATTGCTTTCAGGTCTGACTTGTAAATGCCAACTCGTGTGTAGTTTGTTTTCTTCGACAGCATACCACTTCTTCCTGTTACAGAATTTTGTGAACCTCCTCTGCTCCAAACTTTCATTGTCAGAGGTAAAACTGCTATCATCTGAGCTTTGTCTCCGATTAATATCCATGCTGTTAGATGCTTCTACAGATCTATGGTGATGTCTTTTTTTTAATCTTCTTATTCTTACTATTCAACTGATCACTTTCCGAGCTAGCAAAATCAGATCTTTTGTTAAACTTCCTTCGCACCTCTGCTTCATCAGTTTCACACATTGCCTGAAGCATGTTCCTTTTATTTCTGATATGTGGATTCAAATATTGACTGTCATATGATGATTCTGCTTTCTTTCGACGTCCATATCCTACCAAGTTTACTCCTTTTTTTTTGGTAAATTCATTCATCCTGACTGAAATGCATATTATTCCTCTTCCTTATAGTGTGAACTCTTTGTTCAGACTCTGTAATTTCAATGCCAATTGATTTTTTAACTTATGATTTTTTTGCAAACATACATGTCGACTTGTACTATACAGAGTTGTACTAAAGCAGCAACCATTAATTTGGATCGAAGGGAATAACATATTTTCAAAATTTCTATCGAAAACTCCCACGACTTGTCAAAATTTTGTCCTTGTTTGCAAGAAAATGAAAACTTTAGGGTGTTCACAGCAAAATGTTAAGGTCTTGGCTGCATGATTGTGTTATTTTTAGGGTTGAAACAGGAAAATGGTAGGTTCTCTTTTACACTATCTTATATTTTGATATCGAGAGAGAGCACTTCTCTTTGTATGTTGCTTACAATTGGATTTGTATGTTGCGACTCCTTTTTCAACAACTTTGTTGCTACAAGTGGGGATCTACATACGTAGAACGTTCCATTGCCTCACTAGTTTCAAACGTGATGTTGGTACTGCCCAAAAAGCACAATACGATCTCCTTCCAGTATTGCATTTCCTTCGGCTATTTCGTTACTGAATATGGTCTTCACAAACGCCGCCCATTGAGAATAGATACCATCAGCAAGATAGTCTCTCATGTTGTAGTCACGGCCGTTGACAGTGTAGTTGCACGACGGCCATTTCCCATTACAAAGCCTCTTGAACATGGGAGATTGTTGAAGCATGTTGATGTCAATGTGAGAACCCGACACTCCAAAAAAAGCATGCCAAATCCATAAGTCATGTGATGTCACTCCTAGTATGATGGTGGCCTTTTTGGTGTGACCTTGATACATTCCCTGTAAACCTTTGATGCAGTTCTTCCATTGCCAATGCATGCAACAATTGATCAGAGCATTCATGGAAATCCTCTGGCCTCTTCAATAGCCAGCAAATTTTCTGTGTCCTGCACATTTGGTTCTCTCATATACTCTGCTCCAAACACCTGCACCATAACACGAGCAAACTTGATAGTAGTCTTCAGGCATGTGCTCTCCCCACGCGGACCATCTCACTGAAGATATCGATGGAAGTACTAAGTGCAAGCATTATGGAAGGGCCCACTTGTTGATGATCCAAGGGTCCTCAGTCCGGCCCATTATGGAGGGACCGACGTGGTTAGCACCCCCTAGTCCAGGACACTGTTACTCCTAGAGATTAGTACTTGAATGCCTTGGATTGTGATGGAACCAATAAAATTATGAAGACAAAGAGATCGCCTATTTCGTGGAAATGTACAGAAAATGAGTGGCATGGACTTTTATGTCCTAGGGTAAGGAGAGATAGGTGGGTCTTGGTGTCCCGAGTCCTTGGCGATCTTGAGTGATATAAGGTGACTTGTGCACTGGCTGTTTTAACCTCCTAACAGTGTGTATACGTGGAAGGCAGTTGCAATGATTCCACCAGTGTGTATATGTGGAAGAAATGTTGCAATAATTCTGCAGTCTATGGTGAATGTTTGGTTTCTTGTTGCAATTGTATTTTTTTATTGCTTTATACTCCCTGTGTGAGCAAAGGGCCTCCATATCTCAATTAAGGAGGCGAGCCAACCCTCTGGCGACCCTCGCATCACCTCCCCTGGCGGCGGCAAGGAAACCCCTACCAGCGCCGCTGCAGGACCCTTCCATTCCGCCCATCTCCTCACTGCTCCCAGGAAGGTGGCGGCGAGGCGTGTCGTCCCATCCTCGCGCTCTTGCCCCCACCCGGTGGCAGCGAGTTCTCTAGTGGGGAACCCCACGTCCATTGACGTATACTTCAGGCCGCTCGGATCCGCACCAGGGGCTGCCGTGTCACCTCCCTCGTAGCGCCTCAGCCATGGTATTGGGCACATCATCAACTTGTAAGTAGGGCGCCACTTTTCACCAGAAAAGTGGCTTTAGATTGATCTATATATTTATTTTGTAAGACCTTGTTGAATAATGCAATAAAGATGGTTGTGTAAGACGTTTTTGAAAAAACAAAATACTCCCCCTATATAAAGATATAAGACTTTTTTTGACACTGTATGGAACGTTGTCTTTTGCTCTATCTTCGTAGAAACAGCTCCTGTTGATTCCTTCTTCCTTCATTCTCCTTCCATTCCATTTACACACATGATTTCTTCTCTTTTTAGTCCATTTCTTATGGAAACATATCAAAGAGAAGGATTTGTGGAATCCTTTGCATTCATTAGTCATTAATACCAATATCAGAGCGGATATTTCTTTTTAAATGAAATATCTTGGTTTAAACAAACGTGAAATTAGTGTAAAAATATCACTCATCAGTAGGCCCATCTCTTTTTTCTCTACCTTCTAAAACTGATAATTCTTTTTTGGCAAGATGAAGCTGGCAATATTGATGAAACGAAGCTGGCGATTTCTCCTTGTCGCGATCTCACAACATTTGTTTCCTTTTTTGCGGGAAACAATATTTGTTTCCTAATACATTGGACCTATGATATGCATCAAGGGAAGTAATAAATGCCCAGATATAGCACGAAACAAAAAAAGATTCACATCGATGAGTTAATTGATAATTTAGAAATCATCTCTATCGAGCTCCGATTAACTAACCAAACAAGTATTATCACAGACAAAATGAAGGAAAGACATAAAATCTTACAACAAACGCATACAAGTCCCTAAGACTTGTATTTTCGGACAAACAAGGTACAATACAGATCTCCATGAGAATAGGGACAGAGAAAGAAACCATGGCACACCATCCTTCATTCAAATAGCATCTCGGCATGCGGGCGCAACTTCTTGCACACCACCTGGATGGTATGCATTGACACGCCGGTGACCTTTGCCACATCACTGACGACGGGCCTATTGTCATCGCCATGCTCTAGGACCATGCACACGATGCCCGCCGCTATGGACTCGCCGGTGTTTCGCATGCCAAGGTCGTCCTCCTCCAGCCGTCTCGCCGCCTCCTTAGCCGATGCGACTTCCCGACCACTCATACCAAGTTGCTTACCAAAGTGGCACAAATAGTTCGATGCACGCACCACACCGACGCCCGTCAGCCCGACGCCCTCCTCCCCGAGGTGCTTCCTGATGCGCGCGGTTAGCTTTGCGATTTCCCTTCTTGCCGCCGAGCCTTCAGCTGTTGCCGAAGCTAGCTCATTGATCGACCGCGGTGAGCCCTCACTACGGCATGCAATGGCGAGGCACGCTGCGTATAGCAGATCATTATTTCGGTGGTTGGTCTTGCTGAGAACCGGCGGCCATGCCCTATCCTTCTCCATCTTCCTGAACACCTCCTTGGCACGGTCTTGGATGGCCGGTGCAATCCCAAGGCAACCCGCCATGCGAGAGATGGCGACATTGGACCCCTCAGCTCCACCTAGGCCCTGCACAGGCCCAAGTCTGAGCGTGAGGTCGACATGCACCATCGGGATGTGCGTCGTGCACCGCTTCTTTCCCATGGTTGAGTGGGCGGAATCTAAGTTGTAGTTGATCGACACCGCTGTAGTCCGGGCAATGCTACATGTCTAAGTGGGCGACGCCTGGCCCCGCAAGCATATTGGTGTCCATTGGTTGGCACTAATTGGACCAAATATTGTGTGGGTGGAGGCGACTGCTGGCATGCCATTTATATAGGGGAGGTCGGCCCAACATACCCTCGTGTTGGTCGTCCATTCTCAATTGTACGGCCTAGATCATAGCTAATAGATCTTTCCTTTTATTTTTCTTTACATGTTTAGTTCTTCTGGTTTGCTAAATATACAAAGTCTAGAAGTTTCTGAGCCGCTAGATGTCTTTGCGCAGACATTCCAGGCACGATAGGGGGATGCCTTGTCGCCTATATTATTTCAACCTTGATCAAACCCTTATTCCAATTCATTATTTTTACTTTTCTGTTACAATCAAATCTACCATATACTTATTCTTTTAATCCTTGTAACTACTCCCTCCGTTCTATATCTCTACTCCTAATATCTGAGTTGGTAGAATAGTCTTCACGGTTGTTTTCGTCTGATTTTTTTGTCTCACCTTCCATCTTCATATCCTCATGTTGATTTTTTCATCCTTCAAATAATATTCTTATCATTCGCAAACTTTCTCAACCAGACACATCACAAACAGGCAGGTAGATATCACATTATCAAACAATAAAACCTTATTTTCATGAAAATCAATTCAAAATCCTAACTTTTCTAATGCATCGATCGTTTTTTTTTGCGAATTAACGCATCGATTGTTACCTTTCCTAGAATCGTACATTGTCGTTTCGCTTCGTATTGTTACCGAGCGATCGATCGATCAAATATTTGGTTTCCTTTCTTTCGCCTTTATTTTATTATTATTGATCGCCCCCGCGTATCTTCATCCCTCGTTAAAAAGGAAAAAGTGGATGCGGACGATCCCCCACCTTGCATCTCAGGAACGAAAATCTTCCCCGCGGCCCTCCGCCCGCCGCCCCACGCCTCGCATGGCTGGACGCTGCCGTCTGCACCTACATGTGTTTCTGCGCCCCCTGCCGCCGGTGGTGCCCTTCGCTCCCCCCTCCTCCCTTACCCTCCCACCTCCTCCCCTCGTTTCTTCAGCACGGCGTTGTGGCGCAGTACCGGGAAGACTTGGCTGCAGTTCGCGGCGCAACTACATGGTGCTCATCGGCGCGACGGCTTCGTCATCAACATCATGCTTTGGCGGGTCATGCTCGGCACCACCACGCTCGTCGGCCGATCCAAGGCAAGGCAGTGGCGTCAGCATGAGGCGTAGGCGCGTAGCAGACGTATGAGGATGCGTGGAAGGCCAACATCCCAGACTTCAGGACTCTCTTTGTTCCATCGATGACACCACAGGTGCGTCAATCTCAGTCCTCTCCCATCGTTGTCATTAATTTTTGGTAGACTGTTCGGCTTTGTATTTGTGCTTGTGTTAATCTTGATTTATTCAGCGTACTGAGTTGTCTTGCGAGATTGATTAGGTTCATATTTCGATTTTAATGGAGAATGAATGATTTTTTTGATCAAGTGGAGAATAAAACCATGGCAAACAATATATGCAATCGGTTTGACAACAGGTTGATTAAAACCATGGTAGACAATATACTTTGAGAATCGCTGGAGCAATATATTTTCCCGTGTGGATTGAAAAAAAAAATCCTTAGTCATATAACAGTAAAAAGGACTATCGATAGATAATTAATCCTCTTTTTTATTAGTATTTACTTTCTACACATGACATTCTAAAACATGTTCATGATACCTGAAATGCCTATAAGTTATGAAGAGATCTGAAACCAGTATATTTCTGAAATCGGTATTTCAGCTGGCAGATGTCTATGGCTGGCGGCAAAATGCACACGCAGCAAAGCTGGCTTGCCTCGGGAGCTATCAGAGCAAATCTAGTAGACTCCGCATCCCACCCCGACCCGTAAAATAACTGTCAAAATGCAGGTCGAGGCGGAAAAACCTGCCCGATTAGACCCCGCATCCCGCCCCGGCCCGCAAACAATTTTGAGGGGCGTGGCAAAATCTCAGGCCCAACCCGCGTATTCGTGGGTTTCCCCCTCGCCGCTGCGGTGCCCTGCATATAAGCGAGAAGTGGTTGGTGGGGGGACATTTCAGCCCACACTTTCCCCCACCAACCGCCTCCCATCCCCCCTCGCGCCGCCGCCAGGCCGTCGCCCAAGATTCCGACGAAAGCAGCCGGCAGGAGCTCGCGGAAAGGCGGCCACACGCACGAGGCTCCCCTCTCTCCCCCCTGCGCCGGCGGACCGCCGGATTTGCGGATCTGCGGACCTTCATTGCGGGCCGCCGGATTTGGCTTTTCCGGCCGCTGGTGGCTGCGCCAAGCGATGGAGTGGTCGGGAAGCATCTCTCGTAGCCCTGACAAGGGCGCATCACCGCATGCAGGTACAGGTTCGTCCTCCCAATGCCACCGACGATTTGCGGGCATGGATTCGTCCGGCCGTCCACCGGGCTCGGCGCTCGCGCAACGGCTCTGTGGCTCGCCGATGTCGCTCATACAGTGCGACGACTGCACGCGGACAGTGTTGCGGCTAACTTCGGGCACGCCGAAGCACCCCGGATGGGTGTTCTTCAAATGCGAAAATGACGGGGTACGTGCACTTGCGGTAGCTCATTTTTGATAGCTCATTCTTTGGTTCAATTGCGGTAACTCATTTCGAACGCTCATTCATGTGTGTAGGAGGATGGATGCTCATTTTGGTTTTGGGAAGGCGAATACATTGATAGGAAGAAACTTAATAGACGTTGACGCACTCCTTAGAAGAATCGAAGGCAATGATGCGGCTACATGTGCAACTAGAGGGGAAGCAATGTCTACTTCTTTCGAACCAAAGATGAAGAAAGAAGAATGCAAAACCAAGAATCCGCAGATAAACAATGAATGCATGGAGAAGATATTAATCCAACTAGTGGGAGCAGTTATGGAAGTTGGAAATCTTCTAAAATGCATACTTGTGGTTCTTGTTTTCTTTGGTCCTGCTATTCTAGCAAAGATTTGGTGATATCTTATGTATCCAATGTTATTGAAAAAGCAGAGAAATGCATTATGTTGGATCAAATTAAGATGCAAATTTAGGTTTTTCGGACCGGGAGTATTGGGGAACGCAGTATTTCAAAAAAATTCCTATGATCACGCAAGATCTATCTAGGAGATGCATAGCAACGAGAGGGGGAGAGTATGTCTACGTACCCTCGTAGACTGAAAGCGGAAGCGTTATGAAATGCGGTTGATGTAGTCGAACGTCTTTGCGATCCAACCTGCGAACATACGGCACCTCCGCGATCTGCACATGTTCAGCTCGGTGACGTCCCTCGTATTGTTGATCCAGTTGAGGCCGAGGGAGAGTTTCGTTAGCACGACGGCGCGATGACGGTGATGATGAAGTTACCAACGCAGGGCTTCGCCTAAGCAGTACAACGATATGAACGAGGTGGAATTCTGTGGAGGGGGGCACCGCACACGGCTAAACAATCAACTTCCGTGTCTATGGGATGCCCCCTCCCCCGTATATAAAGGAGTGGAGGAGGGGAGGGCCGGCCCTCATAGGGCGCACCCAAAGGGGGGGGGGAGTCCTACTCCCAGTAGGAGTAGGTTTCCCCCCTTCCTAGTAGGAGTAGGAGAAGAAGGAAGAGGGAGAGAGAGGGAAGGAAAGGGGGGCGGCCCCCCACCCAATTCGGATTGGGCTTGGGGGGGGGGGGGGGGCGCCCTCCACCTGGCTGCATCCTCCTCTCTCCCACTAAGGTCCAATAAGGCCCATTGACTCCCCGAGGGTTCCGGTAACCCCCCGGTACTCCGGTAAATGCCCAAACTCATCCGGAACCATTCCGATGTACAAACATAGCCTTCCAATATATCAATCTTTATGTCTCGGCAATTTCGAGACTCCTCGTTATGTCCGTGATCACATCCGGGACTCCGAACTACCTTCGCTACATCAAAACACATAAACTCATAATACCGATCGTCATCGAACGTTAAGCGTGCGGACCCTACGGGTTCGAGAACTATGAAGACATGACCGAGACTCATCTCCGGTCAATAACCAATAGCGGAACCTGTATGCTCATATTGGTTCCTACATATTCTACGAAGATCTTTATCGGTCAAACCGCATAACAACATACGTTGTTCCCTTTGTCATCGGTATCTTACTTGCCTGAGATTCGATCGTCGGTATCTCAATACCTAGTTCAATCTCGTTACCGGAAAGTCTTTTTACTCGTTCCGTAATGCATCATTCCGCAACTAACTCATTAGTCACATTGCTTGCAAGGCTTATAGTGATGTACATTACCGAGAGGGCCCAGAGATACCTCTTCGATACACGAAGTGACAAATCCTAATCTTGATCTATGCCAACTCAACAAACACCATAGGAGACACCTGTAGAGCATCTTTATAGTCACCCAATTATGTTGAGACGTTTGATAGCACATTAAGTGTTCCTCTGGTATTCGGGAGTTGCATAATCTCATAGTCATAGGAACATGTATAAGTTATGGAGAAAGCAATAGCAATAAACTAAACGATCAAGTGCTAAGCTAACGGATGGGTCAAGTCAATCACATCATTCTCTAATGATATGATCCCGTTCATCAAATGACAACTCATGTCTATGGTTAGGAAACTTAACCATCTTTAATTAATGAGCTAGTCAAGTAAAGGCATACTAGTGACACTCTGTTTGTCTATGTATTTACACATGTATTAAGTTTTTGGTTAATAAAATTCTAGCATGAATAATAAATATTTATCATGATATAAGGAAATATAAATAACAACTTTATTATTGCCTCTTGGGCATATTTCCTTCAGGGAGGAGCTGCGCCAGACCAGACACCGCAAAGCCGATTTCCGCGAATATCCTTTTTTACGGGTCCGATTTGCGAGGTCTGCAACTGGGGCCGTCTGCGCCGGCCCGCAAAGACGTTTTTCCGCGAACTGCAAACACGTTTTGTGGGCCGGCGGGATGCGGGGTCTGCTAGAGTTGCTCTCTAACCTGGGTAGCATGGTAGATTGAAAAAGTGGATTGACTAGCAACAGACGCACACATAAGATAGTTGATTGGATAGCCACTGACACGTAAACATGCATTTTGTTTATATTTCTTCAACACACCGATTACGATGCTATTTCTATATTTCCAGAAGTAACTATTAATCTTTTATCAATGTTCATCTCCTGGCCTTATCTTTATTAACTAGTGGTCAGTTTTCTTAATTATTTGTTGGTTAGAATTCTTCTGCATTTGTTGTTGTCTTATTGGCATAATCATTCAGTCATTTTTTCTAGACTGTGTTGATTTCATGATTATTTATTGTGTGTGCGTTGCACAAACTATGTATCACCTCAATATGTTCATGATTATCTTATTTTATAGCTTCTTTAGTTGAGTGAATATCTCCAAAGTTTCTAACTTACAGTATCTGCTCACATAGAGGAAGAGAGGAGCTTAGGGCCAGTTCTTTTGGGCAATTCTCCGAGAATTGACCCCCTCCCCAGCTTTATTCACTGCCAAAGAGAGGAGTGAGATGTTCGTGCTTTTGTTCATTTGCAGGACCATTGTTTCTTTCGTTTTTGTTTCTTATAACCACATCAGTGAAATCCTCTTCAATCTTAGCCTCCTTTGTTGCCAGGAACGTAGCCACGATATCCTGGCCGGTGAAGCTACCTGAAGATCATGCAAAAAATTGTCATGTTAGGGCATTGTCGGCATGGGAACACCGGACCAGCGTGTGTGACGACGGTGTCTGGCAGGTTTTGACCACAACCCACTTTACAGGTGGACAGGTAGGGTCAACCACATGACTGGGTGATGTGGTGCACGAGTAGGCTAGGAGGAACAAGAATAGGAAGGACTATAGTTGAGAGAAAATGCCATATTGTCATCTTGACCGAAGGTTGGGCACCTGACGATGCTTATCAATCAGAACTCTGAAGGTATATTGTGTGATTCTTGTCAACCAGAACTCTGTAGGGTTTATGTCTTACACTCTTGACTTACATACATTACTGAATTAAAGAGATAGAAATGTTCAGGAGAAGATGCAGTGCTGCAAACAACTCATCATTCTCATAGTAGCTAGCAAATCATTTTATATTATATGAGTTATTCTTCTTCATCTGTAATATTACTATTTTCGGATAGTCGTAGTATTTATTTCTGTTCAGTTTTAATAGAATATACTTCAGGTTTGCATGGTGAGATGTCTTCAACAAAGGAGATATGTACTGGTTGTAGATTTTTGGCTGGCTCTCGGGGCCATTTTTTTAAATGAAAAAAAAAATAATACAAAATTTTTTGGTGTACTTAGTCACATCCAAATGCTACCTGCAAATTTTGAGGCACAAAGATAAAATATTTTGGCTTGTACAAAAAAAAACAAATCGAACACCAAAAGTTACCCAAAAATGTCATCCCAAATTTGTTTGTTTTGCCGACGAAACACCGCCGTCGCATGAAAATTGTCATGTATGTTTGTGACACTAATACAATCATATACAAAAAAATTCAGAATTTTTTTAAAACATTTAATATTGTTTTTCGCGTTACTGTTCACCCGGGAGCCAAAACGCCAGCCCCATACTACTGAAGATAAATGCTCTTGATCTGTGTCGCTTGGATAAGAGATCTGATGATGCTACTTCAGAACATTACGTGGTCTATAATCCGTGACATTCTGATGGTTTCATAGATTAGAGAGAAATATGGACAAGGTATTGTCCTTTTTCTTGCAATCTTAGTGTTAAATAATTACCCTGTACCTTAGTACCCATAGATTGTTGGAATTTCGCCCATCGATCAATCACATCAAATCACACAGAACACGCACGCACAAAAATATTATGTCTAAGGTCCCTTGTCGTGCTCTTCTTTTTCCACTTTATTTCTCTTTTTCGTCTTTTCTTTACATGTTGATTCCAACGTAGATAACATTTTTGTATAGCAAAGGTGATTGCTAGATCATACAATATGCAATCTGCACACCTAATTTGAAAGTACAATTTGTACTCATAGCATGACTTTTATCGCTCAATATGTCAGAAGCTTAGATTCTTTGGTGTTCATTTTACATCTTATTACGATGAGACGTACTTTCCATTGTGTTATGCCACTAATGAAATATCCAATTTATAATATAGTGGCTAAGTTCATGAACTAAGTAGGCGTTAACACTATAATACATCAACACACCTTTTTGTTGTATTACACAAACACGCCTTCTTGCTGAATTACTAAGTAGGTGTAATCTCATTGTATGTCTTTTCAGTTAATGGTGTATCTATAATTCTGCACAACACGCCTTCTTATGCACCATTTACTTATGCCACAATTTGGCACATTTTATCACTCGGTTAGCTACTTAATCCGTTCACTAAACTGCACATCGCTTTGTTACATTACTTATTGCAGAGGAGACGACACGATCACAAAGGGGGAGAAACCAAGCACGGTGAACCACCCATGCCAAGTTCTCCGCAAGATTTACAACACCATCACCCACGAAAAACCACATTAAGCTGACATAGATACATGAGCGATAGCGGAGAAGGGTCGTCACCAAAGCACGAACCCAATCCATGCCGCCCGCGCAACCGGGAAGGACATCCAACATCCGCGCCCGCCACCCGCCACAAGGCAATGCCTGCCCACCATGGACGAGGCCACCGCCTCGGATACATGAGCCACTCCTCGCCTGCTAGCACCAGTAGCATGCCACGAGCACACAACCGGCCAGCCCAGCTGTCGCGGCGTTGCAACTCTATCTTCAACCCACCTCCTGCACAGAGCCCCTAGCCATGGCCGTGCACACACAAGCAAGACCCCCTATACCAGATCTGGACGGTCCGAACACAGCTTCAGATCCGCCATCAAGACGTCGAGGATGAAGCCAAATCCATGCGGGGCTGGATCGATGTCATGGTTCATAGTATTCGAGGAATCACATATTTGATTTTCAAATATGCTTCATTGTTGTTCCCGTTATTGTTTATAGAAATAGACCAGCAAGCTGGCATAATATGGATGTCAATTTGCTCTCTTATTGATAATCCAATTCATGAAAGAAAATGTGTCCTATTGAGATGATATCCAGTATTTCTAACATTTTTGCACAACATATATTTCTAATTTCTTAAGCTACTACCTAGAGAATATGTTTCAGTACAAATGTATTTTCAGAGAAAGCCCGTGCAGCCGCACGGGTTGATGACTAGAGCTGCATTTTGAATATTGTATTATTGAAGTACCATCGCGTTTTAGTTTGTGGAATGTACCCGTGTGACAATCTTTATAGAAGTTAGAAAGAGTTTATCTTGAAAACTGAATGCACGGTATGAGATATCGCCGTAAAGTTTCATGTCTCGCTAGATATCTGGTAGCTCTTTTTATTATATTTATGAGAGATGGCCAACTGGATTTTGACAAGACACATAGTACTATCGTGCAAGGTGGAGTCTGAGCAAGAAAACACGGAGGAGAAAGGACCGTGGAAGGAAATAGAGTGCCACGTGGTCGCCGAGAAGAGGGGGGGGGGGCGAGGACAATGATGAGGAGATGTGTTATTCTACCACTTCAGGACCATGAGATATCATCCCATGTGATTAGTCTATGACTCTCATGTCATATGACATTTTCCTTTGTACACATATTTTGTTAGCCCGTGGCAACGCACGGGCATTATACTAGTTATAATAGCATTTTTCACACTACACTAGTGTCTAGTGTAAAAAACGCTCTTATATTATGAGACAAACGGAGTAGTAGACTAGTGAGATTGACAACCTCGATAGTTCTGATGGGGGACAAGGTAGTTTTGTATGTGTGTGTGTGTATGTGTTGACCATTGTGTGTGTTACTAAACTCCTGTTGGTTCGAATAAACCTTGATCTCACTTAAGGAAAATTGTTGCTTCCTACAAAGCCTTGCACTTGGGAGATCAACACCTTCTTGGTTGAGAGGAAGCATGGAGCCAAGAGACCTATTCTCCAATGCTAGGATGTGGATACCAATGAAACACAACATATAGGGAAGGTATCATTTTTTTTCCAGACATTGACTTTAACCTGGACAACCCCTTGGTCCACACTCATATAGAAAAATACCAAAATGTAACCAAATTCTCAGAGAGCCACTACCCTAACTTCAGTAAACCACCGGTAGGCCCATCTCATTTTTCTCTACCTTCTAAAACTGATAATGCTTTTTGGAAAGATGAAACTGGCAATATTGATGAAACATAGCTGGCGATTTCTCCTTGTCACGATCTCAGAACATTTCTTTCCTTTTTTGCGGGAAACAATGTTTATGTCCTAATACATTGGACCTATCATATGCATCAAGGAAAGTAATAAATACCCAGAAATAGCATGAAACAAAAAAAGATTCACATCGATGAGTAAATTTATAATTTACAATTATCTCCGTTTAGCTCTGATTAACTAATCAAACAAGTATTATCACTGACAAAACAAAGGAAAGACATAAAACCTTACAACAATCCCGTACAAGTCCCTAAGACTTGTATTTTCGGACAAGCTGGACGGATCTCCATGAGAGTAGGGACAGAGAAAGAAACCATGGCACACCATCCTTCATCCAAAGAGCAGCTCGGTGTGCGGGCGCAATTTCTTGCACACCACCTGGATGGTATGCATCGACAGGCCGGTGACCTTCACCACATCACTGGCGACGAGCCTCTTGTCATTGTCGTTCTCTAGGACCATGCGGACGTGCCGACCACTATGGACTTGCCGGTGTTTCGCACGCCAAGATCGTCCTCCTCCGGCCATCTCGCCGCCTCCTTGGCCACCGCGACTTCTTGACTACTCATATCAAGCTGCCTGCCAAAGTGGAACAGATAGCTCAACGCGCGCACCACATTGACGCCCATCAGCCCGGCGCCCTCCTCCCCGAGGTGCTTCCTGATGCGTGCGGTTAACTTTGCGATTTCCCTTCTTGTCGCTAAGCAGCCATCGCCGAAGCTAGCTCATTGACCGACCACGGTGAGCCCTTGCTATGACATGTGATGGCGAGGCGCGCTGCGTAGAGTTGATCATTATTTTGGTGGTTGGTCTTGCCGAGAACCGGCGGCCATGCCCTGGCCTTCGCCACCTTCGTGAACACCTCCTTGGCACAGTCTTGGATGGTTGGTGCAATCCCAAGACAACCCGCCATGCGAGAGATGCAAAATCAGACCCCTCAGCCCTACTGAAAGTGCTAGTGATTGACTAGAGGGGGGGGGGTGAATAGGCGATTTTTAAGAAAGTCTTCAAAACATGGGAGTTTCGAAGACAAACGATAGAAATAAACCTATTACCATGCAACGGAAGGTAGACTACACTAAGCAAGCCATAGTCAAGTATTCAATGAAGTGAAAGCACAATGACTAATGGCAGCTAGGCAGTATATATCAGATAGGAAGATAGTATGAAGCCAATCAGAACAAGCAGTCACTCAGTGAAGACAAAATATAATGCAAACAGACAATGACTTCACAAGGACCAACTGTAAATAAAGAGATGGGAAGGATAGAACCAGTGACTCGTTGAAGACAATGATTTGTTGGACCAATTCCAGTTGTTGTGACAACTGTACGTCTGGTTAGGGAGGATGATATTCAACTCAGAAGACCATGTCTTCACCTTATTCCCCTTGAGCTAAGGACACCCAGTCCTTGCCCAATCACTCTGGTAAGTCTTCAAGGCAGACTTCCAAACCTTCGCAGACTTCGTTCACCGGCGATCCACAATGACTCTTGGATGCTCAGAACGCGACGCCTAACCGGCTGGAGGATTCACAGTCCTCAAGTGTAATAAGTCTTCAGATCACACAGACAGGAAGACTTAAGTGATACCTAACACTCTTTGGCTCTGGGTGTTTAGGGCTTTATCCTCGCAAGGAATTCTCTCTCAAAGGCTTCGAGGTGGGTTGCTCTCAAACGACAAAAGTCGTACACTAACTCTGAGCAACCAACCATTTATGGTTGTAGGGGGTGGGCTATTTATAGCCACTAGGCAACCTGACCTGATTTGTCCGAAATGACCCTGGGTCACTAAGAAACTGACACGTGTTCCAACGGTCAGATTTCAAACACACATGGCAACTTTACTTGGGCTACAAGCAAAGCTGACTTATCTAGCTCTGGATAAGATTTGCTCTCATTGTCTTTGCTCGAAAACATAGGATTTTGGTTAAGCATCACTTCAGTCATTCTGACTGGTTCTCTTGGACCCCACTTAACAATACGGTGGTTCCCATGACTCAACAAAGAAGAAAAAGAACGACGAAACAACTAAGTCTTCGCGCTCCATAGTCTTCACACGATGTCTTCTCTTGTCATAGTCTTCAATGTGAATGTCTTCACATCCCACCTTTGACTTTAATGTCTTCATACATTTTTAGGGGTCATCTCTGGTAGGAAAACCGAATCAATGAGGGACTTCTACCTGTGTTATCCTGCAATTCTCACAAACACATTAGTCCCTCAACCAGGTTTGTCGTCAATACTCCAAAACCAACTAGGGGTGGCACTAGATGCACTTACAATCTCCCCCTTTTTGGTGATTGATGAAAAACTGGTTGAAGTTTTCAACGGGGAATAAAATATGTGAAATTGTAAAGGATAGGGTATTGTCTTCATAAGTTGCAAAGGCTCCCCTTGAAGATGTGCATATAAGTAATTTGCTCTTGGAATGCAAATGCACATGGCAGGTTGTACTTGTGGAGATCCTCTTCAACCTATGATGATAATTCATCATGCATGATATGATGTAACGAAGATAATGACATGCATAATGAAAAATGGACATCTGCAAAATGACCTAAGTGCGGAATTTATCATCGCACATGCGGAATTTATCATCGCATCATAGAATAGCAAATAAGTAGCAGACGACCATCGAGTTGAAGTGTTACAACTCAAAGAACCAAATGTATCGAAAAGCAAGAGTTGTAAGCACTTGGCCAAAGTAGCAAAAGGTAAAGCAACCACTCATATGGACCCGCTTGAAGACTATCAACTCATATGCTTCTCCCCCTTTTGTCTGTAAGGACCAAAAAGGTTTGAAGACATAGAGCGCCTACTCGTTCCCATGAGGTGCAGGCGATGCAGCAGGGTCGTCGTTGAGGTCCGGTGGTGCAGAAGAACTTGGTGCAATGTCGACACGCGCTGAAGTTGGAGGAGGTGAAGTTGCATCATCTTGGTCATCAATGACTCTGGCATTCACTGTCGCAGCTGAGGACGAATAGTCAGAGTCTTCAAGTGAGAGAGTCCGACGCAAGTGAGCATTCCTGGGAGGAGTTGAGTCAAACTTGAATCGTTCGGTGAAGCCATCGTCTTGCAGATCAGCTTCAGCACTAAGTAATGTCAAACTCTTCCACGACCTCCGGCAGGTTTCATGAGTGACAAAGGCATTCTTGGTGGCAAGATTGCGAATGCGGTTCACATCCACCAAGAGGCTTTGCATCTGATGCTTAATCCAGACATGATGTTTGTCCTGTTTCTGGTGTAGCGCGACGAGAAGCTCTCGGTCATTTAGAACACGAGATCTCCTTCGAGGCCTTTGTGCAATGGTGCTACCAGTGGCGTCAGTTTGAGCACGAGGGGCACGTGTGTTGCCAGCCAAGGGATAAACGCGCGAGACTGCCTGAACTACTTCAATGGGCTGGGTGAAGCTTTGGTGATCAACATTGTGAAGATAAATGGGATCCTTAGCAGGCTCTGGGTAAATAGCTTCAACAGACAGATCAACCTCTGGCAAGAAGACAAGATGATTGCGCGCAGACGGCTGATAGTTAATGGCAGAGTGAAGCTTGATAAGTCGCATTACCCATGGAGCATAGAACTTTAGACCAAAAATGTCAGAGCCAGATGCAACCAACTGTCTGATGAAGAAATCTTGAACATTGAAGCTGATGCCATTGAAGATATAGAAAACCAAAGTCTTTATTGCTCCTTCAAGCTTCGCTGCAGATGAATGTCCTTTGACAGGCCATAGAGTCTTTCTGATGATATGGCAAATGGTGCGAGGCAGATACTCTAGGTCTTCAACAAAGAATTCAGACGGGTATTCAGCGTCATGAGGCAAAGGCTTCATCATGCTCAGCATTTGACTCATGTTGGGTTCTGGCTTCTGAAAAATGCTCTCCAAAGCATTCTGGTGTTGTTGACAACCTGGCTCATAGTATTCACCAGGAGTGGGCAGGCTTGTGAGCTCAATGATATCAAGAGCTTTGGCTTCATGACGGACATTGCCTGTCATCCACTCAAGGACCCAAGTCTTTGGATCCCTGTTGTAGCCTCGAATGTGAAGGGTTGCATAGAACTGTAAAAGAAGCTCTTCACTCCAATGTTCCTTATCTGTAGGCGTTAACACTATAATACATCAACACACCTTTTTGTTGTATTACACAAACACGCCTTCTTGCTGAATTACTAAGTAGGTGTAATCCCATTGTATATCTTTTCAGTTAATGGTGTATCTATAGTTCTGCACAACACGCCTTCTTATGCACCATTTACTTATGCCAC
Organism: Triticum aestivum; assembly: GCF_018294505.1. NCBI lineage: Eukaryota > Viridiplantae > Streptophyta > Magnoliopsida > Poales > Poaceae > Triticum > Triticum aestivum. Next base: position 547,989,654 of record NC_057794.1, read on the forward strand.
AATTTGGCACATTTTATCACTCAGTTAGCTACTTAATCCGTTCACTAAACTGCACATCGCTTTGTTACATTACTTATTGCAGAGGAGACGACACGATCACAAAGGGGGAGAAACCAAGCACGGTGAACCACCCATGCCAAGTTCTCCGCAAGATTTACAACACCATCACCCACGAAAAACCACATTAAGCTGACATAGATACATGAGCGATAGCGGAGAAGGGTCGTCACCAAAGCACGAACCCAATCCATGCCGCCCGCGCAACCGGGAAGGACATCCAGCATCCGCGCCCGCCACCCGCCACAAGGCAATGCCTTCCCACCATGGACGAGGCCGCCGCCTCGGATACATGAGCCACTCCTCGCCTGCTAGCACCAGTAGCATGCCACGAGCACGCAACCGGCCAGCCCAGCTGTCGCGGCGTTGCAACTCTATCTTCAACCCACCTCCTGCACAGAGCCCCTAGCCATGGCCGTGCACACACAAGCAAGACCCCCTATACCAGATCTGGACGGTCCGAACACAGCTTCAGATCCGCCATCAAGACGTCGAGGATGAAGCGAAATCCATGCAGGGCTGGATCGATGTCATGGTTCATAGTATTCGAGGAATCACATATTTGATTTTCAAATATGCTTCATTGTTGTTCCCGTTATTGTTTATAGAAATAGACCGGCAAGCTGGCATAATATGGATGTCAATTTGCTCTCTTATTGATAATCCAATTCATGAAAGAAAGTGTGTCCTATTGAGATGATATCCAATATTTCTAACATTTTTGCACAACATATATTTCTAATTTCTTAAGCTACTACCTAGAGAATATGTTTCAGTACAAATGTATTTTCAGAGAAAGCCCGTGCACCCGCACGGGTTGATGACTAGAGCTGCATTTTGAATATTGTATTATTGAAGTACCATCACGTTTTAGTTTGTGGAATGTACCCGTGTGACAATCTTTATAGAAGTTAGAAAGAGTTTATCTTGAAAACTGAATGCACGGTATGAGATATCGCCGTAAAGTTTCATGTCTCGCTAGATATCTGGTAGCTCCTTTTATTATATTTATGAGAGATGGCCAACTGGATTTCGACAAGACACATAGTACTATCATGCAAGGTGGAGTCTGAGCAAGAAAACACGAAGGAGAAAGGATCGTGGAAGGAAATAGAGTGCCACATGGTCGCCGAGAAGAGGGGGGGGGCGAGGACAATGATGAGGAGATGTGTTATTCTACCACTTCAGGACCATGAGATATCATCCCATGTGATTAGTCTATGACTCTCATGTCATATGACATTTTCCTTTGTACACATATTTTGTTAGCCCGTGGCAACGCACGGGAATTATACTAGTTATAATAGCATTTTTCACACTACACTAGTGTCTAGTGTAAAAAACGCTCTTATATTATGAGACAAACGGAGTAGCAGACTAGTGAGATTGACAACCTCGATAGTTCTGATGGGGGACAAGGTAGTTTTGTATGTGTGTGTGTGTATGTGTTGACCATTGTGTGTGTTACTAAACTCCTGTTGGTTCGAATAAACCTTGATCTCACTTAAGGAAAATTGTTGCTTCCTACAAAGCCTTGCACTTGGGAGATCAACACCTTCTTGGTTGAGAGGAAGCATGGAGCCAAGAGACCTTTCCTCTATAAGACATAATCTCCAATGCTAGGATGTGGATACCAATGAAACACAACATATAGGGAAGGTATCATTTTTTTTTCAGACATTGACTTTAACCTGGACAACCCCTTGGTCCACACTCACATAGAAAAATACCAAAATGTAACCAAATTCTCAGAGAGCCACTACCCTAACTTCATTAAACCACTGGTAGGCCCATCTCATTTTTCTCTACCTTCTAAAACTGATAATGCTTTTTGGAAATATGAAACTGGCAATATTGATGAAACATAGCTGGCGATTTCTCCTTGTCACGATCTCAGAACATTTCTTTCCTTTTTTGTGCGAAACAATGTTTATGTCCTAATACATTGGACCTATCATATGCATCAAGGAAAGTAATAAATACCCAGAAATAGCATGAAACGCTTCTTCAAGGCAGGGCAGGCTAGCTATTGGTTCAGTGTCGAGACGCATATGTGGAAATATGCGCCCTTGATTGTATAAGACGCAGGAATAGTAGCTGCGCTGCTAATAGCTCCAGAACCGATCTGATGAAATGCGAGGTTTGGTACAAGGGTTTTTTGCACTATTGAAGAAGGTGTTATGTGCCACGAAGCCATTCACATTGAAGACCCCAGGTGAAGTTGCAGTGCTTGAGAATCGTGGAAGTCTTGGCTTGGGCTTCTGGACGGGAGGTCTGTGCTCGACATGATAGTCAAATTGTGGACCCGCCACGGGTGGAGGAGTCAGAATGGGCCATCGGACCATAACAGGCTGACCATGATCAAATGCCAGCTCAATGGTGTGAGGTCTTGGAGGGGGAACAGTAGCATTGGCATTGTCGTTGATCTGGGCTTCAGGGGCCACATTGGCTTCAGGTGTTTCAGGATTGGCTTCGGGCGCTGCAGTGGCTTCAGGTGCTTGTACTTCTGGCACCGCAGTAGCTTCAGACGCCACATTAGCTTCAGCCATGACAATGTCATTGGCTTCAGTGTTGATGTTGGTGGCCGCCTCAGGATTGTTAACCTCCACTTTAGGAGCTCGAGGGTCGGACACGTTCTCCTTGAGAACAACATCTTGGTGGGACAGGGGTGTAGCAACGCTATCTGCTTCAACTCTTGGATCTTCTTCTTCATCAGCTGATGCAGCCAGAATATCTTCAGCCATTTTGGCTTCAGACTCAGACACGTGCATAGTGGGAGTGACTTGGGGCCTTGGTCCTTTGCGAAGCCTGCGTAATGCTGGCGACGCTTGCGGAGATGGAGTTTGCTGGGCCTTAAAGTCAACGTCATCTTGCACGGGTGAGGTGACTTGTGGTTGGGGAGAACTTGGGGTGTCTTGTCGTTGTGGGTGATCAGCCCACGATGCATCCTGAGCAGTTGGCGTCAGAGGACGACCAATGCTGATGAGTTCGATGTGCGTGAGCACAGGTGATGATACCAACTGGTGCTCGATCTGAGGAAGAACTTCATCATCTTCAACATTGTCGTGAGGACCAATGTCTTCAGCTGTAGTGGGGTCAACAGCTGGTTTGTCTTCAGCTTCAGGAGCCTCTGGGGAAGCAGGCTCATGAACTATCACTTGGCGTTCTGGATGTTTAGACGCAGGACGAGCCACTGAGATTGGCTCGACCTCAAGGGGCTCTCTGGGAGTAGCCCGATCTCTCTTCTTGGTTTTGCGTTTCTTAGTTGGAGGAGCATCATCAATGGTGGCCTTGGTTTTGCGCTTTCTGGCTTCAGCTTCAGCTGCCCCTTGTTTTCTTCAGTTCTGAAGTCACTGTGGGGACCTTAGGCTTCGAGCCTGTCATATTGGCTGGAAAGACAATTGGATGTACTTCCTGCCTTGGTGCTTCGGGTTCTTCCATAGCTGGCTTCTTCTTCTTCTTGGCCGCCATTCTGGGGTCGATGCCTGGTCGCCCCAAGGCCTTGCGCTTTTCAGCTTCATTGTATCCCTGAACACATTTAGCAGCAAGATCCTTCATGCGCTCACGAGAACCTTTGGCTTCTTCGCGTTTGGTTCGGAATGCTTCCTTGAGCTCATGCATCATGGTCTGGAAGTTCTGAATGTCTTCAACATTGAGCTTGGCCATATGCTTCTTGAACTGAGCTTTTTCATAATCTATCTTATGCTTCAGCTCGACAATTTTCTGAGCTAGAGCCAGCTCAGAAGCAATGGCTCTATGGAAGGCGACACTAAGGTCAATGGGAAGCTGAAGGTCATCAAAGCTAACGTTTGGGCTGTCAAACCACTCATCAATGAACTTGTTCAAGATTTCAACATCAAAGAGAGGAAGGTCATTGAAGATTTCTGCCTCTTGCTTGCTCTTGATCAACTGCTCAAGAGCGTCATCACCAAGATCATCGTCGCTGGACAGATCAATGGCATCATTCTCATTGCGCAGAACAGCAACAGGGGTCAGTGCTTGGCTGGTGGGTTGTATGGGCATCTTCACTTTGGAGGGCTTGGAGATGCGTGACAGATCTTCAGACTGCACACTGTGTTCAGGAGGTGCAGTGGTCAGAGGCTTCACCCGTGAAACCTTTGGTGCTGAGGAAGGCTTCGAAGCTTTAGGTTTCTTTAGCTTCGTTGGCTTCGGTGGTGCAGGCGCTTCGTCAGAATCAGCGTCGTCTACAGGTTCATCCACGACGGTCCCTTGAACCATAATATGAGTGATGAGACCTTCTAGGTTGTAGAAGGGCCCAACAAGATTGGGTTCAGCTTCGCGTGAGCCATCGGCACGAGCAGCAGAGGGACCTAGATTGAAGTCTAATCCCTGCGACTTCTTGTTTTCTTTGGCCGAGTTCCTGGAAAACTGAAGGTTGTGCTTGAACAGATTGTCATCATGACACCATAGCAATGACGATGGGTCTGCATCTACAGGTTGTGGTCCATGGACCATGCAGGGATAGAAGTCTTGTTCAATGGCTTCAGCTCTGGACTTGGGTTAAAGATTTCTGTATAGGATGTCTCCCCATGGTCGCTTGATGGCATTCTTCTCAGCATACTCCTGGGTCACGAACCTGTACTTGAACCACTGTTCTGCCCAATATCTTCGAATCCATTGGATTCGGGTTTTTCGCTGATTGTAGTCCTCCTCTGGATCTGTCTTGTACAGCTCATAGAGGACATGAGGCAAATCTCTTGAGGTGTTGCCACGACGCTGTCTGCCACCCTTCCTTGCAGATTTCTCTGTGGCCATGAAGTTTAGACTGAAAGGCTTCAAAAACTGTCAAAGTCTTCCATCTACTGGTCAGACAAGAACTGGCTTCAGGAGAATTTATATGATGCTGTAAGAACTCTGCAAATGAATGCAGACTATGAAAACCAAGGGATTCTCCCACGGACATGTACCTATGACAGCATTAAAGGTGCGAGGGAAGGGGAAGAGGTCATATGCATTCTCAGAAGATTTTTGAAGATAAATCAGTTTAGAAGACATTGACCTCATAGTGCGAAGACATTCACTCATAGGTAGAGAGTTGGCTCCAGATTTGTACGAATCCACGAATAAGTACAAGTGAGGAATCTAACTACTTTGTGAAGCATAAGTGAATATACTAGGCATGTTATGAGATGCAGTATGAGATAGATCCAACTTGTGTGAACAGAAACTACTTGTGGTTGAAAAGGATGAATCTATCGGATCAAAAGGACTGTAAAAAGGAGGTTTTATTTACCACACGAGGAACTGCTAGATGGAGTGGGAGAGGAGGCCGAGAAGTTCAATTGTCTATGCCCTAACTTGGCGACGGAGGACACCTACGACGACGGCGGAGAAGACGATGTCCACGGCCGGTGTGAGGACGACGTCGGTGAGGTCGCAGCAGCCAAGCGCTTCATCGCCGGCGTTGTCGAGGGCTAGCGGTGGCGCTAGGGTTTGTGCGAGAGTGGAAGAAGAGATAATGACTGTGGTGAGGCATTTATTTATAGGGACAGGGACGGCACAATGTTATTACATAGGTTCCCCTGGCGGTTCACATCTGAAGGACACGTGGCTATCATGCGACACATCGGAGGTTGTTCCATGTTCCCACGCACGCCTGGATTGTCGGGTGGTTGCTCCCACTTCTCTGGTTTTCAGGTGGAAGGATTTAACATTGAAAACAGATTAATGTTTGTCTCTGTGTCTTCTGCTGACAAGGACGCAGAGAAGACATTTTGACAGTGTCAATAGAATGCATATGATTTGGATAGATAGACTTAGGAAAGAAGCATAGAGGGGTTATGGTCCGATCACATTCACTTAGTTCAAAAGATTCAACAAGAGGTCATAGCTATAAGTGAATGCTGTAGAGGACAAAAACCAAATCAGTACATTGAAGATAAACGTGAAGCCATGTTAACATTGAAGACAAACAGAAAGCGAAGACTTTGCAAATGTAACGCCGTGTGAAAAAACACTTCTTAGGGAAGAATTTGATGGTGGCGTTACCCACCGTATAGGAAGTATTGGACCCAGACACGACGCACAATTATCATGGCGCTCCGAAGTCAAATTCCACGTCAATGTATTCACACTCAGAATGCAAGTCTTCATTGATTGAAGACATACGTTACTTCGTGTGTTGCACATCTAAGTCATCAACATGCACAAGTGTTAGGAAGTGTGCCTGATCACAGGACATTTGAGGATTCCAAGATTTTTAGCTCACACCGTAACTTGCAAAACCTTTTCTCATCTAAGGGCTTTGTGAAGATATCTGCCAGTTGCTCTTCAGTGTTGACGTGTATGATATCAATATCTTCCTTCATGACATGATCTCTGAGAAAGTGATGACGAATTTCAATGTGCTTTGTCTTTGAGTGCTGAACTGGGTTGTTAGCAATCTTGATGGCGCTCTCGTTGTTGCAGTAGAGTGGCACTTGCTTCAGATGAATGCCATAGTCCTTGAGTGTTTGCTTCATCCATAGAAGCTGAGCGCAGCAAGATCCAACAACAATGTATTCAGATACAGAAGTGGAGAGAGATACACAGTTCTGCTTCTTTAAAGACCAACATACAAGTGATCGTCCCAGAAAGTGACATGTGCCTGATGTAGACTTGCGATCCACTTTGTCACCAGCATAATCAGCATCCGAGAATCCAACTATATCAAACTCTGAGCCCTTTGGATACCATAGTCCTAGTGTTGAGGTGTGAGCCAAATATCGAAGAATTAGCTTCACAGCTAAGTGATGCGATTCCTTTGGTGCCGCTTGGAATCGGGCACACATGCAAACACTAAGCATGATATCTGGCCTAGATGCACATAAATAAAGCAAGGAACTAATCATTGAGCGGTATACCTTTTGATCGAACTCTTTACCATTATCGTCGGGGCCCAGATGGTGTTTAGCTGGCATTGGCGTCGTGTACCCTTTGCATTCTTGCATTCCAAACTTTTTCAGGCAATCTTTGAGGTATTTCTCTTGAGATATGAAGATGTCGTTGCGTTGCTGTCGTATTTGAAGACCAAGGAAGAACTTCAGCTCACCCATCATGGACATCTGATATTGCTCTTGCATCATATATCCAAACTCTTCACTGTATTTCTGGTTAGTGCAGCCGAAGATAATGTCATCCACATATATTTGGCACATAAACAGTTCACCATCATATGTCTTCGTGAAGAGAGTGGGATCCAGGGAACCAGGTTTGAAGCCTTTGCTCTTCAGGAAGTCTTTGAGTGTGTCATACCAAGCTCGAGGGGCTTGTTTAAGGCCATACAGTGCCTTGTTGAGCTTGTAAACCATGTCAGGATGTTTTGGATCTTCAAAGCCAGGCGGTTGTGCAACATACACTTCTTCTTCAATCTTGCCATTGAGAAAGGCGCTCTTCACATCCATTTGATATAGAAGAATGTTATGATGATTTGCATAGGCCAGCAGTATGTGTATAGCTTCAAGCCTTGCCACAGGAGCAAATGTTTCATCGAAGTTAATTCCTTCAACTTGTGTGTATCCTTGAGCAACGACACGAGCTTTGTTTCTGACAACTTGACCATGCTCATCTTGCTTGTTGCGATATATCCATTTAGTGCCTATGATATTGTGCTTACAAGGATCAGGATGCTTGACCAGTTCCCATACATTATTCAACTCAAACTGTTGAAGCTCTTATTGCATAGCTTGAATCCATTCAGGTTCCATGAAGGCTTCATCAACTTTCTTGGGTTCAGATATTGAGACGAATGTGAAGTGCCCACAGATATTTGCTAGCCGTGTTGCCCTTGAACGAGTGAGTGGACCTGGTGCATTGATGCTATCAATTATTCTCTCAATCTATACTTCATTTGCAACACGAGGATGAACATGATGAAGATTTTGCTCTTGCGGATCATTGTCATCGTTAGAAGGATTGTCTTCAGGCTGAGCATTGTCTTTAGGTTGATCAGGTGCAGAGATGATGAGTTCCTCTTTAGGCTGAGCTTCAGACGGTATGATTTCTCCAGTTCCCATGAGCTTGATGGTTTCACTGGATGGAACTTCATCTAGCACATTTGGCAGGTGCTCTCTTTGCGAGCCGTTAGTCTCATCGAACCGCACATCCACAGTTTCAACCACTTTATAGTGAAAGAGGTTGAAGACTCTGTAGGAGTGTGAGTCCTTTCCGTATCCAAGCATAAAACCTTCATGTGCTTTCAGTGCAAATTTTGAAGTGTGACGTGGATCCTTGATCCAGCACCTGGCACCAAATACTCTGAAGTAACTGACATTTGGCTTCTTACCAGTGAGGAGCTCATAGGATGTTTTGTTCAGAAGCTTGTGAAGATAAACACAGTTGATGATATGGAATGCGGTATCAATGGCTTCAGGCCAGAACTTTCTTGGAGTCTTGTATTCATCGAGCATCGTCCGGGCCATCTCAATAAGTGTTCCGTTCTTGCGTTCCATGACGCCATTCTGCTGTGGCGTGTACGGAGCTGAGAATTCATGAGTGATGCCCAAAGTATCAAGATAAGTGTCGAGGCCAGTGTTCTTGAATTCAGTGCCATTGTCACTTGTGATGTGCTTGATCTTGACGCCATAGTTGTTCATGGCTCGATTGGCGAAGCGTCTGAAGACATCCTGCACTTCAGTCTTGTAGAGGATTATATGCACCCAAGTATATCTTGAATAATCATTAACAATGACAAAGCCATAGAGACAAGCAGTAGTAGTAAGAGTTTAGTAGTGAGTGGGACCGAAGAGGTCCATGTGGAGCAGTTCGAAGGGTTGAGTCGTTGTCATGATTGTCTTCGAGGGATGCTTGGACCTTGTCATCTTTCCTGCTTCACATGCACCGCATAAGTGATCCTTCTTGAATTTGACGTCCTCGATGCCTATGACATGTTTCTTCTTTGCAAGAGTGTGTAAGTTCCTCATGCCAGCATGCCCTAGCCTCCGATGCCAGAGCCAGCATGCTGAAGCTTTTGCTAGAAGACATACGGCAAGCTGTGGTCCTGCTGAGAAATCTACCACGTACAAATCATCTTTCCGATACCCTTCAAAGACTAGAGACTTGTCAGATTCCATTAGAACAAGGCAACAATATTTTCCAAATATCACAATCATGTTTAAATTGCAAAGCATTGAGACAGACATTAAGTTGAAACCAAGAGATTCAACAAGCATCACTTTATCCATGTGTTGATCCCTTGAGATTGCAACTCTACCTAGACCCAATACCTTGCTTTTATCAGTATCAGCAAATGTGATGTGACTCTTGTCAGATGGACGTAAAGTTGAGTCCATGAGAAGACTTCGCTTGCCAGTCATGTGATTAGTACACCCACTATCAATAATCCATTCTGAAGCAGCTGGTGTCATACCCTACAGTGCAGTTAGGGGGATAGGCTTCACGAAGAGAATTGTGAAGCATAAACATTTGACGAGCAAGTGGATTATGAAAGCTTAGATTGAGGTTAGGACTGATAGGGCAAGTAGCAAGCGATTCAGGAACAAAATACATAATAAGACCATTTGGGCATTTGATCTTGCGCCCTACAGGATGTTTAAGGTCCCTAGCAATAGCTTCAGACGAATTTGATTTTCGGCTGGAGACCCTTCCCTGCAAAAGAGAGTTAAGCTTTCTTAGCCACCCACATCTTCAAGGGTGGCTTCGAAGCAATGAGTCTAAGTGCAGCATCTGAGAACTTTGGCTTTGGAGCCCTAGCAAATAGTCTTGCAGGTGGACAATAGTACTCATAAGAATAAGTAGAGTAGTTCTTGGTCTTATGAACATGGCGGTTTGATGAAACGCGCTCATATTCATATGCCTGAGTATGGTTTCCCTGCAAAACATTTGCGTTAGTGCGACTCAGGTGAGTCCTTTGTCTGTATGAAGCCTTTGGACCATATGAAGCCTGTGGTCTGGGGTTTGTCTTCTTCACTTGTGGTGTCATGACGACATTCACAGGAAGATTCTCCAACCACTTTTTTGGCACCCACACTTTCTTCATAGGTGGCCCATTCCTGCAGTTAGTACCAATATACCTGGCAAGCACTTCACCATTCTGATTCTTAAACAGTTTATAGTTTGCATCAAAGGATTCATCAATAACAATGGGATTAACACAAGTGAAGCCAGACAGGGTGGATGGATCCACTGAAGGTTCCTTTGCAGCAACCCATGTGGTTTTGAGGTACTGCTCAGGTTTCTAGTAAGAGCCATCCACGTTCATTTTCCTTTCGAACCCAAGACCCTCTTTCCTAGGGTTTCGGTTTAGGATCTGCCTTTTGAGGACATCACATAGTGTCCGATGCCCTTTGAGACTTTTGTACATCCATGTTTCAAGCAATGTCTTCAACCTAGCATTTTCATCAGCAATAGTAGTGGTATCCTAAGCAGAGGGGTTAGTCACCACATTAACAGTTGAAGATATCGCAATAGTAGCAGCAGTAGAACATCCAGCAACAGAAGTAGCGTTGTCACGCTCAATGCATTTAAGACATGGTGGTTCAAATCCTTCCTGAGCGGAACTGATCTGTTTGGCGCGAAGTGACTCATTTTCCTTTTGAAGATCTTCATGAGCCGCTCTCAATTTCTCAAGATCTTGCTTCCTTTGAAGATAATCATAGGAAATCTTTTCATGAGTTGTTGAGAGCGTTTCATGACGACTTTCAAGTTCCACATACTTAACATGAAGATTTTTTATGTCTTCAATTAAGGACTGAGATCGAGTCATTTCAGCGTCTAACAGGTCATCGCTTTTGTCTAACAGTTTTTGAATATGTTCCATAGCTTTCTGTTGTTCAGTTGCAATTTTAGCAAGTGTTTTGTAGCTGGGTTAGGAACCACAATTAGAGTCATCTTCACTGGATGTTTGATAGTGAGTAGTGCGTGTGTTTACCTTGGCACCGCGTGCCATGAAGCAGCAGGTGGGAGAAGAGTAGTCCTTGTCATTTTCATCGGCGTCGGTGATGAAGCCATTGTCTTCAGTGTTGAAGATGGACTTGGCAACGTATGCTATAGCCAGACTTGCAACGCCAGAATCGGACTCCTCCTCAGACTCCACCTCCGCCTCCTCAGAAGCGGACTCCTCCTCTGAATCCATTTCCTTGCCAACGAACGCACGAGCCTTGCCAGATGAGCTCTTCTTGTGTGATGAAGACTTTGAGGAAGACTTGGAAGAAGACTTTGAGTATTTCTTCTTCTTCTTCTTGTCATCAGAATCATACTCCTTGCTCTTCTTCTTCTTGTTGTTCTCATTGTCCCACTGCGGACACTCAGAGATATAGTGGCCAGGTTTCTTGCACTTGTGGCATATTCTCTTCTTGTAGCCATGAGCAGAACCTTCATCATTCCTTGAGCTTGATCGTGAAGACTTTCTGAAGCCTTTCTTCTTGGTGAATTTTTGGAACTTCTTCACAAGCATAGCAAGCTCCTTTCCAATGTCTTCAGGATCATCAGAACTGATGTCAGATTCTTCTTCAAATGAGGAGACAGCTTCTGCCTTCAGGGCACGAGTTCGCCCATAGTTGGGACCGTAGATGTCTCTTTTCTCAAAAAGCTGAAACTCATGTGTGTTGAGCCTTTCAAGTATGTCAGACGGATCGAGTGTCTTGAAGTCAGGACGTTCTTGAATCATCAGGGCTAGGGTGTCAAACGAGCTGTCAAGTGATCTCAGGAGTGCCTTGACGACTTCATGCTTGGTGATCTCAGTAGTGCCAAGGGCTTGAAGTTCATTTGTGATGTCAGTGAGTCGATCAAACGTGAGCTGAACATTCTCATTATCGTTTCTCTTGAAGCAGTTGAAGAGGTTGCGAAGGACACTGATTCTTTGATCTCTCTGGGTTGAGACGCCTTCGTTGACCTTGGAGAGCCAGTCCCAGACTAGCTTAGATGTTTCCAGAGCACTCACACGGCCATACTGTCCTTTGGTCAGATGACCACAGATGATGTTCTTGGCAGTGGAGTCCAGTTGAACGAACTTCTTGACATCAGCAGCGGTGACACCTTCACCAGCCTTGGGAACGCCATTCTTGACGACATACCAGAGGTCGACATCAATGGCTTCAAGATGCATGCGCATCTTATTCTTCCAGTAGGGATATTCTGTTCCATCGAAGACTGGGCATGCAGCGGAGACTTTGATTATCCCTGCAGTCGACATAGCTAAAACTCCAGGTGGTTAAACCGAATCACGCAGAACAAGGGAGTACCTTGCTCTGATACCAATTGAAAGTGCTAGTGATCGACTAGAGGGGGGTGAATAGGTGATTTTTAAGAAAGTCTTCAAAACATGAGAGTTTCGAAGACAAACGATAGAAATAAACCTATTACCATGCAGCGGAAGGTAGACTACACTAAGCAAGTCATAGTCAAGTATTCAATGAAGTGAAAACACAACAACTAATGGCAGCTAGGCATTATAGATCAGATAGGAAGATAGTATGAAGCCAATCAGTGAAGGAAATATGCCCTAGAGGCAATAATAAAGTTATTATTTATTTCCTTATAATCATGATAAATGTTTATTATTCATGCTAGAATTGTATTTACCGGAAACATAATACATGTGTGAATACATAGACAAACAAAGTGTCACTAGTATGCCTCTACTTGACTAGCTCGTTAATCAAAGATGGTTATGTTTCCTAACCATGAACAATGAGTTGTTATTTGATTAACGAGGTCACATCATTAGTAGAATGATCTGATTGACATGACCCATTCCATTAGCTTAGCACCCGATCGTTTAGTATGTTGCTATTGCTTTCTTCATGACTTATACATGTTCCTATGACTATGAGATTATGCAACTCTCGTTTACCGGAGGAACACTTTGGGTACTACCAAACGTCACAACGTAACTGGGTGATTATAAAGGAGTACTACAGGTGTCTCCAATGGTCGATGTTGAGTTGGCGTATTTAGAGATTAGGATTTGTCACTCCGATTGTCGGAGAGGTATCTCTGGGCCCTCTCGGTAATACACATCACATAAGCCTTGCAAGCATTACAACTAATATGTTAGTTGTAAGATGATGTATTACGGAACGAGTAAAGAGACTTGCCGGTAACGAGATTGAACTAGGTATTGGATACCGACGATCGAATCTCGGGCAAGTAACATACCGATGACAAAGGGAACAAAGTATGTTGTTATGCGGTTTGACCGATAAAGATCTTCGTAGAATATGTAGGAACCAATATGGGCATCCAGGTCCCGCTATTGGTTATTGACCGAGAATGGTTTTAGGTCATGTCTACATAGTTCTCGAACCCGTAGGGTCCGCACGCTTAACGTTTCGTTGACGACATAGTATTATATGAGTTATGCATGTTGGTAACCGAATGTTGTTCGGAGTCCCGGATGAGATCATGGACATGACGAGGAACTCCGGAATGGTCCGGAGATAAAGTTTGATATATGGGATAATAGTGTTTGATCTCCGGAAGGGTTCCGGAATTCACCGGAAGGGGTTCCGGATGTTTCCCGAAATGTTTGGGTACGAGAACACGTTATTTGGGCCAAAGGGGAAAGCCCACAAGGTTTTTGGAAAGCGCAAAAGGAAGTTTTGCGGAGTCCAGGGGCCAGACGCCAGGGTCTCTGGCGTCTGGGTCCAGACGCCGGGAACCCTGGCGTCTGGCCCTGGAGTCCGAGAAGGACTCTTGCCTTTCGGGTGAAACCGACTTTGTGGAGGCTTTTACTCCAAGTTTCGACCCCAAGGCTCAACATATAAATAGAGGGGTAGGGCTAGCACCAAAGACACATCAAGAAACACCAAGCCGTGTGCCGGCAACCCCGTCCCCTCTAGTTTATCCTCCATCATAGTTTCCGTAGTGCTTAGGCGAAGCCCTGCAGAGATTGTTCTTCACCAACACCGTCACCACGCCGTCGTGCTGCCGGAACTCATCTACTACTTCGCCCGTCTTGCTGGATCGAGAAGGCGAGGACGTCATCGAGCTGAACGTGTGCAGAACTCGGAGGTGCCGTGCGTTCGGTACTTGGATCGGTCGGATCGTGAAGACGTACGACTACACCAACCGTGTTGATAAACGCTTCCGCTTAGCAATCTTCAAGGGTATGAAGATTCACTCCCCTCTCGTTGCTATATCATCACCATGATCTTGCGTGTGCGTAGGAATTTTTTTTGAAATTACTACGAATCCCAACAGTGGCATCCGAGCCTAGGTTATTTATGTTGATGTTATATGCACGAGTAGAACACAAGTGAGTTGTGGACGATACAAGTCATACTGCCTACCAGCATGTCATACTTTGGTTCGGCGGTATTGTTGGACGAGACGACCCGGACCAACCTTACGCGTACGCTTACGCGAGACCGGTTCCCTCGACGTGCTTTGCACAGAGATGGCTTGCGGGCGACTGCCTCTCCAACTTTAGTTGAACCAAGTATGGCTACGCCCGGTCCTTGCGAAGGTTAAAACGGAGTCTATTTGATAAACTATCGTTGTGGTTTTGATGCGTAGGTGAGATTGGTTCTTACTTAAGCCCGTAGCAGCCACGTAAAACATGCAACAACAAAGTAGAGGACGTCTAACTTGTTTTTGCAGGGCATGTTGTGATGTGATATGGTCAAGGCATGATGCTGAATTTTATTGTATGAGATGATCATGTTTTGTAACCGAGTTATCGGCAACTGGCAGGAGCCATATGGTTGTCGCTTTATTGTATGCAATGCAATCGCGATGTAATGCTTTACTTTATTACTAAACGGTAGTGATAGTCGTGGAAGCATAAGATTGGCGAGACGACAACGATGCTACGATGGAGATCAAGGTGTCGCGCCGGTGACGATGGTGATCATGACGGTGCTTCGGAGATGGAGATCACAGGCACAAGATGATGATGGCCATATCATATCACTTATATTGATTGCATGTGATGTTTATCTTTTTATGCATCTTATCTTGCTTTGATTGACGGTAGCATTATAAGATGATCTCTCACTAAATTATCAAGAAGTGTTCTCCCTGAGTATGCACCGTTGCGAAAGTTCTTCGTGCTGAGACACCACGTGATGATCGGGTGTGATAGGCTCTACGTTCAAATACAACGGGTGCAAAACAGTTGCGCACGCAGAATACTCAGGTTAAACTTGACGAGCCTAGCATATGCAGATATAGCCTCGGAACACGAAGACCGAAAGGTCGAGCGTGAATCATATAATAGATATGATCAACATAATGATGTTCACCGATGAAACTACTCCATCTCACGTGATGATCGGACATGGTTTAGTTGATTTGGATCACGTAATCACTTAGAGGATTAGAGGGATGTCTATCTAAGTGGAAGTTCTTTAAGTAATATGATTAATTGAACTTTAATTTATCATGAACTTAGTCCTGGTAGTATTTTGCAAATTATGTTGTAGATCAATAGCTCGCGTTGTTGCTTCCCTGTGTTTATTTTGATATGTTCCTAGAGAAAAATTGTGTTGAAAAATGTTAGTAGCAATGATGCGGATTGGATCCGTGATCTGAGATTTATCCTCATTGCTGCACAGAAGAATTATGTCCTTGATGCACCGCTAGGTGACAGACCTATTGCAGGAGCAGATGCAGACGTTATGAACGTTTGGCTGGCTCAATATGATGACTACTTGATAGTTTAGTGCACCATGCTTAAACGGCTTAGAATCGGGACTTCAAAGACGTTTTGAACGTCATGGACCATATGAGATGTTCCTGGAGTTGAAGTTAATATTTCAAGCAAATACCCGAGTTGAGAGATATGAAGTCTCCAACAAGTTCTATAGCTAAAAGATGGAGGAGAATCGCTCAACTAGTGAGCATGTACTTAGATTGTCTGGGTACTTCAATCGCTTGAATCAAGTGGGAGATAATCTTCCAGATAAGATAGTGATTGACAGAATTCTCTAGTCACCACCACCAAGTTAGTAGAACTTCGTGATGAACTATAATGCAAGGGATGACGTAAACAATTCCCGAGCTCTTCGTGATGCTAAAATCGACGAAGGTAGAAATCAAGAAAAACATCAAGTGTTGATGGTAGACAAGACAACTAGTTTCAAGAAAAGGGCAAAGGGAAGAAGGGGAACTTCAAGAAGAACGGCAAGCGAGTTGCTGCTCAAGTGAAGAAGCCCAAGTCTGCTCCTAAGCCTGAGACTAAGTGCTTCTACTACAAAGGGATTGGTCACTAGAAGCGGAACTACCCCAAGTGATTGGCGGATAAGAAGGATGGCAAAGTGAACATAAGTATATTTGATATACATGTTATTGATGTGTACTTTACTAGTGTTTATAGCAAACCCCTTAGTATTAGGTACTAGTTCAGTTGCTAAGATTAGTAACTTGAAACGGGAGTTGCAGAATAAACAAAGACTAGTTGAAGGAGAAGTGACGATGAGTGTTGGAAGTAGTTCCAAGATTAATATGATCATCATCGCACACTCCCTATACTTTCGAGATTAGTGTTGAAACTAAATAAGTGTTATTTGGTGTTGGCGTTGAGCATGAATATGATTTGATCATGTTTATTGCAATACGGTTATTCATTTAAGTAAGAGAATAAACTGTTGTTCTGTTTACATGAATAAAACCTTATATGGTTACACACCCAATGAAAAATGGTTCATTGGATCTCGATCGTAGTGATACACATATTCATAATATTGAAACCAAAAGATGCAAAGTTAATAATGATAGTGCAACTTATTTGTGGCACTGCCGTTTGGGTCATATCGGTGTAAAGCGCATGAAGATACTCCATAAAGATGGATTTTCGGAATCACTTGGTTATGAATCATTTGATGCTTGCGAACCGTGCCTTTCGGGCAAGATGACTAAAACTCCGTTCTCCAGAACAATGGAACGTGCTACTGACTTATTGGAAATAATACATACCGATGTATGCAATCCAATGAGTGTTGATGCTCGTGGCAAGTATCATTATTTTCTGATCTTCACAGATGATTTGAGCAGATATGAGTATATCTACTTAATGAAACACAAGTCTGAAACATTTGAAAAGTTCAAAGAATTTCAGAGTGAAGTGAAAAATCATCGTAACAAGAAAATAAAGTTTCTACGATCTGATCGTAGAGAAGAGTATTTGAGTTACGAGTTTGGCCTTCAGTTAAAAAAACAGTGTGAAATAGTTTCACTACTCATGCCACCTGGAACACCACAATGGTGTGTCCGAACGTCATAATTGTACTTTATTGGATATGGTGCAACCTATGATGTTTCTTACCGATTTACCACTATCGTTTTGGGGTTATGCATTAAAAACAGCTGCATTCACGTTAAATAGGGCACCATCAAAATCCGTTGAGACGACGCCTTATGAACTGTGGTTTGGCAAGAAACCAAAGTTGTCGTTTCTTAAAGTTTGGGGCTGCGATGCTTATGTGAAAAAGCTTCAACCTGATAAGCTCGAACCCAAATCGGAGAAATATGTCTTCATATGATACCCAAAGGAAACTGTTGGGTACACCTTCTATCACAGATCCGAAGGCAAGACATTCGTTGCTAAGAATGGATCATTTCTAGAGAAGGAGTTTCTCTCGGAAGAAGTGAGTGGGAGGAAAGTAGAACTTGACGAGGTAACTGTACCTGCTCCCTTACTGGAAAGTAGTTCATCACAGAAAACTGTTTCTGTGACACCTACACCAGTTAGTGAGGAAGCCAATGATGATGATCATGAAACTTCAGAACAAGATACTACTGAACCTCGTAGATCAACCAGAGTAAGATCCGTGCCAGAGTGGTACGATAATCCTTTTCTGGAAGTCATGCTACTAGATCATGATGAACCTACGAACTATGAAGAAGCGATGGTGAGCCCATATTCCGCAAAGTGGCTTGAAGCCATGAAATCTGAGATGGGATCCATGTATGAGAACAAAGTATGGACTTTGGTTGACTTGCCCGATGATCGGCAAGCAATTGAGAATAAATGGATCTTTAAGAAGAAGACTGACGCTGATGGTAATGTTACTGTCTACAAAGCTCGACTTGTCGCAAAAAGGTTTTCGGAAAGTTCAAGGTGTTGACTACGATGAGAGTTTCTCACTCGTATCTATGCTTAAGTCTGTCGGAATCATGTTAGCAATTGCCGCATTTTATGAAATCCGGCAAATGGATAAACAAAACTACATTCCTTAATGGATTTATTAAAGAAGAGTTGTATATGATACAACCAGAAGGTTTTGTCAATCCTAAAGGTGCTAACAAAATATGCAAGCTCCAACGATCCATCTATGGACTGGTGCAAGCATCTCGAAGTTGGAATATACGCTTTGATGAGTTGATCAAAGCATATGGTTTTATACAGACTTGCGGTGAAGCCTGTATTTACAAGAAAGTGAGTGGGAGCACTACAACATTTCTGATAAATATATGTGAATGACAAATTGTTGATCGGAAATAATGTAGAATTATTCTGCAAAGCATAAAGGAGTGTTTGAAAGGAGTTTTTCAAAGAAAGACCTCGGTGAAGCTGCTTACATATTAAGTATCAAGATCTATAGAGATAGATCAAGACACTTGATAAGTTTTCAATGAGTACATACCTTGACAAGATTTTGAAGTAGTTCAAAATGGAACTGTCAAAGAAAAAGGTTTCTTGCCTGTGTTACAAGGTGTGAAGTTGAGTAAAACTCAAAGCCTGACCACGACAGAAGATAGAAAGAGAATGAAAGTCATTCCCTATGCCTCAGTCTTAGGTTCTATAAAATATGCCATGCTGTATACCAGATCTATTGTATGCCCTACCACTGAGTTTGGCAAGGGAGTACAATAGTGATCTAGGAGTAGATCACTGGACAGCGGTCAAAATTATCCTTAGTGGAATAAGGATATGTTTCTCGATTATGGACGTGACAAAAAGGTTCGTCGTAAAGGGTTACGTCGATGCAAGTTTTTGACACTGATCCAGATGATTCTAAGTCTCAATCTGGATACATATTGAAAGTGGGAGCAATTAGCTAGAATAGCTCCGTGCAGAGCATTGTTGACATAGAAATTCGCAAAATACTTACAGATCTGTATGTGACAGACCCGTTGACTAAAATTATCTCACAAGCAAAACATGATCACACCTTAGTACTCTTTGGGTGTTAATCACATAGCGATGTGAACTAGATTACTGACTCTAGTAAACCCTTTGGGTGTTGATCACATATCGATGTGAACTATGGGTGTTAATCACATGGTGATGTGAACTATTGCTATTAAATCACATGGCGATGTGAACTAGATTATTGACTCTAGTGCAAGTGGGAGACTGAAGGAAATATGCCCTAGAGGCAATAATAAAGTTATTATTTATTTCCTTATAATCATGATAAATGTTTATTATTCATGCTAGAATTGTATTTACCGGAAACATAATACATGTGTGAATACATAGACAAACAAAGTGTCACTAGTATGCCTCTACTTGACTAGCTCGTTAATCAAAGATGGTTATGTTTCCTAACCATGAACAATGAGTTGTTATTTGATTAACGAGGTCACATCATTAGTAGAATGATCTGATTGACATGACCCATTCCATTAGCTTAGCACCCGATCGTTTAGTATGTTGCTATTGCTTTCTTCATGACTTATACATGTTCCTATGACTATGAGATTATGCAACTCCCGTTTACCGGAGGAACACTTTGGGTACTACCAAACGTCACAACGTAACTGGGTGATTATAAAGGAGTACTACAGGTGTCTCCAATGGTCGATGTTGAGTTGGCGTATTTCGAGATTAGGATTTGTCACTCCGATTGTCGGAGAGGTATCTCTGGGCCCTCTCGGTAATACACATCACATAAGCCTTGCAAGCATTACAACTAATATGTTACTTGTAAGATGATGTATTACGGAACGAGTAAAGAGACTTGCCGGTAACGAGATTGAACTAGGTATTGGATACCGACGATCGAATCTCGGGCAAGTAACATACCGATGACAAAGGGAACAAAGTATGTTGTTATGCGGTTTGACCGATAAAGATCTTCATAGAATATGTAGGAACCAATATGGGCATCCAGGTCCCGCTATTGGTTATTGACCGAGAATGGTTTTAGGTCATGTCTACATAGTTCTCGAACCCGTAGGGTCCGCACGCTTAACGTTTCGTTGACGATATAGTATTATATGAGTTATGCATGTTGGTAACCGAATGTTGTTCGGAGTCCCGGATGAGATCATGGACATGACGAGGAACTCCGGAATGGTCCGGAGATAAAGTTTGATATATGGGATAATAGTGTTTGATCTCCGGAAGGGTTCCGGAATTCACCGGAAGGGGTTCCGGATGTTTCCCGAAATGTTTGGGTACGAGAACACGTTATTTGGGCCAAAGGGGAAAGCCCACAAGGTTTTTGGAAAGCGCAAAAGGAAGTTTTGCGGAGTCCAGGGGCCAGACGCCAGGGTCCCTGGCGTCTGGGTCCAGACGCCGGGAACCCTGGCGTCTGGCCCTGGAGTCCGAGAAGGACTCTTGCCTTTCGGGTGAAACCGACTTTGTGGAGGCTTTTACTCCAAGTTTCGACCCCAAGGCTCAACATATAAATAGAGGGGTAGGGCTAGCACCAAAGACACATCAAGAAACACCAAGCCGTGTGCCGGCAACCCCGTCCCCTCTAGTTTATCCTCCGTCATAGTTTCCGTAGTGCTTAGGCGAAGCCCTGCAGAGATTGTTCTTCACCAACACCGTCACCACGCCGTCGTGCTGCCGGAACTCATCTACTACTTCGCCCGTCTTGCTGGATCGAGAAGGCGAGGACGTCATCGAGCTGAACGTGTGCAGAACTCGGAGGTGCCGTGCGTTCGGTACTTGGATCGGTCGGATCGTGAAGACGTACGACTACATCAACCGCGTTGATAAACACTTCCGCTTAGCAATCTTCAAGGGTATGAAGATACACTCCCCTCTCGTTGCTATATCATCACCATGATCTTGCGTGTGCGTAGGAATTTTTTTTGAAATTACTACGAATCCCAACAATCAGAACAAGCAGTCACTCAGTAAAGACAAAAGATAATGCAAACATACAATGACTTCACAAGGACCAACTGTAAATAAAGAGATGGGAAGGATAGAACCAGTGACTCGTTGAAGACAATGATTTGTTGGACCAGTTCCAGTTGCTGTGACAACTGTACGTCTGGTTAGGGAGGCTGATATTCAACTCAGAAGACCGTGTCTTCACCTTATTCCCCTTGAGCTAAGGACACCCAGTCCTCGCCCAATCACTCTGGTAAGTCTTCAAGGCATACTTCCAAACCTTCACAGACTTTGTTCACTAGCGATCCACAATGACTCTTGGATGCTCAGAACGCGACGCCTAACCGGCTGGAGGATTCACAGTCCTCGAGTGTAATAAGTCTTCAGATCACACAGACAGGAAGACTTAAGTGATACCTAACACTCTTTGGCTCTGGGTGTTTAGGGCTTTATCCTCGCAAGGAATTCTCTCTCAAAGGCTTCGAGGTGGGTTGCTCTCAAACGACAAAAGCCATACACTAACTCTGAGCAGCCAACCGTTTATGGTTGTAGGGGGTGGGCTATTTATAGCCACTAGGCAACCCGACCTGATTTGTCTGAAATGACCTTGGGTCACTAAGGAACTGACACGTGTTCCAACGGTCAGATTTCAAACACACACGGCAACTTTACTTGGGCTACAAGCAAAGCCGACTTATCCAGCTCTGGATAAGATTTGCTCTCATTGTCTTCGCTCGAAGACATAGGATTTTGGTTAAGCATCACTTCAGTCATTCTGACTGGTTCTCTTGGACCCCACTTAACAATATGGTGGTTCCTATGAATCAACGAAGAAGAAAAAGAACGACGAAACAACTAAGTCTTCGCGCTCCATAGTCTTCACACGATGTCTTCTCTTGTCATAGTCTTCAATGTGAATGTATTCACATCCCACCTTTGACTTCAATGTCTTCATACATTTTTAGGGGTCATCTCTGGTAGGAAAACCGAATCAATGAGGGACTTCTACCTGTGTTATCCTGCAATTCTCACAAACACATTAGTCCCTCAACCAGGTTTGTCGTCAATACTCCAAAACCAACTAGGGGTGGCACTAGATGCACTTACACCCACCTAGGCCCTGCACAGGCCCGAGTCCGAGCTGAGGTCGACATGCATCATCGGGATGTGCGTCGTGCACCACTTCTTGCCCATGGTTTAGTCGGTGATATCGAAGTTGTAGTTGATCATTGTCGCCGGCGTGACACCGCTGTAGTCTAGGCGATGCTACATGTCTAAGTGGGCGACGCGTGGCCCCGCAAGCATACTGGTGTCCATTGGGTGGCACCATGTGGACCAAATAGTGTGTGGGTGGAGGCGACTACCGGCATGCCATTTATATAGGGGAGATCGACGTGGCACACCCTCGTGCTGGTCATCCATTCTCAATTGTTTGGCCTAGATCATAGCTAATAGATATTTCCTTTTATTTTCTTTACATGTTTAGTTCTTATGGTTTACTAAATATACAAAGTCTAGAACTTTCTGAGCTGCTAGATGTCTCTGCCTAGTCATTGCAGGAACGTAGGGGGATGCGCTGTCACAAGGGAATGCCCTATCTCAAGTCAGGTATTAAGAGCATCTACAACCGGACTCAGCAAATCCGGCTCCCTATACGTCCATGGGCGCATTCGGATTGCCTCTCATATTTCGTATCCGGTATTCACATACCTCAAATCCAGACTCGCAAATCAATGCATGTCCATCATACATGTCAATGTTGCACGTAAATAACAAATGTTGGTAGCAAGAATACATAGTTCTTACATATATTTATTTTAAGTGCATAACTCAAACATTAGCTCTTTGGTTTCGATTGTGAGTCCACATATGCTCCACAAAATCACTGAGTAGCTGCGTGTGCACCTGATGATCTCAAAGATTCTAATGCATCCGTAGAAAGTTCATAAGTTAATTTACATCTTGATCTTTTGGGATTTAAACTTGTCCTCAAGGTGCTTCAAAATCATTGGTATGGTAACACCATCACCCTCGTCCCCGACAATCATCTTATGCAAAATAACACAACATGTCATCAGCTACCATAAAGTTGATTCCCACATCATTGTAGCTCCATGAACAATTCCCCAACGAGCTTAAAGCGCTCGGAAGTCCCTCTCCACATCCTTCCTAGTCGCTTCCTGCATTGTTATGAAGTGGCTTTGTTTTTTGTTGTGTGGTTTGAATATGGTCTTCACAAATGCCACCCACTGAGAATAGATGCCATCAGCAAGATAGTCTCCCATGTTGTAGTCACGGCCGTTGACAATGTAGTTGCACGACGGTGATTCCCCATTACAAAGCCTCTTGAACATGGGAGATCGTTGAAGCACGTTGATGTCAATGTGATAACCCGACACTCCAAAGAAATCATGCCAAATCCATAAGTCATGTGATGTCACCGCTTCTAGTATGATGGTGTCCTCTTTGGTCTGACCTTGATACATTCCCCACAAACCTTTGGTGCAGTTCTTCCATTGCCAATGCATGCAATAATTGATCAGAGCATTCCTGGAAACCCTTGCCCCTCCAGTAGCCAACAACTTTTCCGTGTCTTGCACATTTGGTTCTCTTAGATACTCTGCTCCAAACACCTGCACCATGGCACGGGCAAACTAATTGACAGTAGTCTTCATGCATGTGCTCTCCCCCATGCAGACCATATCACCGACAGCATCGATGGAAGTACTAAGCGCAAGCATCCTCGGAGCAACTGTGCAGTTCTACTTAGAGAGAAAGAAAGTTGGCCGCATCAATCCCTTGTGAGGTTGAAGTATTCATCATGTGCCTTCACAACCTCTACAATGCGCAAAAACAATGGTTTCCGCATGTGAAAACGACGATGAAGCCATGGATTATCTGGGAAATTTGGGTCTAGAGCAAAGTACGTAGTCCTTGTGTAGTAGTTGTGCTCCGGAGACCCTATCCCGATTAATCAATCTTCTCCCTTTCATTGAGCCCTTGAAGTTGAGAATATGCTCCACCTACGGGTACATTTCCTCTTTCATGCTCATGAGCACGATCATGTCCACTTCTTCGTCCGAATCCGACGAATCGAAGAACTCATCTTGAATCATTTTATCAAGCTCCATGATATGTCTCCAACATATCTATAATTTTTAATTGTTCCATGTTGTTATATTATCATTCTTGGATGTTTTATAAACATTTTATAGTTGGGGAACGTAGTAAATTCAAAGAAATTCCTACGCACACACATGATCATGGTGATGCATAGCAACGAGAGGGGAGAGTGATGTCCACGTACCCTCGTAGACCGTTAAGCGGAAGCATTATGACAATGCGGTTGATGTAGTCGTACGTCTTCACGATCGAACGATCTTCGGTACCGAATGTACGGCACCTCCGCGTTCAGCACACGTTCAGCTCGGTGATGTCCCACGAACTCACGATCCAATAGAGCTCGGGGAAGAGTTTCGTCAGCACGACGGCGTGGTGACAATGCTAATGAAGTTACTATAGTAGGGCTTCGCCTAAATACCGCTACAGTATGACCGAGGTGGATTATGGTGGAGGGGGGCACCGCACACGGCTGGGAGAGATCTTTGTGATCAACTTGTGTGTCTAGAGGTGCCCCCCTGCCCCTGTATATAAAGGAGCAAGGGGGAGGCCAGCCGGCCCTTGTTGGCGCGCCTAGGAGGAGGAATCCTCCTCCTAGTAGGAGTAGGATTCCTCCCTTTCCTACTCCTACTAGGAGGGGGAAAGGCAGTGAGAGAAAGAGAAGGAGAGGGGGGCGCCGCCCCCTTCTCCTAGTCCAATTCGGACAAGGGGAAGGGGGCGCGCTGCCTGCCCTAGGCCGGCCCCTCTCTCTTTCCCTTATGGCCCAACAAGGCCCATTAGTTCCCAGGGGGGGGGTCCGGTAACCCCTCCGGTACTCCGGTAAAATCCGATTTCACCCGGAACTATTCCGATGTCCAAATGTAGGCTTCCAATATATCAATCTTTATGTCTCGGCCATTTCGAGACTCCTCGTCATGTCCATGATCAAATCCGGGACTCCAAACTACCTTCGGTACATCAAAACATATAAACTCATAAAACCGATTGTCACAGAACTTTAAGCGTGTGGACCCTACGGGTTCGAGAACTATGTAGACATGACCGAGACACGTCTCCGGTCAATAACCAATAGCGGAACCTGGATGCTCATATTGGTTCCTACATATTCTACGAAGATCTTTATCGGTCAAACCGCACAACACTATACGTTGTTCTCTTTGTCATTGGTATGTTACTTGCCCGAGATTCGATCGTCGGTATCCCAATACCTAGTTCAATCTCGTTACCGGCAAGTCTCTTTACTCGTTCCATAATACATCATCCCGTAACTAACTCATTAGTTATCATGCTTGCAAGGCTTATAGTGATGTGTATTACCGAGAGGGCCCAGAGATACCTCTCCGACAATCGGAGTGACAAATCCTAATCTTGATCTATGCCAAATCAACAAGTACCATCGGAGACACCTGTAGAGAACCTTTATAATCACCCAGTTACGTTGTGACGTTTGGTAGCACACAAAGTGTTCCTCGGGTATTCGGGAGTTGCATAATCTCATAGTCATAAGAACATGTATAAGTCATGAAGAAAGCAATAGCAGTAAACAAACGATCAAGTGCTAAGCTAACGGAATGGGTCAAGTCAATCACATCATTCTCCTAATGATGTGATCCCATTGATCAAATAACAACTCATGTCTATGGTTAGGAAACTTAACCATCTTTGATCAATGAGCTAGTCAAGTAGAGGCATACTAGTGACACTATGTTTGTCTATGTATTCACACATGTATTATGTTCCTGGTTAATACAATTCTAGCATGAATAATAAACATTTATCATGAAATAAGGAAATAAATAATAACTTTATTATTGCCTCTAGGGCATATTTCCTTCAGTCTCCCACTTGCACTAGAGTCAATAATCTAGATTACACAGTAATGATTTTAACACCCATGGAGCCTTGGTGCTGATCATGTTTTGCTCGTGGAAGATGCTTAGTCAATGGGTCTGCAACATTTAGATCCGTATGTATCTTTCAAATCTCTATGTCTCCCACCTGGACTTGATCCCGGATGGAGTTGAAGCGTCTCTTGATGTGCTTGGTTCTCTTGTGAAATCTGGATTCTTTTGCCAAGGCAATTGCACCAGTATTGTCACAAAAGATTTTCATTGGACCCGATGCACTAGGTATGACACCTAGATCGGATATGAACTCCTTCATCTAGACTCCTTCATTCGCTACTTCCGAAGCAGTAATGTACTCTGCTTCACATGTAGATCCCGCCGCGACGCTCTGTTTAGAACTGCTCCAACTGACTGCTCCACCGTTTAATATAAACATGTATCCGGTTTGTGATTTAGAATCGTCCGGATCAATGTCAAAGCTTGCATCAACGTAACCATTTACGATGAGCTCTCTGTCACCTCCATAAACGAGAAACATATCCTTGGTCCTTTTTAGGTACTTCAGGATGTTCTTGACCGCTGTCCAGTGATCCACTCCTGGATTACTTTGGTACCTCCCTGCTAGGTTAATAGCAAGGCACACATCAGGTCTGGTACACAACATTGCATACATGATAGAGCCTATGGCTGAAGCATAGGGAACACTTTTCATTTTCTCTCTATCTTCTGCACTGGTCGGGCATTGAGTCTTACTCAACTTCACACCTTGTAACACAGGCAAGAACCCTCTCTTAGCTTGATCCATTTTGAACTTCTTCAAAACTTTATCAAGGTATGTGCTTTGTGAAAGTCCAATTAAGCATCTTGATCTATCTCTATAGATCTTGATGCCCAATATATAAGCAGCTTCACCGAGGTCTTTCATTGAAAAACTTTTATTCAAGTATCCTTTTATGTTGTCCAGAAATTCTACATCATTTCCAATCAACAATATGGCATCCACATATAATATTATAAATGCTACAGAGCTCCCACTCACTTTTTTGTAAATACAGGCTTCTCCAAAAGTCTGTATAAAACCATATGCTTTGATCACACTATCAAAACGTTTATTCCAACTCCAAGAGGATTGCACCAGTCCATAAATGGATCGCTGGAGCTTGGACACTTTGTTAGCTCCCTTTGGATCGATAAAACCTTCAGGTTGCATCATATACAACTCTTCTTCCAGAAATCCATTCAGGAATGCAGTCTTTACATCCATTTGCCAAATTTCATAATCATAAAATGCGGCAATTGCTAACATGTTTGGGACGGACTTAAGCATCGCTACGGGTGAGAAGGTATCATCGTAGTCAACTCCTTGAACTTGTCGAAAACCTTTGTTCTCGATGGCTTGTCGATCATCGGGCAAGTCAACCAAAGTCCACACTTTTTTCTCATACATGGATCCCATCTCAGATTTCATGGCCTCAAGCCATTTTGCGGAATCTGGGCTCATCATCTCTTCCTCATAGTTCGTAGGTTCGTCATGGTTAAGTACCATGACCTCCAGAACTGGATTACTGTACCACTCTAGTGTGGATCTTGTTCTAGTTGACCTACGAGGTTCGGTAGTAACTTGATCTAAAGTTTCATGATCATTATCATTAGCTTCCTCACTAATTGGTGTAGATGTCATAGGAACCGATTTCTGTGATGAACTACTTTCCAATAAGGGAGCAGGTACAGTTACCTCATCAAGTTCTAATTTTCTCCCACTCACTTCTTTCGAGAGAAACTCCTTCTCTAGAAAGGATCCATTCTTAGTAACAAATATCTTGCCTTCGGATCTGTGATAGAAGGTGTACCCTATAGTTTCCTTTGGGTATCCTATGAAGACACATTTCTCCGATTTGGGTTCGAGCTTATCAGGTTAAAGCTTTTTCACATAAGCATCGCAGCCCCAAACTTTAAGAAACGACAACTTTGGTTTCTTGCCAAACCATAGTTCATAAGGCGTCGTCTCAAAGGATTTTGATGGTGCCCTATTTAACGTGAATGCAGTCGTCTCTAAAGCATAACCCCAAAATGATAGCGGTAAATCAGTAAGAGACATCATAGATCGCACCATGTCTAGTAAAGTACGATTATGACGTTCGGACACACCATTATGCTGTGGTGTTCCGGGTGGCATGAGTTGCAAAACTATTCCGCATTGTTTCAAATGTATGCCAAACTTATGACTCAAATATTCTCCTCCACGATCAGATCATAGAAACTTTATTTTCTTGTTACGATGATTTTCCACTTCACTCTGAAATTCTTTGAACTTTTCAAATGTTTCAAACTTATGTTTCATTAAGTAGATATACCCATATCTGCTTAAATCATCTGTGAAGGTGAGAAAATAACGATACCCGCCGCAAGCCTCAATATTCATCGGACCACATACATCAGTATGTATGATTTCCAACAAATCTGTTGCTCGCTCCATAGTTCCAGAGAATGGTGTTTTAGTCATCTTGCCCATAAGGCATGGCTCGCAAGTACCAAGTGATTCATAATCAAGTGATTCCAAAAGTCCATCAGTATGGAGTTTCTTCATGCGCTTTAAACCAATATGACCCAAACGGCAGTGCCACAAATAAGTTGCACTATCATTATCAACTCTGCATCTTTTGGCTTCAACATTATGAATATGTATATCACTACTATCGAGATTCAACAAGAATAGAACACTCTTTAAGGGTGCATGACCATAAAAGATATTACTCATATAAATAGAACAACCATTATTCTCAGCTTTAAATGAATAACCGTCTCGCATCAAACAAGATCCAGATATAATGTCCATGCTTAACGCTGGCACCAAATAACAATTATTTAGGTCTAAAACTAATCCCGAAGGTAGATGTAGAGGTAGCGTGCCGACGGTGATCACATCGACTTTGGAACCATTTCCCACGCGCATCGTCACCTCGTCCTTAGCCAGTCTTCGCTTAATCCGTAGTCCCTGTTTCGAGTTGCAAATATTAGCAACAGAACCAGTATCAAATACCCAGGTGGTACTGCGAGCTCTGGTAAGGTACACATCAATAACATGTATATCACATATACCTTTGTTCACCTTGCCATCCTTCTTATCCGCCAAATACTTGGGGCAGTTCCGCTTCCAGTGACCAGTCTGTTTGTAGTAGAAGCACTCAGTCTCAAGCTTAGGTCCATACTTGGGTTTCTTCTCCTGAGCAGCAACTTGTTTTCCGTTCTTCTTGAAGTTCCCCTTCTTCTTCCCTTTGCCCTTTTTCTTGAAACTGGTGGTTTTATTGACCATCAACACTTGATGCTCCTTCTTGATTTCTACCTCCGCAGCCTTTAGCATCGCGAAGAGATCGGGAATTGTCTTATTCATCCCTTACATATTATAGTTCATCACGAAGCTTTTGTACCTTGGTGGCAGTGATTGAAGAACTCTGTCAATGACAATATCAACAGGAAGATTAACTCCCAGTTGAGTCAAGTGATTATGATACCCAGACATTTTGAGTATATGCTCACTGACAGAACTATTCTCCTCCATTTTGCAGCTATAGAACTTATTGGAGACTTCATATCTCTGAATCCGGGCATTTGCTTGAAATATTAACTTCAACTCCTGGAACATCTCATATGCTCCATGACGTTCAAAATGTCGTTGAAGTCCCGGTTCTAAGTCGTAAAGCATGGCACACTGAACTATCGAGTAGTTATCAGCTTTACTCTGCCAAACGTTCTTAACGTTGTCAGCAGCATCTGCAGCAGGCCTGGCACCCATCGGTGCTTCCAGGACGTAATTCTTCTGTGCAGCAATGAGGATAACCCTCAAGTTACGGGCCCAGTCCATGTAATTGCTACCATCATCTTTCAACTTTGCTTTATCAAGGAACGCATTAAAATTCAACGGAACAACAACACGGGCCATCTATCTACAACAACATAGATAAGAAAAATACTATCAGGTACAAAGTTCATGATAAATTTAAGTTCAATTAATCATATTACTTAAGAACTCCCACTTAGATAGACATCCCTCTAATCATCTAAGTGATCACATGATCCATATCAACTAAACCATAACGGATCATCACGTGAAATGGAGTAGTTTTCAATGGTGAACATCACTATGTTGATCATATCTACTATATGATTCACGCTCGACCTTTCGGTCTCAGTGTTCCGAGGCCATATCTACATATGCTAGGCTCGTCAAGTTTAATCCGAGTATTCTGTGTGTGCAAAAATGGCTTGTACCCATTGTAGATGGACGTAGAGCTTATCACACCCGATCATCACATGGTGTCTCGGCACGACGAACTTTGGCAACAGTGCATACTCAGGGAAAACACTTTTATCTTGAAATTTAGTGAGAGATCATCAAATAATGCTACCGTCAAACAAAGCAGAATAAGATGCATAAAGGATAAACATCACATGCAATCAACATAAGTGATATGATATGGCCATCATCATCTTTTGCTTGTGATCTCCATCTCCGAAACACCGTCATGATCACCATCATCACTGGCGCGACACCTTGATCTCCATCGTAGCATCGTTGTCGTCTCGCCAACTATTGCTTCTACGACTATTGCTACCGCTTAGTGATAAAGTAAAGCAATTACAGGGCGATTGCATTGCATACAATAAAGCGACAACCATATGGCTCCTGCCAGTTGCCGATAACTCCGTTACAAAACATGATAATCTCATACAATAAATATAGCATCATGTCTTGACCATATCACATCACAACATGCCCTGCAAAAACAAGTTAGACGTCCTCTACTTTGTTGTTGCAAGTTTTTACGTGGCTGCTACGGGCTGAGCAAGAACCATTCTTACCTACGCATCAAAACCACAATGATAGTTCGTCGAGTTGGTGTTGTTTTAACCTTCTCAAGGACCGGGCGTAGCCACACTCGGTTCAACTAAAGTTGGAGAAACTGACACCCGCCAGCCACTTGTGTGCAAAGTACGTTGGTAGAACCAGTCTCGCGTAAGCGTACGCGTAATGTCGGTCTGGACTGCTTCATCCAACAATACCACCGAATCAAAGTATGACATGCTGGTAAGCAGTATGACTTGTATCGCCCACAACTCACTTGTGTTCTACTCATGCATATAACATCTACGCATAAAACCAGGCTCTGATGCCACTGTTGGGGAACGTAGTAATTTCAAAAAAAATCCTACACACACACAGGATCATGGTGATGCATAGCAACGAGAGGGGAGAGTGTTGTCCACGTACCCTCGTAGACCGTTAAGCGGAAGCGTTATGACAACGCGATTGATGTAGTCATACGTCTTCACGATCGACCGATCCTCAGTACCGAACGTATGGCACCTCCGCGTTCAGCACACGTTCAGCTCGGTGACGTCCCACGAACTCACGATCCAGTAGAGCTCGGGGAAGAGTTTCGTCAGCACGACGGTGTGGTGACAATGCTGATGAAGTTACTGCAGCAGGGCTTCGCCTAAACACCGCTACAGTATGACTGAGGTGGATTATGGTGGAGGGGGGCACCACACACGGCTGGGAGAGATCTTTGTGATCAACTTGTGTGTCTAGAGGTGCCCCCTGCCCCTGTATATAAAGGAGCAAGGGGGAGGCCAGCCGGCCCTTGTTGGCGCGCCTAGGAGGAGGAATCCTCCTCCTAGTAGGAGTAGGATTCCTCCCTTTCCTACTCCTACTAGGAGGGGAAAAGGCAAGGAGAGAAAGAGAAGGAAAGGGGGCCGCCGCCCCCCTCTCCTAGTCCAATTCGGACAGGGGGAAGGGGGCGCGCTGCCTGCCCTAGGCCGGCCCCTAATGGGATCAAATAACAACTCATGTCTATGGTTAGGAAACTTAATCATCTTTGATCAATGAGCTAGTCAAGTAGAGGCATACTAGTGACACTATGTTTGTCTATGTATTCACACATGTATTATGTTTCCGGTTAATACAATTCTAGCATGAATAATAAACATTTTTCATGAAATAAGGAAATAAATAATAACTTTATTATTGCCTCTAGGGCATATTTCCTTCATTGATATCATTTTTTGGTACTAACCTATTGACATAGTGCCAAGTGCCAATTGTTGTTTTCTGCATGATTTTTACATCGCAGGAAATCAATACCAAATGGAGTCCAAACGCAACGAAACTTTTTGTGGATCTTTTTTGTAACAAAAGACATCAAGTGGGTCGGAGAAGCGCATGGGGGTGCTCCGAGGGGAGCACAACCCACCAGGGCGCGCCTAGAGGCCCAGGTGCGCCCTGGTGGGTCGTGCCCACCTCGGGTGCCCCCTGAATCGACTCTTTGCTCTATAAATACCCCAATATTCTAGAAACCCTAGGGGAGTCGATGAAAATCAATTCCAACCACCACAGAGTCTAGAACTACCATATCCAATCTAGACACCATCACGGAGGGGTTCACCACTTCCATTGGTGCCTCTCCGATGATGCGTGAGTAGTCTTTTGTAGACCTTTGGGTCCGTAGTTAGTAGCTAGATGGCTTCCTCTCGCTTGTTTGATTCTCAATACAATGGTCTCTTGGAGATCCATATGATGTAACTCTTTTTGCGATGTGTTTGTTGGGATCGGATGAACTTTGAGTTTATGATCAGATCTATCTTTTTATCCATGAAAGTTATTTGAGTCTTGTTTGATCTCTTATATGCATGATTGCTTATAGCCTCGTATTTCTTATCCAATATTTGGGTTTTGTTTGACCAACTTGATCTATTTATCTTGCAATGGGAAGAGGTGCTTTGTGATGGGTTCGATATTACGGTGCTTGATCCCAGTGACAGAAGGGGAACCGACACATATGTATCGTCGCCATTAAGGATAACAATATGGGGTCTATTTCTACATAAATAGATCTTGTCTACACTATGTCGTCGTTCTTATTGCATTACTTCATTTCTCCATGAACTTAATACACTAGATGCATGCTGGATAACGGTTGATGTGTGGAGTAATAGTAGTAGATGCAGGCAGGAGTCGGTCTGCTAATCTTGGACGTGATGCCTATATAATGATTATCACCTGGATATCATCATGATTATTTGAAGTTCTATCGATTGCCCAACAGTAATTTGTTTACCCACCGTTTGCTATTTTTCTCGAGAGAAGCCACTAGTGAAACCTACGGCCCCGGGTCTCTTCTTTAATATATTTGCCTTTGCGATCTATTTTCCTTTGCTTTTATTTTTAGATCTATTAAACCAAAAATACAAAAATATCTTGCTGCACTTTATTTTATTTGGCATTCGATCTATCAATATTTACAACTCTTTCACGTCCGTTTGCCAATTTCTGGCGTTGTTACCCGAAAGGGATTCACAACCCCTTTTACACGTTGGGTTGCGAGTATTTCTTATCTGTGTGCAGGTGATGTTTACGTAGTGTTGCTTGGTTCTCCTACTGGTTCGATAACCTTGGTCTCATCACTGAAGGAAATACCTACCATCGCTGTGCTGCGTCATCCCTTTCTCTTTGGGGAAATACCGACGTAGTTCTAGCAGACATCACTCCATCAGTCCATACTCCTCGTCTGACGAAGAATTAGAATTCATCATTTTCCCTACAAATAAATCACAAAAAATAGGTTAGACAATGTATCAAACACATAGAGCACAAGGGGCAACCCGAGAGTTGCCGGACGTACCACGGTGGCGTCCGGGCCGGTGACGATGTCTGCGGTGGTGAGCATGGGAGAGAGGACTATTGTGGCAGTGCTGGTGGCATAGAGGCTCGGAAGGGTTGCGAAGCAAGGGTGGCGGCGGAGATGTGAGACGTCTACCGCAGAGGTGAAAGAAGAGATGAGAGAGCAAATGGATCTAGTAGGTCGAGGGATGGATTTTGTGCAATTTGTGGTGCGGTACGCCTGCTGGGTCCGATGTGGCGGACGTGACCGGACATCCTCATATCTACCCTACATTTGGGCTAGATATGAGGGGTGCCAATCCCGGTCACTGACTGGGCCGACCGCCCAGGCGTATGGAGGGGGTGGGGGTTTGAGGCCCCCGACAGTAGATGCTCTAACTTAGAAAAAAATTGTTTAGTGACAGCTGCAACACAGTGACTTTTAAGCAAATGAGTAAATAATTATTGTTTTTGATATTTACTCATATCAGTGTGGGGAATCTTGTATCAACACTCTTATGGTAGGTTTAATTTTTGGAAAGACCTTTTAAATTTTGAACACA
Source organism: Triticum aestivum (assembly GCF_018294505.1). Taxonomy (NCBI): domain Eukaryota; kingdom Viridiplantae; phylum Streptophyta; class Magnoliopsida; order Poales; family Poaceae; genus Triticum; species Triticum aestivum. Next base: position 548,023,872 of record NC_057794.1, read on the forward strand.
ACTCGAGGTTCCAGGTATGCGATGTTCGAAACTTCCGGGGATGTTACTTTTTCTTCCAATAGTCATATTTTAGGCATGCCTATGTAAGACACCCCTATACCTTGAGTGGTGATAGGCTTCGAGACCATTTACTATAATAGAACAATCTTTGCATCTTTGCGCTTTCACTCCCTTTCTTCTACCCATCCTTTGTGAGAAGAGAGAGAGAGGGAGAGGAGATGAGTTCTTGACTTATTTCTTAAAAATATTTAGAAAGAGTTCAAACCAAGTGATTTCTACAAGGTTTCTGTTCTTTTGGAGGGTGTGCCTCTTCTAGAGATTGGAGTCACTTGGAAGCCTTCAAATTATGAAGGAGACAAAAGATTGTGAAGATAAAGCGATTGCGGATACGTATCAAATGTATCTATAAGTTTTGAATATTCATGCTATATTCACATCATTTTATATGCTTTTTGGCACAATTTTATATCATACTTATTTGGACTAGCATATTAATCTTGTGCATGAGGACGTACACTATTTTCTATTGTTTTGGGCTTTTTAGGTGAAAATTTTATAGAGCCGGAAATCAATTTTTCTTTCTTTCAAAATTTAACTAAGGACTCCAACGGTTAGAAGATGGAGGCCAGGGGAGCCACCAGGTGGCCATGCACCCCCTCCACGCGCCCTAGGGGGCACGTGGGACTACCATGTTGCCCCATGTAGGTCGGTTGATGCTCTCCTTCGGCTGTAAGAAAGATCCTGAAATATCGGACATTCGCTTAAACTTGTAGCCTCATTGGAGTTACAAATCTCCGCTTATTAAAGAGATAGTGTTTCGGCTCAGAACAATACCGAAAATAGAGAGAAATAGAGAGAAGAGAGATTCAATCTTAGAGGGGCTCTCGCACTCCAAGATCCATGAGCACCAAGAAAAAGAGGTGGAAACCTCTCCCCACCTAGGGGAGAGGCCAAGGAAGAAGAAGAAGGAAGGGGCCTCTTTTCCCTCTTTTGATGGTGTCAGAGTGCTGCCAAGGGAACCATCATCACCACCATCGTCTCCATCACCTCCACCGCCTTCATCAACATCTCCATCACCTTCCTCCCTCTGTATTCAGTGGTCCACTCTCCCAAAAACCGTCGCAATCCCTTCTTGAACACTGCTTTGATGCCATTAACTATTATCCAGTGATTTCTTGCATCTCCGTTATTGTTCATTATATTCATTTTATCCTATGGTTAATTGGTGATCTATTATGATTTATTTGAGTTGTATGTTGATATGTTGTTGTCCTTTGGTACCCATCATATGAGCGCGCATATACATGGATCACACTTAGGGGTAGTTGTATGTTGAGAAAACTATTCATAGGGCGGCCAGAGTAACACATATTATCAAGCCTTGTCCCACATGTCTCATATACTACCATATGGTATTGTATATACTACTTTATTATTATAAATATGTTCATAAATTATATATAACACATTCCAAAGTGAGTTACATGAAAAAAATTGCAAGTTGGCCCATGATTTTTATTATATTTGTGAAATACATATATATTTGTATGTAAAAAAGAGCATCCTACCACCCAGGGGTAGTTACCCTATAGATATATATTTATCTTAATGCTATGGTTGGGTTTTACCTCACTAAATTCTTAGTATTTGCGGATGCTTTCTAGGGTATGAACAGATACCAATATTAATTTTTACCATGGAATTTCTCACCAGTGCAATATTTACTCGCCACAAATTCCAAATATAAGATCCACCATTCTTATTTTCTATCATCAAACAGCATTGCAGAAAACAATGTGACAGTGAACAACCAAGAAGTTTGAGATGATTATACAACAAATAAAAAATAGGTACTATCAGTTTCATATCAAAAAAAGAAACAAAATTTTGGTTTCTGCTTACTTGCCTGATTACATGAGGACAATTGTAATAGTAGTGCTCTTTTTTGGAGGTAATATCATCGGGAGTCATAGAACTTGCGTTGCATGTTTAGTTTGATGCTAAAACTTGTAAAATACGGATTTGTGGTCATCTAACTTGTTGTATGGTGCAAATATGGTGTGTTCTGCCATATCCGGACGTACATGTATGTTGCCTGCGTGGCATTGGCTTGGAATAAATGTTTCTAGATAACTCCCTGAATTTTTTTAATTGCGCAAAAAAAGCTCAGGTGAGGCTAACCCGTCATTGAATAATGTAAGAAAAAAATTGATAAGTCGTCATATAGATAGGCAGGATTGTATGCCTGGATACAGTAGAATGCACCGTATTTGCACCAATCAACTAGTTATATGACCGCAAATCCGTATTTTATGAGTTTTAGCACCAAACTGAATATCCAGTGATATTAGTTAAAAAAGACATATGTCGCCCGTCCAGATAAAATCCTGATCTTATATGTTCTCAGGCTAGTCATAGTGGGGAGTAACTTAAATTAGTGTCATGCATATGATACTAGTCTTTGTTACTACTTACATAGTGCAAAGTGACATACAATTAGTATCATAGATGGTGGCATTTATTATATTATAGACTCATTTTGCTTTGGGTTGCGTTATGTTACAGTAACATATTATGTTACTCCAAACACCTCTCTTCTTATTAATTATATGTCACATAAGCAAACTTGTCTTGAAATGCGCTTTGTTACTTGCTGAGTTACTCACATTATGACCAGCCTCAAGTATGCGCCTATTCAACAAGAAGATGTAATGATCTCCCCACCCTGAATGTCCAATTCATTATAGGCTGGCAAATAACATGTGTGACTAACATCACCTCAGCAACCCATGTCAGATTCCTTCGATTGGTTAATGGTTATTAACACGAGGCGATTCTTTCTTTCTACATGAATTTGTCTCGCCTGACAGAACGCAACACATTAGCATGCCAATTTTCTAATGAAATTCAACCAGATTTTGAATTTTGTTAGCAAACTGGATTAGGTCTCAGGCCACAGTTCATGAGTTTAATAACTGGAACAAACGGATCAAGCACGAATGGTTCTTCAGTACTTAGAAACGGATGAGGCCAACACAAACTTGGCATGTCCAAGCTTAAGATATATAGTTGGCCAAGAAGAAGACACACACACACACGGTTGGAATTGGAGCTGCCACAGACAGAATCAAGCTTGTAATAAAGGGTTAATAATGTCGTGGGCGGTGACAGGCGGGGCGAAGAGCATGTGGGCGTGCGGGGTGAGGTCCTTGTGCGCCTCCTTGATGGTCCCCTCGGCGACGCCGGTGGCGACGGAGACGTCCTTGATGGCGGAGTTGGAGTTGGTGGCGCCGGCGCGCTGGACGACCATGTAGATGACGGCGGCGGCGATGGACTCGGGGTTGCGGCGCACGTCGAGGCGCTCCTCGAGCCTGCGCACGGCCTCCTGCGCGTCCCGCACCTCCTGGTTGCCCAGCCCGAGGCGCGAGCAGAAGCGGCGCAGGTAGTCCGAGGCGCTGACGACGCCGATGTCCATCACCTGGCCGTCCTCCTCGCCGAGGAGCTTCTTGATGTGCGTCGACATCTTGCCGATGTCCTTCTTGGCGGCCGGGCCGGCGGCCGTGACGGAGGCGAGCTCCTTGTAGGTGCGCGGCATGCCGAGGTTGCGGCAGGCGATGTAGATGCAGGCGGCGTAGACCGAGTCGCGGTTCCGGCCGCGCGGGACGCCCTTGGCCTCGTCCAGCTTCTTGAACGTCTCCTTGGCGTGGTCCCGGATGGTGGCGACGAGGCCGAGCCGGTCGGCCATGTCGCCGATGCCGCGGAAGCCGTCGACGAGGGTCTTGTCGGAGGCCGCGCCGGCGCCGTCGCCGGGCACGGACGTCCGCGGCAGGGCGTTGGCCTCGCCGGAGGACTTGCCGGGCTTCTTGTCGTAGGCGATGACGGTGGAGAGCTTGGCGTTGAGGAAGGGGTCCCCGGAGGCGCCGACGCGGCTGGGGTCGCGGTCCTCGCCGCCGCCGTCGTCGGCGAAGTTGCGCCACTCGGAGCCCTCGTCGATGTAGTGCGCGTCGAGGACGAGCGCGCACTCGGTGCAGATGGTGTCGCCGGTGCTGTGGTCCAGCACCACCTCCGTCGCGCGGCGGCAGTCCGGGCAGTAGACGCGCTCGTCCGCGCCGGTGGGCATCGTGGCGCGAGAAACTATCGGTGCTTGGTTGCGGCGGCGGCGGCGGCGGCGGCTCGGGGAAAGTGCTGGGGAAAGGGTTTGGGAAGCTGGGGCGGCTGGTATTTAAAGGCTGATAGGTCGGTGCGGGGAGTGGGCGGGCGCGCCACGGACCCGGAAGCGACTTCGACTCGTTTTGTGCACGGACGCGGCACGCTTTAAATTCACCGTGTGATTTTTTTAATAAGGATATACAAACGCTTGGGAACCTAAGTGATCGTTGATGCATTGGCCGCCTCATCAATCGTCCGATTAGGGAAAGCATGGTTAGAGCAAATACAATATGATGGCATAAACAGACTATAAAAACTAAAATATTCTTATTTAGTTGGAGAAGAGGGGAGAGGAGAGAGAAGAAAAGTGAGCTGTAGAATAAGAGCCGGCTATAAGGACCAAAATTATTTTGTGAGAATGTATGATGGACCAGCTATTAATAAAGTACTACACATTTAAATTTTATTATTGTATAAGCCAACCTAATAGCCGGCTTGTATAATAGTTAGTCATACTAATATACTATACTTCCTCCGTTCCAAAATATAGGGCCTTTTTGATTCAAAGGATTTTCATAGGATTTTTGAAGGATAAGAATCCTTCGGAATTTTTTCTGCGTTGATCGTTTGATTCGCAGGATTGAATCCCATAGGATATTTTCCTATGGATTCATTTAAACTACATTTCATAGGAATTGTAGCATCCACTCCAACCTCTTGGAAGAAATTCTTTATTTTTCCTGTGATACAATCAAATAAACTCAAATCCTATAGGAATCCAATGGGCATGTCATTTCAATCCTACGTTTTTCCTATTCCTGTGTTTTTGCAATCCCGCGAATCAAAGAGGCCCTAGTGTGTCCATGCTTCTCAAGATTCAACTTTGACCATAAATTTAACCAACGAAATCAATTGTGGTGGGAGCAAAAAATATATAATTGAAAACTTCTTTTGAATACGAACTCATTGGTATAATTTTTGCTCCCGCCGTAGTTGGTCTCGTTGGCTAAATTTATGGTCAAAGTTGAAACGCGGAAACCGATAACGCACTATATTTTGGAATGGAGCGAGTACTATTAATATGTGGCCTCATCTTTTGTCTCACTAAGTATGTTGGACCTCGTGCTACAGCCAGCTACAAGTTTGTAGCCCTTTTCTATTCTTTCCACTCTTCTCTCTCCTCTACCTAAGCACAAATACTATATTTAAATCTTTATGGCCTGTTTATATCATCTTATTATACTTGCTCTTAATAGCTCAGTCAGTGTTAGCTATATGATGTTGCCATGTCATCTATAGTCAAGCTTATAGCCGACAAGTACAATCGTTAGATGTAAATAAGTACTACTTACATGGTCCATCTTCTTCTCACACAAAGTGACTAGAAGCGCGTGTTTATTGTACTTACTCTTAGTCTTTTTTAGTAACGATTAGTCTTTATTTAATCTGGTGCGCAACACGAGACCTACTGGCCGACGCCTATATGCGTCACAAAACGCGTTGACGACCCGTGAAGGTTGTGGGCCGGCCCAATCTGATGAGCTCCCTTGAATGTTTTTCTGTTTTTTCCTCTTGTATGGAAATCTGACTGCTGGATATTTTCGTTTTTTCTGTTTCATTTTTTAAAAGAAAAGAGATGTTCTCGGTGTCTGCCTTAAAATATTTTCATGTGTATCCAAATATGTTTAGCATATATTAAAAATAATCATCATACATTGGAAAATGTTCATAGTATGTTATTTTTACAGCAAACTTAAAAATATGGTTCATCCTAGATTTAATTTTTTATTTCTATTAAAAAATGTGCATCATATGTTAAATAGATTATTTTCGTACATTAACAAATGTGCACTGCATTTAAAGAAAATGTTTACGGTATATTACATTGAAAAAAGTTATAGTATAAAGAAGTTCCAAAAGGAAAAAATGCAAAATAATCCGATAGAAAACCAAAACAAAAGGAAAATAAACTAAGAAAATAAAAAATAAAAAAGTAGAAGGAAAACCAAAACTGGTATCTCTTGCAAATGTCACTCCCACTTTCCCTGACAAGTGGCACACTGTGCGTCACTTATCTCAACCTGAGAGTTTTTCTTTTTTTTTGCATATTTAATTTTTTTTTAAACATTGTATCTCTTAAACCGTGCATCCAAATGCCGAACCGTTTTCACCTCTGGATTTCTCACATCGACATCTTCGAAACTATATCTCATGTTAATAGATTTTGACGAATATTTTTTCACGGATAAACGTGAAATTCAGAAATCATAAAAAAGGCAGAAATAAAAAAACAAAAAACAGCAACAAAAAAACGGAAGAAAAAAAATTAGAAACCCGAAAGTACAATTATGCTTTTCATTTTCTTTTGGAAGCATAGGTTCTGTTTTTCTCTTTTTAGGAAGCATAGTTGTGCTTACCATAGACGCACATGTTGTGTTTTTCCCTATTCAAAAAAGCATAATTGTGCTTCTCCCGGAAGTAATGCTTCTCCCTTTTGGGGGCACATGTTGTGAGAATTTCGCAATTTCGATTTTGCTTGTCCTTGGGAACAGCGTAGCGACGAATAATTCCGAATCTACATAGGTCTAGTCCAGGGGACAAATCAATAGGAAATGCTATTCGCTTCTTAAGAAGAAGAACTTTTTTGAAATTAAAGATTTTACAGGGGCGTCGGATATCATTTCTTCAAATAAGGAAGAAGTGTTATCGAAGTATTTCCTTCCATTCTTCCTAGTATGGAAGAAATAAAGAAAAGGTACCGCATCTCGATCTATGAGAAAGGGCACTAGTTTTTTCTTTTGGTTTCATCAATAGCAGCAGTGCTTCTTGCAGAAGCACATGTCACGGAAAAGCGTTACTTTTCGGAAAAACATTTTCCCCCCATCAAACCTAGCGAAAACCAAGGAAAAACCAAGGAGCCAAAAAAACACAGATAAAACCCAAAAACATGTACAAAATTAGAAAAAAAAATCATGCTCCTGCGGGGTGCGACAAGTGGCGGCGCTGGGTCAAGCCACATGCTGCATGGGAATGGGAGTTACTCTTGCAGAGGGTGGCATTTCCTAAATGGCGCTTAAGGCGCCTGTTTATTCAATACTTGCTAACGTGCGCACACCTTTGCCTCCGCTTATGTCGGCCCATCTTACAATTTTTTTCTTTTTTTTTTGTACAAACCTTCAAAAAAGATTCGAGCTCTGTACCAGCAGGGTGACCAGCGTGGCTAACCAACAATACAACTCTCTGTTTTTGCTAGTTTCCTTGTTTTTATACATCTTCAAATAACAAATGCGAAGCTGTTTTTTATGTTTTTATTTTCTTATTTTTATTTTTTAATATTTGTTGAACTTTTTCTACATTGATGAACTTTTCTTTAAAATCGATGAACCTTTTTTTCAAATCAATGAACTTCTTTTTCTAATTCGATGAACTTTTTCTAATTCGCTGGACTATTTTCAAAATCAATGAACTTTTTCTAATGTTGACGGACATTGTTTTTCTAATTTGATAAACATTTTTCCCAAATTCGATTAACTTTTTTCAGAATCGACGAACTTTTTAATGTTGATGAACTTTTTTTCAAATGCGATGAACTTTTTTTAATTTTGGTTAACTTTCTTTCAGTTTCGATGAACTTTTTCAAAATTGATGAACTTATTTTCAAATTCTTGAAGTTTGTGAACTTATTTCAAAATCCCAGAATTTTTTCGCTTTTTGTGATTTTTTTATTTTTTAAGAAAAAAACTTGCTTATTTAAAAAGTCAACGGTTGAGCAGACTGGTCAATCGCAACTGTACAAAATGCGACCGGCGAGGAGAAACGACCAAGAAAGGGATCGAGCGCTCGCCCTCTACATGGGCGGGCCCACGAGGCCTAATGGCGCTTAAGGCGCCACATAGGAGCACCGATAGAGGGTAACCATTAATCATTTTTTAGCACAACCACTAACCTTAACCTTTTTTGTTAGGGCTGTGTACTCTAGTATATATTTGGCCCAACCGACTCAGCCATGGGCTCACACCAACAATGCAATGCAAGGCCGAGTTTTGTATGCGGGGAATTCTCATTCATTCCCAGGCCCGAGTAAACAAAAGCTGACGCTTCCTTCCAACGACAAAAAAAACTGACGCTAGCGTAATTTGGATGTGAGATTTTCTTTGCAATACAAACATAATCAATGAAGCAGTAGTATATATCTTCGGCCAGAAACAAATACAAATACACTCCTCTAATAAAAAAATATAGAAATACACAGTACCCCTACTTAGGTCCTACACGCTATGCCCTAATCTGCATTAAGCAGGATAAGAACAAAAAGAGAGCGGGGCCAGGCCATGCCATTTGCAGAAGCTCTCACGCACATCCGAACAGAGCTGATGCTCCAAGCATCCAAACGCTCAGGTCCCCCGGGATCTTCCATTTGGCTCACTCCAGCAGCTGCCAGATCGCCATCGTGGCGCGAGCGACTAGCTACAAATCTGGGCGCTGAACACCCTGCGATACCTCCTGCCACTGCCAGGCAAGACCAGGCCTACTAAGCTCCTGCCAGCCAAGGAGGGCCTACTTAGGCTGGTCATAGTGGGGAGTAACTTATACTAATGTCATGCATATGACACTAGTCTAAGTTACTACCTTCATAGTGCAAAGTAACATACTAGTAGTGTCATATGTGGCTTCATTTAATGGCTTGTAGACTCATCATGTCTTGGGAAACGCTATGTTACAGTAACATATTATGTTACTACTTCTCATTAACTACATGCCACATAAGCAAAAATTTCTCGAAGTGTGCTATGTTACTATCTAAGTTACTCCCACTATGACTAGCCTTAGGAAAATGATCAGCAACAAAAAAATATGCTTACATCTGAGCTGACGCAGCCAAACCGATGCGTACGACCGAGCTGATGCACCAAGTGTCCTAGTCATCCTCTGATGTGGACACCTGCAAAAAAAACAGCTCCTCGCATTAAAATTATCGGCAGAGTTTACCCCTAGGCCAGCCGCTGTCAAGGAAGAGGGGTTTTCATCGGCCGTCGCTTTCCCGGCGAAGAAGATCTGGTTTCACAATGTTGAATCAGTTTGGGTCTGCAGGACAAAGACAGCCTTTAATTAAGGGTGCACTCCTAACATCATTCAAGCACTTTCTACTAGTGGTTCTGGCACTGAAACCGATCGGTACATAAATTATTTCACCACCATGGCGAGTGCAATGAAAGCTCTGGGGATTTTGTTACTTCATAATTCTCAAATGTTTACTCAGTCTATGTATTATTTAGACAGCTGCATGTACTTGAGAGTAAAAAACAGAGAAAAACTTGAGAAGCAATAGAAGAAGAGGATAGTGAACAAAGAAAAAGAGAGACAGGTTCCTTCAAACAGCTTTTGTGTTTGAAGTTGAAATCTAATGTTAAAAATCCAGCAAAAACAAAAAATCATGGTGAGTTACTGACTCAAATGGGAAAAGGTCATCTGTGAAGGAGTGCACTCCGAAGGGTGAGCGAATAGGATATGCAGCTCTTGTGGCCAGTTTTGTTATCCTACTCGTCTTTAGGTTGGCATCGCACCTTGTTGACACATTTATCTGTGTCATTTTCCGTTTTTTACCCAACTGTCAACCACATCTAACTTTATGGTTGCTCTTGTGAATGGACTTACCTGTGAACAAACAAGACAATGACACTATAAAAGCAGAAGTTCACTCAGCAGCTAGAGCAATAGACACACAGCGCTAGTCAATTACCTGGTAGGCATAGCATGGGAGAAACAAATAATGCAAGAGCTGATGGTGGAGTCAAGGGTGGAGAAGAGGAAGAGAAAGGCAGGAAGAAGATGACCAAGGGTGGTAAGGCGTCGTTCCATGACCTGTTCAAGAACGCGGACGCCGCTGATGTGGTGCTGATGCTGGTTGGCACGGTCGCCGCGCTTGCGAGCGGCATGTCACAGGTCGTCATGTCGATCATCTTCGGGCGGATGGTAGATGCCTTTGGAGGTGCCACCCGGGACACCATCCTTCCCCGAGTCGACAAGGTACCCTTTTGCTTCTGTATGAATCTGCAAGCATGCAACGCCACTGAAACTTGTTACATATTGGCTGATAAGAACTTGCTTACAGGACACAGATATGAAATTACACATTAACCTGATAAGAGATTCTTGATTTTTCATGCCCTCAATTTACAAATACACAGATATGAAATTTTGCAGACTAAGGCATAGCCTAGTGGTGGGAAGGGGCTGATGCCTTCCCACCCACCCAGGTTCAAGGCCTGGTACTTGCAATTTGGGTTTGTTGCACCAATTATACTGTAGGGGGTTCCCTTACAGTCTTTCTGTCAAAAAAAAAAACAAATACACACATCCTGTTCTTTTAATTTAATATATCAAAAGAATATGGATCTTGTAATATGGCTATCATATTTCTTTCAGGTGGTTCTAGAGTTTGTCTACTTAGCAATTGGAACATGGCCTGCTTGTTTTCTCCGTAAGTATGACCTACACATATGATCTTTATGGTATCTTTGCGTGGCCTTTCCCATTATTTATGTATTTCCCAGAAACAAGTAGATCCTATTGAATGCTACTATTCATCAAGCCACCAACCACCCAAGCTATGATACTCAATTACCATAAGAGTCAGAGGTTTCTCAATAACAAAATTTGTTGCAGAGACACTTCAGTACCATGACATATTATTTATGTACTCCAAATATGTATGGTGTTGTACATTGTCATACTTGGTCACGTGTAAATATAGCATATGAGTATGTCTTTGATAGTTCAACTCGGTATAATTTGAGTATGTTAATACCTATGAATATAATATGCTCAAAATCAAGTGTTTTGAGCATCATAATACCTAGGAATACCACAGGCGCATACTCAATATCAGATCGCCCATTGATGCTTCTACTGCATCATGAGTTTCATTTAATATCCACTGAAATCATTCTTTCAATAATAATACATATGCTTACCAGAGATATCATGCTGGACCGTGACTGGGGAGAGGCAGGCAGCTCGCTTTCGATCTTTGTATCTCAAGTCGGTTTTGAGACAAGACATGGCATTCTTTGATACAGAAATGAAAGGTGGACAGGTAGTGTTTGGTACATCTGCTGACACAATACTAATTCAAGATGCGATTGGCGAGAAGGTACAAAGAATGCAGCTTCTTCTTTTCCTTTACCTGCTACAAAAGAAGAATATGTTGCTTAGTTACTACCCCAGTGATGCTTTAACTTCTATTAGAATATATCTATTGTTTTTGGTGTTTGGTGGATGATCACCGAAAGCCAATAAACATGACGAAAATTATACTTGTAGTAAGACCTTGATATAATTCAGCATTAACAGTTTGCATTAAGTCATAATCTTATTTAGTTCTTGTTTTACATTTTCCCATTCCTTTTCCCTAGGTAGGGAAGTTTCTACAGCTTCTTACCACTTTCATTGGTGGGTTCACGGTGGCATTTATCAAAGGCTGGCTCCTAACCCTTGTAATGCTTTCTACTATACCACCACTAATCGTTGCAGCTGCAATCGTCTCAAAGATGCTTTCCAAAGTATCTAGCGAGGGCCTAGCATCATACATTGATGCAGGAAATATTGTAGAACAGACAATTGGATCCATAAGAACGGTAGGCCCTTTGTTGATGACGTAATCATGAACGACAAGTCCTTAGCTAACCAGTATTCATACTGTAACAGGTGGTTTCATTCAATGGTGAAAAGAAAGCCATGGACCAGTACAACAATCTCATAAAGAAGGCATACAAGGGTACGATCAAGGAAGGGGCTATTCAAGGCTTTGGCCTGGGTTTCCTTTCTTTGGTCTATTTCTCCAGCTTTGGACTAATTGTATGGTATGGCAGTAAGTTAACCCTTGACAGAGGATATAGTGGAGCAGATGTCATGAACATATTGTTTGCTGTCCTTGTAGGAGCAAGGTTAGTAATGACACAAAAATATCTGCACCCCAGCTACTAACCAAGTTCCACTAATATAGATCAACATGCTATAGTGCTTCACAACAAATTGCTAAGTACTTCCATAAATCAAACCTTAAGATGAAATATGTGTTCTAACTTGCAAATTTTCAATATTTGGGTTAGAGCATTGGGTGATGCAACCCCCTGCATTGCTTCCTTTGACGAAGGAAGAGTTGCCGCATACAGATTGTTTACAACAATCAACAGGAAACCAGAGATTGACTATGATGATACTACTGGTGTTGTGTTAGAAGACATTAAAGGTGATGTAGAGCTGAGGGATGTGTCTTTCAGTTACCCAAGCAGGCCAGAGCAACTAATATTTGATCGATTTTCAATGCATGTATCAAGCGGCACAACAATGGCCATAGTTGGGGAGAGTGGGAGTGGCAAAACAACAGTCATTAATTTAGTTGAGAGATTTTATGATCCACAGGCTGGCGAAGTGTTGATTGATGGAATGAACATCAAGAGTTTTAAGCTAGAATGGATGAGAGGGAAGATTGGCCTTGTTAACCAGGAACCAGTACTCTTCATGACATCTATAAAGGAGAACATAGCCTACGGAAAAGAGGATGCAACATTGGAGGAGATCAAGAAAGCAGCCGAGCTTGCCAACGCGGCAAGATTCATTGAGAATTTGCCTAATGTACTTACATAAACACAATCTGTTCAACAATAGCTTGGGCCCACGTATATAAACATAAACATAATGATGTGTACATATGTTTTCAGGGTTATGATACAGCAGTTGGACAACGTGGTGCCCAGCTTTCAGGGGGGCAGAAGCAAAGGATTGCGGTTGCGAGAGCCATCCTAAAAAATCCGAAAATCCTTTTGCTCGATGAAGCGACTAGTGCATTGGATTTAGAGTCTGAGAGGGTTGTCCAAGAAGCACTAAGCAACATCATGGTTGGGAGAACCACGATTGTCGTGGCACATCGTTTGAGCACTGTTAGAAATGCCCACTGCATATCAGTTGTTTCTGGAGGAAAAATAGTCGAACAAGGTTAGTATCTCCCCTACTCGATCTTTACTTTGGTTCTGTACCGAAACAGATGAACTAATTTGAAATGATCCACTCAGGACATCATGATAAATTGGTAAAGGATCCTGACGGAGCATACTCTCAACTTATTCAGCTACAAGAGACACACCAAGAAACTTGCGAGCAGTTAGATGCTGGATTATCAAGCCCATTATCTAAAAGAAATCAAGCACAATCAATCAGTACAAGTTCAGCTGGGAGCAGCCACCATTCTGTAATTCCCCCTGTCAACTTGCCTGGCCCTACTGCATTACTTGATTATGATGGTGCAGATGGTGAGAAAGCAAGCGATAACACAGATGTCAAGGTTTCCAAGAAGGCCCCAATGGGACGCTTAATTAGCCTAAACAGACCAGAGACGGCATTTCTTCTATTTGGTTCTCTTGCGGCAGCAATTGATGGAACTGTCTACCCAATGATGGGTTTGGTAATGGCTAGTGCTGCTAAAACATTCTATGAATTACCAGCAGACAAGCGACAGGAAGATTCTACCTTTTGGGGATTGCTGTGTATTGGGCTGGGTGCAATGGGTATGATATCAAAGCTAGCAAATAGCCTTCTATTTGCAATAGCTGGTGGGAAACTTATAGAACGCATTCGTGCTTTCACATTTAAAAACATAGTGTACCAAGATGCTGCTTGGTTTGATCATCCTGCAAATTCTAGGTGAGATATCTTAATTTATTCTCAAAATGGAACAATGAAGATACTAACAATCCCTTTCATCTCTTATTAGTGGAGCACTTGGTGGAAGGTTATGTGTTGATGCCCTTAATGTGAGACGCCTTGTAGGGGGTAACTTGGCCTTAATAATCCAATGTACTGCAACACTTATTTGTGGAATAGTAATAGCTATGATTGCAGACTGGAAGCTTTCATTGGTCATCTTAATTGTAGTTCCTTTAATGGGTCTCCAGGCTTATGCTCAAGTGAAGTTCCTACAAGGGTTTAGTCAAAATGCTAAGGTGAGCCATGAATTAGCACTATTCTATGAAAAAGTTCTTTAGTCTTATTTTTGCCTCTTTTTTTCCATTTCTAAAGTACAAAATCTTGAAAGGTAGACTCGATACACACCTCATGCTGACAAAAGGTGGATAACTTAGAACAGCTGATTAACAGTTGTCTCTGTGCTACTATGATGTCAACAGTGCTTTCTTTGTTACGAACATTGCTATATTGGTGACACTTGTAATATATTTTCCCCATCATTTCTGAATATGTGATAACAGACCATGTATGAAGAAGCAAGTCAAGTGGCAACTGATGCAGTTGGTAACATGAGAACAGTGGCCTCTTTTTGTGCCGAGGAGAGAGTGGTGACAAAATACAATCAGAAATGCCAAGCTTCTAAAAACCAAGGAATTCGAACAGGAATAGTTGGAGGCATTGGTTTTGGTTTCTCATATACGATGCTATATGTCACGTCTGCTCTTTGTTACTATGTTGGTGCAAAGTTTATTAGTCAAGGCAACTCCGATTTTGGCGGCGTCTTCAAGGTAACCACTAGGAATCATTTCAATACAACAAAACATTCTATCCAGATATCCTACTATGATATTTACTTCAAATTATTATAATGCAGGCTTACTTTGCTCTGGTTTTGGCCATGATTGGAGCATCACAAACTAGTGCTATGGCTTCTGATTCAGCCAAGGCAAATGATTCTGCAACTTCCATATTCAAAATCTTAGACAGAAAATCCCAAATCGATTCCAGCAGCGAAGAGGGTTCTACCATGGAGCTTGTCAAGGGTGACATTGATTTTATGCATATCAGCTTCAAATACCCATCCCGTCCAGATGTTCAAATATTCAGTGACTTCACCTTGAACATTCCCTCTAGAAAGGTCTTATACAAAACCAGAAGTTATTTTTCATTTTCTCACTGTTATTCGAGAGGGTTCAATTTACTAAGCAAACACAATCCCAGGAATTTACTTAGTAACATGTTTGTTGCAGACTGTTGCGCTTGTGGGTCAAAGTGGCAGCGGCAAATCTACAGTAATTGCTTTACTAGAGCGTTTCTATGATCCAGATTCTGGTGCGATCTTATTGGATGGAGTGGAAATCATCAACCTAAAGCTAAGTTGGTTGAGGGACCAGATGGGATTGGTAAGCCAAGAACCAGTCCTTTTCAACGACACAATACGAGCCAACATAGCATACGGTAAGCATGAAGAGGTAACCGAGGAAGAGATTGCTGCGGCTGCTAAAGCAGCCAATGCCCATGAATTCATATCGAGCATGCCACAGGGGTACAGCACGTCAGTTGGAGAGAGAGGGACCCAACTGTCCGGCGGGCAGAAACAGCGCATAGCCATTGCAAGGGCTATTCTGAAGGACCCACGGATACTGCTTCTGGATGAGGCAACAAGCGCGTTAGATGCAGAGTCAGAGAGCGTCGTTCAAGACGCACTGGACCGCGTGATGCTTGGCAGGACAACTGTCACCGTGGCACACCGCCTCTCAACGATCCAAGGGGCTGATATAATTGCAGTTCTGAAGGATGGCGCAATCGTGGAGAAAGGAACACATGAGACCCTGATGGGCATCGCCGGCGGAGCATATGCCTCGCTTCTAGAACTTCGCCCCAATGCAACATAATACAGTGATTTGGGCAATGGCGTCGATTTGAGCTACTGAATTGTACTAGTACTAGTAGTACAGTTGGCTTAGGCAATTTAGTCTGTTAGATATACTACTGCTGGAAATGCAGGCGTCTTATCGAAATATATAAGAATGCTCCATGGGTGAAGATTTGCTGCAGCCAAAGGGGGAACGTGACATTTTCCAAGGCCTAGCGTCCTGTATAAATCTAGCATACGGTGTACCTAAGGTCGTATGTTTGCTACCCTCCAGATCAGTACCTACATCAAACCGATAATCCATGGGAATGGGATACCATGGGAGAAATTTATTGGGGGGCTAAAGCCAAGGGTATTCTCAGGAGGTGGTGGTGGGTACCTTGTGAGGAGGCTGCCGGTGGCCGTCTCAGGGGATCCTCGTCGACGCTGAGACAGGAGGCAACAGGCACACAGCCATCACCGAACGAATCTGCTCTGCCGATGAGCCAGACTGGGTGCGGCGCCTGGCTCCGGCTGCGCTCCTCCGCGGGCAGGTCTCGCCGCTCGCTGCGCCATCCCGTGCAGCGCCGGGCGACCTCCTCGCCGGCGAACGCGAACCGGAGGGCCGAGGCCTCCGCCGCTGCGAGGGGGCATGCGCCGAGCAGGGGACAGGCAGACGCCGGCGGCAGGGGAGGGATATTCGGCTTGCGAGAGAGGATGGGCTGGACTAGGTGGGGAAAGGACGAGGTCGGCCCATCTAGACCACAGCTGCGACCGAATTAAGGAGTAATCTTGGAGAGCCCTGCAAGAGTCATTTTTGGTAGGTTGTATGTATTTTTTATTTTTACTCGACTAGTAAGCGTGCACGTGCAACGCACGTATTGCCTAATGTTACAATAATATGTGAAAGTTCATTTTCCTCCCAATCAAGCTACTACATTCACATTTTAGACTAATAGTACCCTTCTTATTCTACAAATCTTGAATAACATATTCAAGTACTCGGTTACAATCATTATTTTTTTCTATCTATTATAGAACTATGGTAATATGATTATTTTCTTACAAGTTCAACTTTCCATAATCTTCTTTCTATTTTGACGTCGTCTCAACCAACGCCACTAAGTGCCACAACTCGATGAAGTAGAGGAACAACCGCTCTAAGCAACATGGCAATGTACCCATTGAATTAAATAAATGACTTGGCAGTGTTCTAAATAAAATGACATGGTACTATTGTTATAAGTAAAACAATAAATTTTAGCACATCATCATGTATTAAGATGAGAAGTTGGAAATTCAATTCGGCTCCCGGGAGCACGTGCTCCTAGGCCCAAAAATAATTTTTGAAATGTCAAAAAAATCAAGACGGTTTTTATGTGTTGTTAGTCACATCCAAATGCCACCTGCAAATTTTGAGGCAAAAAGGTTAAGCATTTTGGCCTGTGCAAAATAAACAAAATGAACACCAAATGTTACCCCAAAATTTCATCCCAAATTTGTTTTTTTCACCGACGAAACACTACTATTCCGTTTCGAATGAAAATTGTCAAGCATGCTTGCGACACTAACACTAACATCCACAACAAATTTCAGAATTTTTTGAAAACATTTAATATATTTTTTCGTGTTACTGTTCACCCGGGGGCATGTGCTCCCGGGAGCCAAAACGCCCCTCCCGATGAGAAGTGAACTATGAAGAAAAAAAATTGTGCTTGATGAGCTTGGATAGGTAGTTGCATATTCAATATCAGCGTGACAGAACAACAATAGTTGGCCTTCAGCAACAACAATCTCTTCCAACACAACCTCCATTCTTGTAGCCCGCCAAAAAGAAATTTTAAACTAACAAAAAACCATTTTGACTAAAAGTTTAGCAGATGACTAGGAAGGTAGGAGTAGTAGTGAAGTTTTGTAGAAGAAAACGGATGGTGAATACATATCTACAAATAAGCATCAACATCAACACAAGGCTTCATGAGGAATTTTTTTAGCAAAATGAAGTGAGCATCAACATATATGGAGCAAAACAAAAATGAACATTTCAATACCAAAAGGAAAAAATAGTTGGTTTGCGTTATACTATGAGATTTGTTTAACTAAAAGGGGGAAAATAGTTGGTTGGCATTGTATTTCAGTTCAGAAGGGCTAATGTTGGGTAACAGCTCAACATATCTGCTAACCTATATCCAAGAAGTCCACTGGCACATCGAACTATTAAGAAGTAAGTACTGCTGACAAATACACGACCAGTTAGACACTCAACACTAACATGCACCGGCGAATTAGTCCCGAATCTAACATAAGATCAAACATTAACCTGATCATAGAGTCATTTCAGCTTGCTCTTCATCTTCAGATGTAGCTTCCAGTGGAGCAGGGAAAACTTCTTGCTTATTGACTGGAATTCACTGGATTCACAAGGGGAGCTGTAACAGGCTCCAGAAGTTGAGATTCCAACACTATTTGGTCAGGACCTATGCACTTCAATTTAGTCACACAATACTGCATTTCAAACTCAGGATTGTATCGTGGAGACAAGGGGAGTACCTACATAAGAGATCAACCAATATTTACTCAACTTGAACCTAAAATAAAGAAGCAAGAGGTTGTTATCACTAATGAAACATGCATACATCAAACCTCATTATTCTTGAAATCTGTCACATGTATAGAATAGTGGACCTTAACGCCGTGCTAAATGGCAGTCTTTTTTATTGAGAAACAAACTCATTTTATCCATCCACTTAGTTCAACAGTTCAATCAATCTACAAGAATTGCATGTGTGAATTTATTAAAGGCAGAAACACATCGTCAACCACCAGCGGATCTAGATACCCTTATGTGTTTGTATCAAATCACAGAAATATAAAGAGAAATACTTTGCTGGAAGCCAATTTGCTTGTTCCTGATCTTATAGACGACCAAGTTTAGATAGGAGAACGTGTATACCTTTACATGGAGGATGCAGATGAAGGAGATCCTGAAGTGGCTCGAGACACCTCGGCATCCTCTTCAACGCCCTCCTCACATACGCATGGCGCTAGGGTCTGGATGTCGAGGGAGCATGACAGGAAGGAGAGGCACCGAGGTGCAACGCCGCATGTCCGGGAAGCGTGACAGGATGGGAGGGGCCATCTCCTCCTACCCCGTGTCGCCCGGGTCATCTGAGGCGAGACCTTGAGGTTGTGGCACGTCGGTGAATACCGGAGGTGGTGGCGGCGGCCTACGCTCGCATCCATCAGAGGAGGAGCGGTGGGGGCGACGACCTACTGGAACGGTGGGGGCGGCGGCCTGCTCTCACGTGCGTCCGAGGAAGATCGGTGGCAGCTCATCCCTGCGGTGGTTGCGGTGTCCGCTGATACGTCTGTTGGGTAATGTAGTAATTTCAAAAAAATTCCTACGCACACGCAAGATCATGGTGATGCACAGCAACGAGAGGGGAGAGTGTTGTCTACGTACCCTCATAGACCGGAAACGGAAGCGTTAGCACAACGCGGTTGATGTAGTCGTACGTCTTCACGGCCCGACCGATCAAGCACCGAAACTACGGCACCTCCGAGTTCTAGCACACGTTCAGCTCGATGACGATCCCCGGACTACGATCCAGCAAAGTGTCGGGGAAGAGTTCCGTTAGCACGACGGCGTGGTGACGATCTTGATGTTCTACCATCGCAGGGCTTCGCCTAAGCACCGCTACAATATTATCGAGGATTATAGTGGAGGGGGGCACCGCACACGGCTAAGAGAACGATCACGAAGATCAACTTGTTGTGTCTAGAGGTGCCCCCCTGCCCCCGTATATAAAGGAGCAAGGGGGAGAGGTCGGCCGGCCCTTGGGGCGCGCCAAGGAGGGGGGAGTCCTCCTCCTAGTAGGAGTAGGACTCCCCTTTCCTAGTCCAACTAGGAAGAGAGAAGGGGGAAGGAAAGAGAGGGAGAGGGAGAGGGAAAGAGGGGTCGCGCCCCTTTCCCCTAGTCCAATTCGGACTCCCTATGGGAGGGGGCGCGCCACCTCCTGGGCTGCTGCCCTCTCTCTCCCCTCAGGCCCATTAAGGCCCAATACTTCCCCGGGGGGTTCCGGTAACCCTTCCGGCACTCTGGTTTTCTTTGAAATCATCGAAACACTTCCGGTGTCCGAATATAGCCGTCCAATATATCGATCTTTATGTCTCGACCATTTCGAGACTCCTCGTCATGTCCGCGATCATATCCGGGACTCCGAACAACCTTCGGTACATCAAAATATATAAACTCATAATGAAACTGTCATCGTAACGTTAAGCGTGCGGACCCTACGGGTTCGAGAACAATGTAGACATGACCGAGACACGTCTCCGGTCAATAACCAATAGCGGAACCTGGATGCTCATATTGGCTCCTACATATTCTACGAAGATCTTTATCGGTCAGACCGCATAACAACATACGTTGTTCCCTTTGTCATCGGTATGTTACTTGCCCGAGATTCGATCGTCGGTATCTCAATACCTAGTTCAATCTCGTTACCGGCAAGTCTCTTTACTCGTTCCGTAATACATCATTCTAACTCATTAGTTGCAATGCTTGCAAGGCTTAAGTGATGTGCATTACCGAGAGGGCCCAGAGATACCTCTCCGACAATCGGAGTGACAAATCCTAATCTCGAAATACGCCAACCCAACAAGTACCTTCGGAGACACCTGTAGAGCACCTTTATAATCACCCAGTTACGTTGTGATGTTTGGTGGCACACAAAGTGTTCCTCCGATAAACGGGAGTTGCATAATCTCATAGCCATAGGAACATGTATAAGTCATGAAGAAAGCAATAGCAACAAACTAAACGATCAAGTGCTATGCTAACGGATTGGGTCAAGTCAATCACACCATTCTCCTAATGATGTGATCCCGTTAATCAAATGACAACTCATGTCTATGGTTAGGAAACATAACCATCTTTGATCAACGAGCTAGTCAAGTAGAGGCATACTAGTGACACTCTGTTTGTCTATGTATTCACACATGTATTATGTTTCCGGTTAATACAATTCTAGCATGAATAATAAACATTTATCATGATATAAGGAAATAAATAATAACTTTATTATTGCCTCTAGGGCATATTTCCTTCAGTCTCCCACTTGCACTAGAGTCAATAATCTAGTTCACATCGCCATGTGATTTAACACCAATAGTTCACATCACCATGTGATTAACACCCATAGTTCACATCGTCATGTGACCAACACCCTGAGGGTTTACTAGAGTCAATAATCTAGTTCACATCGCTATGTGATTAACACCCAAAGAGTACTAAGGTGTGATCATGTTTTGCTTGTGAGAGAAGTTTAGTCAACGGGTCTGCCACATTCAGATCCGTAAGTATTTTTGCAAATTTCCATGTCAACAATGCTCTGCACTGAGCTATTCTAGCTAATTGCTCCCACTTTCAATATGTATCCAGATTGAGATTTAGAGTCATCTGGACCAGTGTCAAAATTTGCATCGACGTAACCCTTTACGACGAACCTTTTTGTCACCTCCATAATCGAGAAACATATCCTTATTTCACTAAGGATAATTTGACCGATGTCCAGTGATCTACTCCTAGATCGCTATTGTACTCCCTTGCCAAAAACAGTGTAGGGTATACAATAGATCTGGTACACAGCATGGCATATTTTATAGTCCCTATGGCCAAGGCATAGGGAATGACTTTCATTCTCTCTCTATCTTCTACCATGGTCGGGTTTTGAGTCTTACTCAACTTCACACCTTGTAACACAGGCAAGAACTCTTTCTTTGACTGTTCCATTTTGAACTACTTCAAAATCTTGTCAAGGTATGTACTCATTGAAAAACTTATCAAGCGTCTTGCTCTATCTCTATAGATCTTGATGCTCAATATGTAAGCAGCTTCACCGAGGTCTTTCTTTGAAAAACTCCTTTCAAACACTCCTTTATGCTTTGCAGAATAATTCTACATTATCTCCGATCAACAATATGTTATTCACATATACTTATCAGAAATGTTGTAGTGCTCCCACTCACTTTCTTGTAAATACAGGCTTCACTGCAAGTCTGTATAAAACTATATGCTTTGATCAACTTATCAAAGCGTATATTCCAACTCCGAGATGCTTGCACCAGTCCAAAGATGGATCGCTGGAGTTTGCATATTTTGTTAGCACCTTTAGGATTGACAAAACTTTCTTGTTGCATCATATACAACTCTTCTTTAATAAATCTAATAAGGAATGCAGTTTTGTTATCCACTTGCCAGATTTCATAAAATGCGGC
The DNA here is from genome assembly GCF_018294505.1 of Triticum aestivum. NCBI lineage: Eukaryota > Viridiplantae > Streptophyta > Magnoliopsida > Poales > Poaceae > Triticum > Triticum aestivum. The sequence goes on from NC_057794.1 coordinate 548,045,899, forward strand.
AATTGCTAACATGATTCGGACAGACTTAAGCATAGATACGAGTGAGAAACTCTCATTGTAGTCAACACCTTGAACTTGTCAAAAACCTTTTTGCGACAATTCTAGCTTTTGTAGATAGTGACACTACTATTAGCGTCTGTCATCCTCTTGAAGATCCATTTAATATCAATGGCTCGCCGATCAATGGGTAAGTCAATCAAAGTCCATACTTTGTTCTCATACATGGATCTCATCTCAGATTTCATGGCCTCAAGCCATTTCGCGGAATCTGGGCTCATCATTGCTTCCTCATAGTTCGTAGGCTCGTCATGGTCAAGTAACATGACCCCCAGAACAGGATTACCGTACCACTCTGGTGCGGATCTCACTCTGGTTTACCTACGAGGTTCGGTAGTAACTTGATCTGAAGTTACATGATCATCATCATTAGCTTCCTCACTAATTGGTGTAGTAATCACAGGAACAGATTTTCTGTGATGAACTACTTTCTAATAAGGGAGCAGGTACAGTTACCTCATCAAGTTCTACTTTCCTCACACTCACTTCTTTCAAGAGAAACTCCTTTTCTAGAAAGGATCCATTCAAAGCAATGAATATATTGCCTTCGGATCTGTGATAGAAGGTGTACCCAACATTTTCTTTTGGGTATCCTATGAAGACGCACTTCTCCGATTTGGGTTAGAGCTTATCAGGTTGAAACTTTTTCACATAAGCATTGTAACCTCAAACTTTAAGAAACGACAGCTTAGGTTTCTTGCCAAACCATAGTTCATATGGTGTCGTCTCAACGGATTTAGATGGTGCCCTATTTAACGTGAATGCATCTGTCTCTAATGCATAACCCCAAAACGATAGTGGTAGATCGGTAAGAGACATCATAGATCGCACCATATCTAATAAAGTACGGTTATGACGTTCGGACACACCATTATGCTATGGTGTTCCAGGTGGCGTGAGTAGTGAAACTATTTCACATTGTTTTTAACTGAAGGCCAAACTCGTAACTCAAATATTTTACTTCTGCGATCATATCATAGAAACTTTTATTTTTGGTATGATGATTCTCCACTTCACTCTGAAATTCTTTGAACTTTTCAAATGTTTCAGACTTGTGTTTCATCAAGTAGATATACTCATATCTGCTCAAATCATCTGTGAAGATCAAAAAATAATGATACCTGCCGTGAGCTTCAATATTCATCGGACCACATACATCAGTATGCATGATTTCCAACAAATCTGTTGCTTGCTGCATTGTTCTGGAGAACGGAGTCTTAGTCATCTTGCCCATGAGGCATGGTTCGCAAGCATCAACTGATTCATAATCAAGTGATTCCAAAAGTCCATCAACATGGAGTTTCTTCATGCGCTTTACACCAATATGACCTAAACGGCAGTGCCACAAATAAGTTGCACTATCATTATTAACTTTGCATCTTTTGGTTTGAATATTATGAATATGTGTATCACTATGATCGAGATCCAACGAACCATTTTCATTGGGTGTGTAACCATATATGTAAATAGAATAACAATTTATTCTCTTACTTAAATGAATAACTGTATTGCAATAAACATGATCAAATCATATTCATGCTTAATGAAAACACCAAATAAACTTATTTAGGTTTAACACTAATCCCGAGAGTATAGGGAGTGTGCGATGATGATCATATCAATCTTGGAACCACTTCCAACACACATCGTCACTTCACCCTTAACTAGTCTCTGTTCATTCTGCAACTCTCGTTTCGAGTTACTACTCTTAGCAACTGAACCGGTATCAAATACCAAGGGGTTGCTATGAACACTAGTAAAATACACATCAATAATCTGTATATCAAATATACCTTTGTTCACTTTGCCATCCTTCTTATCCGCCAAATACTTGGGGCAGTTCCGCTTCCAGTGACCAGTCCCTTTGCAGTAGAAGCACTTAGTCTCAGGCTTAGGATCAGACTTGGGCTTCTTCACTTGAGCAGCAACTTGCTTGCCGTTCTTCTTGAAGTTCCCCTTCTTCCCTTTGCCCTTTTCTTGAAACTAGTGGCCTTGTCTACCATCATTACTTGATATTTTTCTTGATTTCTACCTTCGTCGATTTCAGCATTACGAAGAGCTTGGGAATCGTTTTCGTTACCCTTGCATATCATAGTTCATCACGAAGTTCTACTAACTTGGTGATGGTGACTAGAGAATTCTGTCAATCACTATTTTATCTGGAAGATTAACTCCCACTTGATTCAAGCGATTGTAGTACCCAGACAATCTAAGCACATGCTCACTGCTTGAGCTATTCTCCTCCATCTTTTAGCTATAGAATTTGTTGGAGACTTCATATCTCTCAACTCGGGTATTTACTTGAAATATTAACCTCAACTCCTGGAACATCTCATATGGTCCATGACGTTCAAAACGTCTTTGAAATCCCGATTCTAAGCTGTTAAGCATGGTGCACTAAACTATCAAGTAGTCATCATATTGAGCTAGCCAAACGTTCATAACGTCTGCATCTGCTCCTGCAATAGGTCAGTCACCTAGCGGTGCATCAAGGACATAATTCTTATGTGCAGCAATGAGGATAAACCTCAGATCATGGATCCAATCCGCATCATTGCTACTAACATTTTTCAACTTAGTTTTCTCTAGGAACATATAAAAATTAAACAGGGAGCAACATTGCGAGCTATTGATCTACAACATAGATATGCTAATACTACCAGGACTAAGTTCATGATAAATTAAAGTTCAATTAATCATATTACTTAAGAACTCCCACTTAGATAGACATCCCTCTAATCATCTAAGTGATCACGTGATCCAAATCAACTAAACCATAACCGATCATCACGTGAAATGGAGTAGCTTTCAATGGTGAACATCATTATGTTGATCATATCTACTATATGATTCACGCTCGACCTTTCGGTCTCAGTGTTCCGAGGCCATATCTGCATATGCTAGGCTCGTCAAGTTTAACCTGAGTATTCTGCGTGTGCAAAACTGGCTTGCACCTGTTGTAGATGGACGTAGAGCTTATCACACCCGATCATCACGTGGTGTCTGGGCATGATGAACTTTGGCAACGGTGCATACTCAGGGAGAACACTTATACCTTGAAATTTTAGTAAGGGATCATCTTATAAAGCTACTGTCGAACTAAGCAAAATAAGATGCATAAAAGATAAACATCATATGCAATCATAATATGTGACATGATATGACCATGATTATCTTGCGCCTTTGATCTCCATCTCCAAAGTACTGTCATGATCTCCATCGTTACCGGCATGACACCATGATCTCCATCATCTTGATCTATATCAATGTGTCGTCACATGGTCGTCTCGCCAACTATTGCTCTTGCAACTATTGCTATCGCATAGCGATAAAGTAAAGCAATTATTTGGCGCTTGCATCTTATGCAATAAAGAGACAACCATAAAGCTTCTGCTAGTTGTCGATAACTTCAACAAATCATGATCATCTTATACAACAACTTATATCTCATCACGTCTTGACCATATCACATCACGACATGCCCTGCAAAAACAAGTTAGACGTCCTCTACTTTGTTGTTGCAAGTTTTACGTGGCTGCTACAGGCTTAAGCAAGAACCAATCTTACCTACGCATTAAAACCACAACGATAGTTTGTCAAGTTAGTGTTGTTTTAACCTTCTCAAGGACCGGGCGTAGCCACACTCGATTCAACTAAAGTTGGAGAAACTGACACCCGCTAGTCACCTGTGTGCATAGCACGGCGGTAAAACCAGTCTCGCGTAAGCGTACGCGTAATGTCGGTCCGGGCCGCTTCATCCAACAATACCGCCGAACCAAAGTGTGACATGCTGGTAAGCAGTACGACTTATATCTCCCACAACTCACTTGTGTTCTACTCATGCATATTACACCAACGCATAAAACCTGGCTCGGATGCCACTGTTGGGTAACGTAGTAATTTCAAAAAAAATCTTACGCACACGCAAGATCATGGTGATGCACAGCAACGAGAGGGGAGAGTGTTGTCTACGTACCCTCGTAGACCGGAAGCGGAAGCGTTAGCCCAATGCGGTTGATGTAGTCGTACGTCTTCACGGCCCGACCGATCAAGCACCGAAACTATGGCACCTCCGAGTTCTAGCACACGTTCAGCTCGATGACGATCCCCGGACTCCGATCCAGCAAAGTGTCGGGGAAGAGTTCCGTCAGCACGACGGCGTGGTGACGATCTTGATGTTCTACCATCACAGGGCTTCGCCTAAGCACCGCTACAATATTATCGAGGATTATGGTGGAGGGGGCACCGCACACGGCTAAGAGAACGATCACGAAGATCAACTTGTTGTGTCTAGAGGTGCCCCCCTGCCCCCGTATATAAAGGAGCAAGGGGGAGAGGCCGGCCGGCCCTTGGGGCGCGCCAAGGAGGGGGGAGTCCTCCTCCTAGTAGGAGTAGGACTCCCCTTTCCTAGTCCAACTAGGAAGAGAGAAGGGGGAAGGAAAGAGAGGGAGAGGGAGAGGGAAAGAGGGGCCGCGCCCCTTTCCCCTAGTCCAATTCGGACTCCCTATGGGAGGGGGCGCGCCACCTCCTGGGCTGCTGCCCTCTCTCTCCCCTCAGGCCCATTAAGGCCCAATACTTCCCCGGGGGGTTCCGGTAACCCTTCCGGCACTCTTGTTTTCTCCGAAATCACCCGAAACACTTCCGGTGTCCGAATATAGCCGTCCAATATATCGATCTTTATGTCTCGACCATTTCGAGACTCCTCGTCATGTCCGCGATCATATCCGGGACTCCGAACAACCTTCGGTACATCAAAATATATAAACTCATAATGAAACTGTCATCGTAACGTTAAGCGTGCGGACCCTACGGGTTCGAGAACAATGTAGACATGACCGAGACACGTCTCCGGTCAATAACCAATAGCGGAACCTGGATGCTCATATTGGCTCCTACATATTCTACGAAGATCTTTATCGGTCAGACCGCATAACAACATACGTTGTTCCCTTTGTCATCGGTATGTTACTTGCCCGAGATTCGATCGTCGGTATCTCAATACCTAGTTCAATCTCGTTACCGGCAAGTCTCTTTACTCGTTCCGTAATACATCATCCTGCAACTAACTCATTAGTTGCAATGCTTGCAAGGCTTAAGTGATGTGCATTACCGAGAGGGCCCAGAGATACCTCTCTGACAATCGGAGTGACAAATCCTAATCTCGAAATACGCCAACCCAACAAGTACCTTCGGAGACACCTGTAGAGCACCTTTATAATCACCCAGTTACGTTGTGACGTTTGGTGGCACACAAAGTGTTCCTCCGGTAAATAGGAGTTGCATAATCTCATAGTCATAGGAACATGTATAAGTCATGAAGAAAGCAATAGCAACAAACTAAACGATCAAGTGCTATGCTAACAGATTGGGTCAAGTCAATCACATCATTCTCCTAATGGTGTGATCCCGTTAATCAAATGACAACTCATGTCTATGGTTAGGAAACATAACCATCTTTGATCAACGAGCTAGTCAAGTAGAGGCATACTAGTGACACTCTGTTTGTCTATGTATTCACACATGTATTATGTTTCCGGTTAATACAATTCTAGCATGAATAATAAACATTTATCATGATATAAGGAAATAAATAATAACTTTATTATTGCCTCTAGGGCATATTTCCTTCAACGTCTCCAACGTATCTATAATTTTTTATTGCCCATGCTATTATATTATCTGTTTTGGATGTTTTATATGCATTAATATGCTATTTTATATTATTTTTGGGACTAACTTATTAACTTAGAGCCCAGTGCCAGTTTCTGTTTTTTCCTTGTTTTTGAGCTTCACAGAAAATGAATACCAAACGGAGTCCAAACAGAATAAAACCTTCGCGATGATTTTTCTTGGACCAGAAAACACCCATGAGACTTGGAGTGCAAGTCAAAAGAGCCATGAGGCGGCCACAAGGGTGGAGGGAGCGCCTAGGGGGGTAGGGCGCCCCCTACCTTGTGGGCCCCTCGGTGACCCCCTGACCTAGATCTTCCTCCTATATATTCACATATATTCCCAGACCACCAGAGGCATCCACAAAAACACTTTTGCACCGCCGCAACCTTCTATTCCCATGAGATCCCATCTTGGGGCCTTTTTCGGCATCCTGCCAGAGGGGGATTCGATCACGGAGGGCTTCTACATCAACTCTATTGCCCTTCATGTCATGGAATTGTCACGGAAGATGTCCTAGTGTGAGGGCTTAATCGTGAGGCCAACGCATCTATGTGGTAGCTTGAGAGGGATTGGGCAGAATCGAGAGACGCAACATAAGACAAGGATTTAGACAGCTTCGGGCCCCGAGAAACATCATCAGGTAATAACCCTACATGCTGTTTGTGGCTAGGTCTCATTATAATCATCAGGCAGTCGTCGGATTACCGGTTCTTTGTATCTAGCCCTAGCGATTATTTCTTGCTTGTTGCTTGTCCCTCTTTGGGGAGCCCTGCCCCTCCTTATATATGTTGAAGGGGCGGGTTTACATGTGGAGTCCTATTAGGATTAGGACGAGTCTATTTTCTAATACAAACTGGATACAAGTCCAGGTCTTAACTCCTTGTAAGACAAATATTCCTCACATCCTTCCTCTTAAACCGGCCCACCATAACATGAGCCGGCCTTTTGGGCCTTGGGCCTTGTCATCCGCCTGCCTCGCCCGCCGGGTTACCAGTGAGTCATAATGTTCAGTCAGGTTGCTTGTAAACCATCTGGTCAGTGCGGGTCGCCGGTGAATCGCCAAGTCCGGCCGGGTTATACTTCTGGCCGGGTTACACCGCGGGGTATATCCCCGACATTATCCCCCAGTTTAGCTTGGATTTATCCATGGTAAACTTATGCTGCAAAATAAACACAAGAACAAATTTGACAGGTTGTGCTCCGGGTTAAGAATTCTTGTAAACCGGGACCTGATCATCCTTAAGTCCTTGTCATTTCCTCCTTCTAGAAAATCCGGGTCAATAAACCAGCGTCATAATCAATTTGCTTATAGAATAAATATTGCAAATAAAGAATCCATTTGAGTCGGCCTTCAATGCTCTGACTTGACCAAAATGTTGGTGTTTGAAATATTCAACTAATATCCAGCCGGTTTGAAACTGTAGAATTTGCCGAGCTATGACTTCCAAAATTGCCGGTTATAAAACTGATAATTCCGGGTTATGATTGTTGCCAACGCCGGTTCATGATTATTGATGACGTCGGGTTATGATTGTTGCAGACACCGGGTCAATCTGGTTTATTCAAAACTGAGAATTTGAAGATTTTTCTCCCTTATATCCATATTACCTGTAGCCCCCAAGTCTTGAGCAGAAAAAAGTGATGGCTTAAGACTTGCTTCAATATAAATACTGCCACTTAAGAAGAAATCCATGTTGTTCATCCTAGTCACTTAGTAAAAACTGAATACTCCATATTTATGTAGCCCCCAAGTGTCGGGTTGTCATGCTTGTAACAACCTGGGACTTGTAATTGCCTGATGCTCAAAAAACTTCAACCAGTGTATCCCCCAAGGGCCGGGTCATTATGCAATAATGAGAAAGGACTTTATAAATATAATCATGCTTCATTGAAAATAACATCATATGATGTAACTCCACCATGGGGCTTTAACCCACGTCCACAAGGTTAAGAGCTTTGTGCTTTACCAACTGAGCAGTGGACCCTTGAATATAATGGATTAAAACTTGTGTACCTTGAATCATTGATAGGAGCAATTGGTAGCCCCCAAGGGCCGGCTCATTATGATGTGATGAGTCGGGTCTTCAATAAGGCCAATAAATTTGCATTAGCCCCCAAGTGTCATGGTGCATGCTTGCAGCGACATGAAACTTGCATATTTGATATAATCTCAATTTGAATAATGTAGCCCCCAAGTGCCGGGTCGTAAGCCTGCAGCGACTCGGGACTATTCCTTACATTGTAGAATAAATCATATCCATTGATAATATAATAACCATTGCGCTAAAGCGACTTTGAAAACTTTAATCATAATACTGGTTACTGATAACCATAATAAAATCCAGCCATGTTCGCTATTTGAAGATTTGAATAATATAATCCAATGATTTATGAGCGCATGATTCCAATGGCGCAATCCAAATATATACTGACAACTTATAATCCCAAGCCAGTCCGGGTTAATAAACACTGGATAATTTATCATCATACTGGCGACTTATAGTCGAAAGCCAGGCTAGGTTAATAAACACCGGTGTTTTATAATTATGATTTATTCAACATGTTTCTGCATACAACAAGTTTAAAGTGTCCTAGCGGTTTACCGCCGGACGGGTCATAATGCCCAACATACAACCAGGGTTTATAACCAAGGCTGCACTTAAGAATAATCAAATATGAAATATATCATACCAGTAAGGGTGAATCACATTGTTGGTTTACCAACTTTTGTAGTAAGGGTGATAACCCCAATCTTGAGTACTGATAACTCCTTCCATATTTTGTCGGTTTATGATAAAACCGTACCGGGTTGTAATAAACACCGGATTATCCATATATAATACTGGCGACTTGTAGTCGAAACCAGACCGGGTCAATAAGTGCCAAATTATAACTGATCATGTACTAACAACTTATAGCTAAAAGCCAAGCCGGGTCAATGAACGCTGGTTTATCATAAGATATTATAAACCTCAAACAAAGAAGAAAAAACTTGACAAATGATAGCATAAAAATAACATTCGAGGCTTTTCATGGGCTGCCAGGCCCAAAATCGAGGCTTTTCATGGGCTGTTAGGCTACTGAGTTAAACCATTTTACAAAGCCTTTTAAGATGGACCTCAATCTTTAACCAATCGTCGTTTTAACTTTGACAAGTTCAGGGTCTATGAGATTGACTTGTCAAACGTTCGGCGGGTCATACCAGGTTTACCTGGATGGAGTGGCTTACTTAAAAAAGGCAGGATAACCCGGGGTTTTAGGAGAATACACCTGGCTTCCAAGCCTGGCTTGATAGCCTATTACAAGTGTAGACTCTTTGTTCGTTGCGAAGCAAAGAGCCCCCAAGCAATATTTTGAGCTGTACTCAGTGGGTGCCTATGTTTGAGTTATGTTGTGCAAACAGACTCTCTTTGGCCCTTGATGATAATATTGGCTTGATAGCCGGATTACCGAAGTAACCAGAGCTGTGCTATTATGATAATATTGGCTTGATAGCCAGATCAAGAGGGTAGCAACGCTATGTTCTATTTGGTGAGTACACCTATGTTTGAACAGGAAGCCCCCAAGTGATCAATAATATGATAAACCAATAAGGCAGGATACCCATGTTTGAACCGCGCATCATGGCAACAGGTCCTTTTCGGCAACCTTTAACTTTTCGCAAGAGATAGATTCTTCTTGAACCGGGAGTTTGAACCGGATATTGAGAGTTTCAAAGCTGTGTGGAAGACATCTTTCCCTTGAACTGTATTTTAAACCAGAATCTTCATTTTCAGCCAGAAATTTTCTGACGGCCTTTAAACTTGAACTTGCGAGAAATTAATTCTGTTTGAACCGGAAATTCTTAAACCGGATTTGAGAGCTTCTGGGCTTTATGAGAGACAACTTCCTCTTAAACCGGATTTTGAACCGGATATTGAGGGCTTCAGCGCTTTGTTGGAAACGGGATTTCCCTTGAACCGGATTGTAAACCAGAAGCATCATTGTGAGCCGGAATATTTCTGACGCCCTTTTAAATTTTCATCAATATAACAGTAGCCTCTGGGACCGGGTTATCTTTCCCTCCATCGTCCCGGGGTTCTTAAATTTGCTGAAACTGGCAAGATTTGCTGAGTCATGTCATCGTAGCCCCTGAGTCTCAAGGTGACTCGAGGAGTTGGCTTGAGATTCTCCATATTTGACCGTGATATAAACCGACATATAGCTGAACAACGGACCGCTGTCATATGTTGAAGCTGGAAGCAAGGTGGCAAGTTAATGATCTTCGCAACACTCATTGTATATCCTTGGTGTTGATAACGCAATGTGAATCCACAGAAACTTGAGGTCGATCGTGGCGGGTTATAAATGACTCCGTATGATTTGTGTCAATAATCCAGCCAGCGGTTCATCCCAGCTGGTTATTGAAATTACCCAAAATGCAGTGATGGCGACTTGTACACCTATCCATTGAGCCATCCGGTGGAGGCGGAGGCTGATAATATATGATGATTTTCTTTAGAATGATTGGAATAAACCAGACCACTGGAGCGATGACTTGTCTGCTCTCAATAAGCAGCTCATGCAGGTAGGGGCGGCTCCGGTGTGTTGATGTAGACGTGGGAGTCGGCCAGTAGAGACGACCGCAGCATCAGAGGCAGCACAGACAAATGAGTCAGCCACTGTTCATTGAGCAGCATGACACGGATGAACGCTAGTGCAAAACCATACAGGCATGCTCCGCATCCGTGATATAATACCACCTTTTGTAATGGGTAATTATCCTGCATGTCAAAATAAACCAAAGTAATTGTTCTTTTGACAAAAACAAGATGTGCCAATATAAAAATAGACGTAGATGAATATCACCTGATTCGTCTGGACGAATAGATGATCCATATATATAGCATTTGTGCATAACAGTACACGTGGGCGGCTCGGATGGCAGCAGAGGCAGTTTTGGAGGTGACGACGTCGACCTGGCAGCGGCAACTTGCAATGACCCAGGCAGGTGGCTGCGGAAGCGACGTGGCAGGGCCGACTTCAGGCGACGGCGTGTGAGGATTTATTAACTGACTCCTCAAACGGTCAAACCCCGTGTTGCATGCAGAGTTGAGCTATTAGGCTCGTGTGGGTACGTATGTATTTTCCCTCTTGACCCATCATGGAGTACTTACTGTTTGATGATTCCTCCTCAATTGTTTAATGTCCGAGTGCTGCTGGAGCTCGGGGTGGACACGTCCACGCCGTGAGCCTGTAGTCCTCGATATTCGTGTTTGCTTCGTATAGTCACCACCAGATGCATGCTGATGCACTCTGGACCTCTGCAGAATGGTTGACGCCAAGGTACGTTGGATCACTATGGCGAGGCGAGTGCCATGGCGTGGAGCGGCATTCCTGGCGGCTCAGTGAGGGTGAGGCCAGCGATTCAACAACGGCGCGAGGCGGAAACTGGGGCAGCTCACGGCAGTGGCAAGCCGCCGGAGCGACTTGGGGTGCGGCCCAACGGGGCGGCTCAGATGAGGCACTGTGAGAGGCGCCTGGTCAGGGCGGTGACCCACTAGCGGCGGCGGAGTAAGGGGCCTTGGCGCTGCTTAAAGTGCTCAGCGATGTGAGGCGATTGACCCTGTTGGGATTATGTGTCTCATGTCTACTACACAACCTTCTTCTTGTAGACGTTGTTGGTGAAGGAAATATGCCCTAGAGGCAATAATAAAGTTATTATTTATTTCCTTATATCATGATAAATGTTTATTATTCATGCTAGAATTGTATTAACCGGAAACATAATACTTGTGTGAATACATAGACAAACAAAGTGTCACTAGTATGCCTCTACTTGACTAGCTCGTTAATTGAAGATGGTTATGTTTCCTAACCATAAACAAAAGAGTTGTTATTTGATTAACGGGATCACATCATTAGGAGAATGATGTGATTGACATGACCCATTCCATTAGCTTAGCACCCGATCGTTTAGTATGTTGCTATTGCTTTCTTCATGACTTATACATGTTCCTATGACTATGAGATTATGCAACTCCCGTTTGCCGGAGGAACACTTTGTGTGCTACCAAACGTCACAACGTAACTGGGTGATTATAAAGGAGCTCTACAGGTGTCTCCAAAGGTACATGTTGGGTTGGCGTATTTCGAGATTAGGACTTGTCACTCCGATTGTCGGAGAGGTATCTCTGGGCCCTCTCGGTAATGCACATCACATAAGCCTTGCAAGCATTGCAACTAATGAGTTAGTTGCGAGATGATGTATTACGGAACGAGTAAAGAGACTTGCCGGTAATGAGATTGAACAAGGTATTGAGATACCGACAATCGAATCTCGGGCAAGTAACATACCGATGACAAAGGGAACAACGTATGTTGTTATGCAGTCTGACCGATAAAGATCTTCGTAGAATATGTAGGAGCCAATATGGGCATCCAGGTCCCGCTATTGGTTATTAACCGGAGACATGTCTCGGTCATGTCTACATTGTTCTCGAACCCGTAGGGTCCGCACGCTTAAGGTTTCGATGACAATTATATTATGAGTTTATGAGTTTTGATGTACCGAAGGAGTTCGGCGTCCCGGATGAGATTGGGGACATGACGAGGAGTCTAGAAATGGTCGAGACGTAAAGATCGATATATTGGACGACTATATTCGGACATCGGAAAGGTTCCGAGTGATTCGGGTATTTTTCGGAGTATCGGGTAGTTACGGGAGAAGCAATGGGCCTTGATGGGCTTTAGTGGGAAGAGGGGAAAGGGCCAAGGGGCTGCTGCGCCCCCCCTCCCCTCTGGTCCGAATTGGACTAGGGAAAAGGGGGCTGGCCACCTTTCCTTCTCCTCCACTTCCTTCTCCCTTCCTCCCCTCTTGGTGGACTCCTACTAGGACTTGGAGTCCTAGTAGGACTCCACATCCTGGCCGCACCAATTGCCTTGGCCGGCCTCCTCCTCCTTCATCCTTTATATACTGAGGCAAGGGGCACCCCATAGACACAAGTTGATCTTCGTGATCGTTCCTTAGCCGTGTGCGGTGCCCCCCTCCACCATATTCCACCTCGGTCATATTGTAGCGGTGCTTAGGCGAAGCCCTGCGACAGTAGTACATCAAGATCGTCACCACGCCGTCGTGCTGACGGAACTCTTCCCCAACACTTTGCTGGATCGGAGTCCGGGGATCGTCATCGAGCTGAACGTGTGCTAGAACTCGGAGGTGCCGTAGTTTCGGTGCTTGATCGGTCAGGCCGTGGAGACGCACGACTACATCAACCAAACGCTTCCGTTGTCGATCTACAAGGGTACGTAGATCACACTCTCCCCTCTCGTTGCTATACATCACCATGATCTTGCGTGTGCGTAGGAATTTTTTTTTGAAATTACTACGTTCCCCAACAGTGGCATCAGAGCCTAGGTTTTATGTGTTGATGTTATATGCACGAGTAGAACACAAGTGAGTTGTGGGCGATATAAGTCATACTGCTTACCAGCATGTCATACTTTGGTTTGGCGGTATGTTGGATGAAGCGGCCCGGACCGACATTACGCGTACGCTTACGCAAGACCGGTTCTCCCAACGTGCTTTGCACAAAGGTGGCTAGCGGGTGACAGTTTCTCCAACTTTAGTTGAACCAAGTGTGGCTACGCCCGGTCCTTGCGAAGGTTAAAACAGCACCAACTTGACAAACTATCGTTGTGGTTTTGATGCTTAGGTAAGATTGGTTCTTGCTTAAAGCCCGTAGCAGCCACGTAAAACTTGCAACAACAAAGTAGAGGACGTCTAACTTGTTTTTGCAGGGCATGTTGTGATGTGATATGGTCAAGACATGATGCTAAATTTTATTGTATGAGATGATCATGTTTTGTAACCGAGTTATCGGCAACTGGCAGGAGCCATATGGTTGTCGCTTTATTGTATGCAATACAATCGCGCTGTAATGCTTTACTTTATCACTAAGCGGTAGCGATAGTCATGGAAGCATAAGATTGGCGAGACGACAACGATGCTACGATGGAGATCAAGGTGTCGCGCCGGTGACGATGGTGATCACGACGGTGCTTCGGAGATGGAGATCACAAGCACAAGATGATGATGGCCATATCATATCACTTATATTGATTGCATATGATGTTTATCTTTTATGCATCTTATCTTGCTTTGATTGACGGTAGCATTATAAGATGATCTCTCACTAATTATCAAGAAGTGTTCTCCCTGAGTATGCACCGTTGCGAAAGTTCTTCGTGCTGAGACACCACGTGATGATCGGGTGTGATAGGCTCTACGTTCAAATACAACGGGTGCAAAACAGTTGCACACGCGGAATACTCAGGTTATACTTGACGAGCCAAGCATATACAGATATGGCCTTGGAACACGGAGACCGAAAGGTCGAGCGTGAATCATATAGTAGATATGATCAACATAGCGATGTTCACCAATGAAACTACTCCATCTCACGTGATGATCGGACATGGTTTAGTTGATTTGGATCACGTAATCACTTAGAGGATTAGAGGGATGTCTATCTAAGTGGGAGTTCTTAAGTAATATGATTAAATTGAACTTAAATTTATCATGAACTTAGTCCTGGTAGTATTTTGCAAATTATGTTATAGAGCAATAGCTCGCGTTGTTGCTTCCCTGTGTTTATTTTGATATGTTCCTAGAGAAAATTGTGTTGAAAGATGTTAGTAGCAATGATGCGGATTGGATCCGTGATCTGAGGTTTATCCTCATTGCTGCACAGAAGAATTATGTCCTTGATGCACCGCTAGGTGACGGACCTATTGCAGGAGCAGATGCAGACGTTATGAACGTTTGGCTAGCTCAATATAATGACTACTTGATAGTTTAGTGCACCATGCTTAATGGCTTAGAATCGGGACTTCAAAGACGTTTTGAACGTCATGGAGCATATGAGATGTTCCAGGAGTTAAAGTTAATATTTCAAGCAAATACCCGAGTTGAGAGATATGAAAGTCTCCAACAAGTTCTATAGCTAAAAGATGGAGGAGAATCGCTCAACTAGTGAGCATGTGCCCAGATTGTCTGAGTACAACAATCGCTTGAATCAAGTGGGAGTTAATCTTCCAGATAAGATAGTGATTGACAGAATTCTCTAGTCACCATCACCAAGTTAGTAGAACTTTGTGATGAACTATGATATGCAAAGGATAACGGAAACAATTCCCATGCTCTTCGTAATGCAGAAATTGATGAAGGTAGAAATCGAGAAAAACATCAAGTGTTGATGGTAGACAAGACCACTAGTTTCAAGAAAAGGGAAGAGGGAAGAAGGGGAACTTCAAGAAGAACAGCAAGCAAGTTGCTGCTCAAGTGAAGAAGCCCAAGTCTGGTCCTAAGCCTGAGACTAAGTGTTTCTACTGCAAAGGGACTGGTCACTGGAAGCGGAACTACCCCAAGTGATTGGCAGATAAGAAGGATGGCAAAGTGAACATAAGTATATTTGATATACATGTTATTGATGTGTACTTTACTAGTGTTTATAGCAACCTCTCAGTATTTGATACTAGTTCACTTGCTAAGATTAGTAACTCGAAACGGGAGTTGCAGAATAAACAAAGACTAGTTAAGGGTAAAGTGACGATGTGTGTTGGAAGTGGTTCCAAGATTGATATGATCATCATCGCACACTCCCTATACTTTCGGGATTAGTGTTGAACCTGAGTAAGTGTTATTTGGTGTTTGCGTTAAGCATGAATATGATTTGATCATGTTTATTGTAATACGGTTATTCAGTTAAGTAAGAGAATAAATTGTTGTTCTGTTTACATGAATAAAACCTTATATGGTTACACACCCAATGAAAATAGTTCGTTGGATCTCGATCGTAGTGATACACATAATCATAATATTGAAACCAAAAGATGCAAAGTTAATAATGATAGTGCAACTTATTTGTAGCACTGCCGTTTAGGTCATATTGGTGTAAAGCGCATGAAGAAACTCCATGCTGATGGGATTTTGGAATCACTTGATTATGAATCACTTGATGCTTGCGAACCATGCCTCATGGGCAAGATGACTAAGACTCAGTTCTCCGGAGCGAGCAACTGACTTATTGGAAATAATACATACTGATGTATGCGGTCCGATGAGTGTTAAGGCTCACGACAAGTATCGTTATTTTCTGAACTTCACAGATGATTTGCGCAGATATGGGTATATCTACTTGATGAAACATAAGTCTGAAACATTTGAAAAGTTCAAAGAATTTCAGAGTGAAGTGGAAAATCATCGTGACAAGAAAATAAAGTTTCTACGATCTGATCGCGGAGACAAATATTTGAGTTACGAGTTTGGTCTTCAATTAAAACAATGTGGAATAGTTTCACAAACTCATGCCACATGGAACACCACAGCATAATGGTGTGTCCGAACGTCATAACCGTACTTTATTGGATATAGTGCAATCTATGATGTCTCTTACCGATCTACCACTATCGTTTTGGGGTTATGCATTAGAGACAACTGCATTCACGTTAAATAGGGCACCATCTAAATCCGTTGAGACGACACCATATGAACTATGGTTTGGCAAGAAACCTAAGCTGTCGTTTCTTAAAGTTTGGGACTGCGATGCTTATGTGAAAAAGTTTCAACATGATAAGCTCGAACCCAAATCGGAGAAGTAAATCTTCATAGGATATCCAAAGGAAACTATTGGATACACCTTCTATCACATATCCGAAGGCAAGACTTTTGTTGCTAAATTCGGAAACTTACTAGAGAAGGAGTTTCTCTCGAAAGAAGTGAGTGGGAGGAAAGTAAAAAAAACTTGATAAGGTAATTGTACCTTCTCCCTTATTGGAAAGTAGTTCATCACAGAAATCTGTTCCTGTGACTACTACACCAATTAGTGAGGAAGCTAATGATGATGATCATGTAACTTCAGATCAAGTTATTACTGAATCTCGCAGGTAAACCAGAGTGAGATCCGCACCAGAGTGGTACTGTAATCCTGTTCTGGAAGTCATGTTACTAGACCATGACGAACTTGCGAACTATGAGGAAGCGATGATGAGCCCAGATTCCGCAAAATGGCTCGAGGCCATGAAATCTGAGATGGGATCCATGTATGAGAACAAAGTATGGACTTTGGTTGACTTGCCCGATGATCGTCAAGCAATTGAGAATAAATGGATCTTCAAGAGGAAGACGGACGCTGATAGTAGTGTTACTATCTACAAAGCTAGAATTGTCACAAAAGGTTTTCGACAAGTTCAAGGTGTTGACTACGATGAGAGTTTCTCACTCGTATCTATGCTTAAATATGTCCGAATCATGTTAGCAATTGCCGCATTTTATGAAATCTGGCAAATGGATAACAAAACTGCAATCCATAATGGATTTCTTAAAGAAGAGTTGTATATGATGCAACCAGAAGTTTTTGTCAATCCTAAAGGTGTTAACAAAAATGCAAACTCCAGCGATCCATCTATGGACTGGTGTAAGCATCTCGGAGTTGGAATATACGCTTTGATAAGTTGATCAAAGCATATAGTTTTATATAGACTTGCGGTGAAGCCTGTATTTACAAGAAAGTGAGTGGGAGCACTACAACATTTCTGATAAGTATATGTGAATGACATATTGTTGATCGGAAATAATGTAGAATTATTCTGCAAAGCATAAAGGAGAGTTTGAAAGGAGTTTTTCAAAGAAAGACCTCGGTGAAGTTGCTTACATATTGAGCATCAAGATCTATAGAGATAGATCAAGACGCTTGATAAGGTTTTTCAATAAATACATACCTTGACAAGATTTTGAAGTAGTTCAAAATGGAACAGACAAAGAAAGAGTTTCTTGCCTATGTTACAAGGTGTGAAATTGAGTAAGACTCAAAGACCGACCACGGCAGAAGATAGAAAGAGAATGAATGTCATTCCCTATGCCTTGGTCATAGGTTCTATAAAGTATGCCATGCTCTGTACCAGATCTATTGTAAACCCTACCACTGAGTTTGGCAAGGGAGTACAATAGTGATCTAGGAGTAGATCACTGGACAGCGGTCAAAATTATCCTTAGTGGAATAAGGATATGTTTCTCGATTATGGAAGTGAAAAAAGGTTCGTCGTAAAGGGTTACGCCGATGCAAGTTTTGACACTAATCTAGATGAATCTAAATCTCAATCTAGATATATATTGAAAGTGGGAGCAATTAGCTAGAGTAGCTCCGTGCAGAGCATTGTTGACATAAATATTTGCAAAATACTTACGGATCTGAATGTGACAGGCCCGTTGACTAAAATTATCTCACAAGCAAAACATGATCACACCTTAGTACTCTTTGGGTGTTAATCACATAGCGATGTGAACTAGATTACTGACTCTAGTAAACCCTTTGGGTGTTGATCACATATCGATGTGAACTATGGGTGTTAATCACATGGTGATGTGAACTATTGCTGTTAAATCACATGGCAATGTGAACTAGATTATTGACTCTAGTGCAAGTGGGAGACTGAAGCAAATATGCCCTAGAGGCAATAATAAAGTTATTATTTATTTCCTTATATCATGATAAATGTTTATTATTCATGCTAGAATTGTATTAACCGGAAACATAATACTTGTGTGAATACATAGACAAACAAAGTGTCACTAGTATGCCTCTACTTGACTAGCTCGTTAATCGAAGATGGTTATGTTTCCTAACCATAAACAAAAGAGTTGTTATTTGATTAACGGGATCACATCATTAGGAGAATGATGTGATTGACATGACCCATTCCATTAGCTTAGCACCCGATCGTTTAGTATGTTGCTATTGCTTTCTTCATGACTTATACATGTTCCTATGACTATGAGATTATGCAACTCCCGTTTGCCGGAGGAACACTTTGTGTGCTACCAAACGTCACAACGTAACTGGGTGATTATAAAGGAGCTCTACAGGTGTCTCCAAAGGTACATGTTGGGTTGGCGTATTTCGAGATTAGGACTTGTCACTCCGATTGTCGGAGAGGTATCTCTGGGCCCTCTCGGTAATGCACATCACATAAGCCTTGCAAGCATTGCAACTAATGAGTTAGTTGCGAGATGATGTATTACGGAACGAGTAAAGAGACTTGCCGGTAATGAGATTGAACAAGGTATTGAGATACCGACGATTGAATCTCGGGCAAGTAACATACCGATGACAAAGGGAACAACGTATGTTGTTATGCGGTCTGACCGATAAAGATCTTCGTAGAATATGTAGGAGCCAATATGGGCATCCAAGTCCCGCTATTGGTTATTAACCGGAGACATGTCTCGGTCATGTCTACATTGTTCTCGAACCCGTAGGGTCCGCACGCTTAAGGTTTCGATGACAGTTATATTATGAGTTTATGAGTTTTGATGTACCGAAGGAGTTCGGCGTCCCGGATGAGATCGGGGACATGACGAGGAGTCTAGAAATGGTCGAGACGTAAAGATCGATATATTGGACGACTATATTCGGACATCGGAAAGGTTCCGAGTGATTCGGGTATTTTTCGGAGTATCGGGTAGTTACGGGAGAAGCAATGGGCCTTGATGGGCTTTTGTGGGAAGAGGAGAAAGGGCCAAGGGGCTGCTGCGCCCCCCTCCCCTCTGGTCCGAATTGGACTAGGGAAAAGGGGGCTGGCCACCTTTCCTTCTCCTCCACTTCCTTCTCCCTTCCTCCCCTCTTGGTGGACTCCTACTAGGACTTGGAGTCCTAGTAGGACTCCACATCCTGGCCGCACCAATTGCCTTGGCCGGCCTCCTCCTCCTTCATCCTTTATATACTGAGGCAAGGGGCACCCCATAGACACAAGTTGATCTTCGTGATCGTTCCTTAGCCGTGTGCGGTGCCCCCCTCCACCATATTCCACCTCGGTCATATTGTAGCGGTGCTTAGGCGAAGCCCTGCGACGGTAGTACATCAAGATCGTCACCATGCTGTCGTGCTGACGGAACTCTTCCCCGACACTTTGCTGGATCGGAGTCCGGGGATCGTCATCGAGCTGAACGTGTGCTAGAACTCGGAGGTGCCGGAGTTTCGGTGCTTGATCGGTCAGGCCGTGGAGACGCACGACTACATCAACCAAACGCTTCCATTGTCGATCTACAAGGGTACGTAGATCACACTCTCCCCTCTCGTTGCTATACATCACCATGATCTTGCGTGTGCATAGGAATTTTTTTTGAAATTACTACGTTCCCCAACAGTTGGGCCTCCAAGTGCAGAGGTTTGTACGACAGTAGCAAAATTCCCTCAAGTGGATGACCTAAGGTTTATCAATCCATAGAAGGCGTAGGATGAAGATGGTCTCTCTCAAGCAACCCTGCAACCAAATAACAAAGAGTCTCTCTTGTGTCCCCAACACACCCAATACAATGGTAAATTGTATAGGTGCACTAGTTCGGCGAAGAGATAGTGATACAAGTGGTATATGGATAGCAGATAATGGTTTTTGTAATCTGAAAATATAAAAACAGCAAGGTAACTAATGATAAAAGTGAGCGTAAATGGTATTGCAATGCGTTGAAACAAGGCCTAGGGTTCATACTTTCACTAGTGCAAGTTCTCTCAACAATAATAACATAATTGGATCACATAACTATCCCTCAACATGCAACAAAGAGTCACTCCAAAGTCACTAATAGCGGAGAACAAACGAAGAGATTATGGTAGGGTACGAAACCACCTCAAAGTTATTCTTTCCAATCAATCCGTTGGGCTATTCCTATAAGTGTCACAAACAGCCCTAGAGTTCGTACTATAATAACACCTTAAGACACAAATCAACCAAAACCCTAATGTCACCTAGATACCCCAATGTCACCTCAAGTATCCGTAGGTATGATTATACGATATGCATCATGCAATCTCAGATTCATCTATTCAACCAACACATAGAACCTCAAAGAGTGCCCCAAAGTTTCTACCGGAGAATCACGATGAAAACATGTGTCAACCCCTATGCATAAGTTCATGGGCGGAACCCGCAAGTTGGTCACCAAAACATACATCAAGTAAATCACGTGATATCCCATTGTCACCACAGATATGCACGGCAAGACATACATCAAGTGTTCTCAAATCTTTAAATACTCGATCCGATAAGATAACTTCAAAGGGAAAACTCAATCCATTACAAGAGAGTAGAGGGGGAGAAACATCATGGGATCCAACTATAATAGCAAAGCTCGCGATACATCAAGATCGTATCACCTCAAGAACACGAGAGAGAGAGAGATCAAACACATAGCTACTGGTACATACCCTCAGCCCCGAGGGAGAACTACTCCTTCCTCGTCATGGAGAGCACCGGGATGATGAAGATGGCCACCGGAGAGGGATTGCCCCCTCCGGCAGGGTGCCGGAACGGGTCTGGATTGGCTTTCGGTGGCTACGGAGGCTTCTGGCGGCGGAACTCCCGATCTATTCTGCTCCCGGATGTTTTTAGGGTATATGAAGATATATAGGCGGAAGAAGTATGTCAGGGGAGCCACGAGGGGCCCACGAGGGTGGAGGGCACGCCCAGGGGGTGGGCGCGCCCCCTGCCTAGTGGCCTCCTCGTAGATCCCCTGACGTGCACTCCAAGTCTTCTGGGCTTCTTCTGATCCAAAAATAAGTTCCGTGAAGTTTCAGGTCAATTGGACTCCGTTTGGTTTTCCTTTTCTGCGATATTCTAAAACAAGGTAAAAACAGAAACTGGCACTGGGCTCTGGGTTAATAGGTTAGTCCCAAAACTGATATAAAAGTGTATAATAAAGCCCATAAACATCCAAAACAGTAGATAATATAGCATGGAGCAATAAAAAATTATAGATACATTGGAGACGTATCAGCATCTCCAAGCTTAATTCCTGCTCGTCCTCGAGTAGGTAAATGATAAAAACAGAATTTTTGATGTGGAATGCTACTTGGCATAATTTTAATGTAATTCTTCTTAATTGTGGCATGAATATTCAGATCCGAAAAATTCAAGATAAAAGTTCATATTGACATAAAAATAATAATACTTCAAGCATACTAACTAAGAAATTATGTCCTCTCAAAATAACATGGCCAAAGAAAGTTCATCCCTACAAAATCATATAGTTTGGTCATGCTCCATTTTCGTCACACAATAATGCTCTCATCATGCACAACCCCGATGAAAAGCCAAGCAATTGTTTCATACTTCAGTAATCTCAAACTCATAAACCTTCACGCAATACATGTGCGCGAGCCATGGACATAGCACTATGGGTGGAATATAATAATGAGGGGGTTATGTGGATAAGACAAAAAGGAGAAAGTCCCACATCAACGTGGCTAATCAATGAGCTATGGAGATGCCCATCGATTGATGTTAATGCAAGGAGTAGGGATTTCCATGCAACGGATGCACTAGAGCTATAAATGTATGAAAGCTCAACAAAAGAAACTAAATGGGTGTGCATCCAACTTGCTTGCTCACTAAGACCTAGGGCACTTGAGGAGGCCCATTGTTGGAATATACAAGCCAAGTTTTATAATGAAAAATTCCCACTAGTATATGAAAGTGACAAAACAAGAGACTCTCTATCATGAAGATCATGGTGCTACTTTGAAGCACAAGTGTGACAAAGGATAGTAGCATTGTCCCTTCTCTCTTTTTCTCTCATTTTCTTTTTTTCTTTTTTTGGGCCTTCTCTTTTTTTATGGTCTTTCTCTCTTTATTTGGGCCTTCTCTTTTATGGCCTTTCTCTTTTTTTATTCCTCACTTGGGACAATGCTCTAGAAAATGATGATCATCACACTTCTATTTATTTACAACTCAATGATTACAACTCGATACTAGAACAAGGTATGACTCTATATGAATGCCTCCGGCGGTGTACCAGGATGGGCAATGAATCAAGAGTGACATGTATGATAAATTATGCATGGTGGCTTTGCCACATATACGATGTCAACTACATGATCATGCAAGGCAATATGACAATGATGAAGTGTGTCATAATAAACGGAACGGTGGAAAGTTGCATGGCAATATATCTCAGAATGGCTATGTAAATGCCATAATAGGTAGGTATGGTGGCTGTTTTGAGGAATCTATAAGGAGGTTTATGTGTGCAAGAGCGTATCATATCACGGGGTTTGGATGCACCGGCAAAGTTTGCACCAACTCTCAATGTGAGAAAGGGCAATGCACGGTACCGAAGAGGCTAGCAATGATGGAAGGGTGAGAGTGCGTATAATCCATGGACTCAACATTAGTCATAAAGAACTCACATACTTATTGCAAAAATCTACAAGTCATCAAAAACCTCGGTACTACGCGCATGCTCCTAGGGGGATAGATTGGTAGGGAAAGACCATAGCTCGTCCCCGACCGCCACTCATAAGGAGGACAATCAAATAACACCTCATGTTTCAAATTTGTTACGCAACATTTACCATACGTGCATGCTACGGGACTTGCAAACTTCAACACAAGTATTTCTAAAATTCACAACTACTCAACTAGCACAACTTTGATATTATTACCTCCATATCTCAAAATAATCATCAAGCATCAAACTTCTCTTAGTATTCAATGCACTCATAAGAAAATTTTACTAATCTTGAATACCTAGCATATTAGGATTTTAAGAAAATTACCATGCTATTTAAGACTCTCAAAATAATATAAGTGAAGCATGAGAGTTCATCTATTTATATAAAATAAAATCACCACCGTGCTCTAAAAGATATGAGTGAAGCACTAGAGCAAACGACAAACTACTCCAAAAGATATAAGTGAAGATCAATGAGTAGTCGAATAATTATGCAACTATGTGAAGACTCTCTAACATTTAATAATTTCAGATCTTGGTATTTTATTCAAACAGCAAGCAAAAATAAAATAAAATGACATCTAAGAATAGCAAACATCATGTGAAGAAGCAAAAACTTAGGATCAACCGATACTAACCGATAGTTGTTGAAGAAGAAAGGTGGGATGCCAACCGGGGCATCCCCAAACTTAGACGCTCGAGACTTCTTGAAATATTATCTTGGGGTGCCTTGGGAATCCCCAAGCTTGAGCTTTTGTGTCTCCTTAATTCCTCTCATATCACGGTCTCCCTAAATCTCAAAAGCTTCATCCACACAAAACTCAACAAGGACTCGTGAGATAAGTTAGTATAAACCATTGCAAAAACCTTATCATAATCTACTGTAGCAAATCACTAAAATTATTATTAAACATTGCATACTAAATGCCTCTGCATATTTAATAGTCCTATCCTCAAGTAGAATCATAAAAGAAGCAAACATATGCAAACAATGCAAACATAACAGCAATCTGCCTAAACAGGACAGTCTGTAAAGAATGCAGCAACATCCATACTTCCCTAGCTCCAAAAATTATGAAAGAAAATTAACACTGTAGTAAATTTATCAGAGCTTAATATGCAAAAGGTTTCAACATTTTATCACATTCTGACTTTTCTAGGGAATTATTGCAACAGCGGTAAACTTTCTGTTTTCAAACAGCAACATGTGGACTTCTCAAATAGGCATAGTAAAGGCTATCAATGTCACTTTTATTGAAATAAAAGATGCAAAACATTGTTCTAAATAACAGCAAGAAAATCTTAGCAAAATAAATTGACGCTCCAAGCAAAACACATATCATGTGGTGAATAAAAATATAGCTCCAAGTAAAGTTACCGATGAACGAAGATGAAAGAGGGGATGCCTTCCGGGGCATCCCCAAGCTTAGGCTCTTTGATATACTTGAATATTACCTTGGGGTGCCTTGGTCATCCCCAAGCTTAGGCTCTTGCCACTCGTTATTCCATAGTCCATCGAATCTTTCCCCAAAACTTGAAAACTTCACAACACAAAACTTAACAGAAAACTCGTAAGCTCCGTTAGTATAAGAAAATAAATCACCACTTCAAGGTACTGTAATTAACTCATTATTTATTTATATTTGTGTTAAATCTACTGTATTCTAACTTCTCTATGGTTTATAAACTATTTTACTAGCCATAGACTCATCAAAATAAGCAAACAACACATCGAAAACAGAATCTGTCAAAAACAGAACAGTCTGTAGTAATATGGATGAAACGTATACTTATGGAACTCATAAAATTCTCAATAAAATTTCTGGACCTGATGAATTTATCTATTAATCATCTTCAAAAAGAATTAACTAAATAGCACTTTCCAAATAAAAATGGCAGCAATTATCGTGAGCGCTAAATTTTCTGTTTTTTACAGCATGATCGACAAGACTTTCCCCAAGTCTTCCCAAAGGTTCTACTTGGCACAAACACTAATTAAAATCATATAACCACATCCAAACAGAGGCTAGATGAATTATTTATTACTAAACAGGAACAAACAGCAAGGCACAAAAATAAAGTTGGGTTGCCTCCCAACAAGCGCTATCGTTTAACGCCCCTAGCTAGGCATGATGATTTCAATGATGCTCACATAAAGGATAAGAATTGAAATATAAAGAGAGCATAATGAAGAATATGACTAGCAAATTTAAGCCTAACCCACTTCCTATGCATAGGGATTTTGTGATCAAACAACTTGAGGGAACAAGAATCAACTTGCATAGGAAGGCAAAACAAGCATAACTTCAAAACTTTAAGCACATAGAGAGGAAACTTGATATTATTGCAATTCCTACAAGCATATATTCCTACCTCATAATAATTTTCAGTAGCATCATGAATGAATTCAACAATATAACCAGCACCTAAAGCATTCTTTTCATGATCTATAAACATAGAAATTTTATTACTCCACACAAGCAAAATTCTTCTCATTAATAGTAGTGGGAGCAAACTCAACAAAGTAACTATCATGGGATTGAAAATTGAAATCAAGATGACAAGTTTCATTGTTATTATTATTCTTTCAGGCATACATGTCATCAAAATAATCATCATAGATAGGAGGCATGCTTTCATCATAATAAATTTGCTCATCAAAACTTGGGGAACAAAAAAAATATCATCTTCATCAAACATAGTTTCCCCAAGCTTGTGGCTTTGCATATCATTAACATCATGGATATTCAAGGAATTCATATTAACAACATTGCAATCATGCTCATCATTCAAATATTTAGTGCCAAACATTTTATAGATTTCTTCTTCTAGCACTTGAGCACAATTATCCTTTCCATCATACTCACGAAAGATATTAAGAAGGTGAAGCGTATGAGACAAACTCAATTCCATTTTTTATAGTTTTCTTTTATAATCTAAACTAGTGATAAAAACAAGAAACTAAAAGACTCGACTGCAAGATCTAAAGATATACCTTCAAGCGCTAACCTCCCCGGCAACGGCGCCAGAAAAGAGCTTGATGTCTACTACACAACCTTCTTCTTGTAGATGTTGTTGGGCCTCCAAGTGCAGAGGTTTGTAGGACAGTAGCAAATTTCCCTCAAGTGGATGACCTAAGGTTTATCAATCCGTAGGACGCGTAGGATGAAGATGGTCTCTCTCAAGCAACCCTGCAACCAAATAACAAAGAGTCTCTTGTGTCCCCAACACACCCAATACAATGGTAAATTGTATAGGTGCACTAGTTCGGCGAAGAGATGGTGATACAAGTGGTATATGGATAGTAGATAATGGTTTTTGTAATCTGAAAATATAAAAACAGCAAGGTAACTAATGATAAAAGTGAGCGTAAACGGTATTGCAATGCTTTGAAACAAGGCCTAGGGTCCATACTTTCACTAGTGCAAGTTCCCTCAACAATAATAACATAATTGGATCACATAACTATCCCTCAACATGCAACAAAGAGTCACTCCAAAGTCACTAATAGCGGAGAACAAATGAAGAGATTATGGTAGGGTATGAAACCACCTCAAAGTTATTCTTTCCAATCAATCCGTTGGGCTATTCCTATAAGTGTCACAAACAGCCCTAGAGTTCGTACTAGAATAACACCTTAAGACACAAATAAACCAAAACCCTAATGTCACCTAGATACCCCAATGTCACCTCAAGTATCCGTGGGTATGATTATACGATATGCATCACACAATCTCAGATTCATCTATTCAACCAACACATAGAACCTCAAGGAGTGCCCCAAAGTTTCTACCGGAGAATCACGACGAAAACATGTGCCAATCCCTATGCATAAGTTCATGGGCGGAACCCGCAAGTTGGTCACCAAAACATACATCAAGTGAATCACGTGATATCCCATTGTCACCACAGATATGCACGGCAAGACATACATCAAGTGTTCTCAAATCTTTAAAGACTCAATCCGATAAGATAACTTCAAAGGGAAAACTCAATCCATTACAAGAGAGTAGAGGGGGAGAAACATCATAAGATCCAACTATAATAGCAAAGCTCGCGATACATCAAGATCGTATCACCTCAAGAACACGAGAGAGAGAGAGATCAAACACATAGCTACTGATACATACCCTCAGCCCCGAGGGAGAACTACTCCCTCCTCGTCATGGAGAGCACCGGGATGATGAAGATGGACACCGGAGAGGGATTGCCCCCTCCGACAGGGTGCCGGAACGGGTCTAGATTGGCTTTCGGTGGCTACAGAGGCTTCTGGCGGTGGAACTCCCAATCTATTCTGCTCCTGGATGTTTTTAGGGTATATTGTCTGTATGATTGAAATGCTTGGTATGTGTGGGATCCGACAATCTAGTTGTTTATCCTTGGCAGCCTCTCTTATGGGGAAATGTAGTCTAGTGCTTCCATGAGCCATAGTAGTCCGCTACAGCCCGGTTCACCGGAGTCCTGCTAGCCCAGCACTACTGCTCTGGACACTTTACTGGCCGGCATGTGTTTCACTTGGTTCCTGTGTCTGTCCCCTCGGGGAAATGTCACGCGGTGACATCCGGAGTCCTGCCTAGCCTGCTATAGCCCGAGTTTCCGGAGTCCTGTTAGCCCAGTGCTACAGCCCGGATTCACACACTGCTGACCGACATGCTCAATGTGATTCATGTATGCCTGTCCCCATAGGTTGGTGCCGCTTTGGGTTCACGACTAGCCATGTCGGCCCAGGCTCCCTGTCATATGGATGCTAGCGACACTATCATATACGTGAGCCAAAAGGCGCGAACGGTCCCGGGCCATGGTAAGGCGACACCCGTGGGAATACCGTGCGTGAGGCCGCAAAGTGATATGAAGTGTTACCAGCTAGATCGATGTGACTTGGAATCGGGGTCCTAACATCGATACTCCCACCACCTCTCTCTCACGATCGGATTTGGTGAATCTGTTTGCTCCATGGCCCAGAGGAGCAGCTCTATGTACTCCGGCACGACTC
This sequence comes from Triticum aestivum, assembly GCF_018294505.1. Lineage (NCBI taxonomy): Eukaryota > Viridiplantae > Streptophyta > Magnoliopsida > Poales > Poaceae > Triticum > Triticum aestivum. The sequence goes on from NC_057794.1 coordinate 548,073,888, forward strand.
CCTCCGGGAGTATCGCCGCCTTTTCGCTCTGTTGTAGATATTTGGCCATGGATGTTGCCGTCGCCGCTAGTTGGTCCTTGTTGTCAAACCAAGACTGTATCTCCAACATCCTAGCTAGCTTCACAGGGTCCCCGTCTGCGATCCTCACGTATCGGTTGTACTCCTCCATCGATCTACTTCTCCACAGCACCTTCACTCGCCGGCAATGGTTTTTGAATGGAAGAGGAGAGGAGCAGCGCTGGTTTTGGATTAGAACGGGAGAGGAGTGATGCTGGTTTTGGACTGGAACAGGAGAGGAGGGGCGGTGGTTTTTAAATGGAAGAGGAGAGGAGCGGCACTGCATTTAGATTGGAACAGGAGAGGAGCGGCGGTGGTTTAAGAGGAGAAGAGCGGAAGAGCGGCGCTGGTCTTGGAAGTATTTTTTTGTTGTTTCGCGTATTTTGGGTCAAAGTTTGACCACGTACTGTATTTGACAAGCAAAATGTGAATGCATGTCACCAAATTGATTTTGATTTTGATCCAGTCAGAGCGCGTCGACCCTCTCGTCCAATCCTAAATCGCTGCCGCACGCTCCTCTCCCTCTTCTCTATTGCAAGACCACCGTCTCTCCTCCGTTTTCTAGACGCTTTGCTCCATGGCGCGGGCACAATCCATGGATACAAAATTAGTATACTGTATACTATTTAAAAGTCGAGGGCGGGGCTTTTCCTGCGCGGTAGGCGGTGGGGCAGTTCCACCTAGTCGGTTCGACAGAGACGCGAGAAGACGAGGGAGTAGGCTGCTGCAAACGTAGGGCTGCGTGATTTGACAGCGAGTTACTGCTAGACAGGTGGGGCCCCGTGATTTGACTTGCCATTATCATTTTAACTGCGGTGCTACGACCGGCGTGAGTCTCCCTGATTCCTGACCACCTCCATATAGGTGCCTCTCCCAATGCTCCACCATGTAGTAGAGGCCGGCTCTTGCATGAGAGCCCACTTCTCCACTTTTTCCTTGCCTCTATTTCCTCCACATATGCAAAAATGTCATGTAAAGCGCACTATTGTACTTAGTTTTACTTGCTCCTACAGGTGCTTCAGCTTGCCACATAAGCATAAAGTCTGATGTGGCAAGTTAATCAAGAAGAGAGAGAGACTAGTTTGGTGACCCAAGGAAGAAACGGTGCTAAGCGCGTGTACCTAGGTGAAAAGACAATTTTGAGCCTATAGCTAATTAAATGAAGCAAACTTAGCAACACCATTTCATTGGAAGAGGTCACTCCTTGGCAAATGCAATAAATACACGCGCTTAGCACCGTTTCTTCTTTGAGTACGAAGAAAGAGATAGAGAGGAGTAAAAAATACACTTATAGCCAACCTTGTTGTAGTATGAGTGACTAAGTGATGACTATGTATGACATGCCAACATCAGATAGCCTAACGCACCGTGTTAAATCTCCAAGGGCGCGACCGCGCGAGCGACGCGACGGTCGTGGTAGGCGCGACCATGATACGGGCTGCTGGCAGCCCTTGGATCTGAGATCAAATGGTCGCATGCTAAGTTGCTGAAAATTTGTAGAATAACCCTCCAGGATAGGATATTCACCCATAGGTCTAGAATCACGCCATGCAACCGTTCGATCTTAGATCCAAGGGCTCTCGAAAGCCCGTATCATGGGAGAATGGAAAGCCACTACCCTGCCGTTCGCACACCAGCAGTTCGCTCCTACTCGTCCCCGCACGTCCTTCAATACTATGATGGTTCGCTCCTAGTCGTCCCGTCCATTCACATTACCGCAGTTCCACTAATCCTAACCCTCCTCCCAAATCCATGGTGTCCCAAATCTCCATGATCGGCAGTGAGTACAAGGTTAGAACCATCACCGGTGATGAGTTCGATGTCATCTACACCCGTTCTTCCGCGACGGTGAAAGGATGCCTTTCTCGCTTCAGACGCATGTTCGAAGACTCAGATGATGAGTGGGTCGCTGGGCTAGATGTTGAGTACACCACAGTCATTGGACGAGAGAAGGATCTAAAGGACGAAGAGAGGAAGAAGCCCGCTGTGATCCAGGTTTGCGTGCATGACTTCTGCTCGGTCTACCACATATGCCATGCTGACGTTGAGTGCCAGGATTTTAAGGACTTCCTCGAGAGCAACCTAGTCAAATTCGTTACTGTAGACTTTGGTAACAACAAAGAAGTCCTGCATCGGATAGGCCTCGTTGTAGGCAACACCTTCGACCTCCAGAAGAATCGGCTGGTGAGGGAGTCCTGGATTACGGGGTCTCCGGACAGCCGGACTATCTCCATTGGCCGGACTGTTAGACTATGAAGATACAAGATTGAAGACTTCGTCTCATGTCCGGATGGGACTCTACTTGGCATGGAAGGCAAGCTAGGCAATACGGATATGGATATCTCCTCCTTTGTAACCGACCTTGTGTAACCCTAACCCTCTCCGGTGTCTATATAAACCGAAGGGTTTTAGTCTGTAGGACAACAACCATAACATACAATCATACCATAGGCTAGCTTCTAGGGTTTAGCCTCTCTGATCTCGTGGTAGATCTACTATTGTACTACCCATATCATCAATATCAATCAAGCAGGACGTAGGGTTTTACCTCCATCAAGAGGGCCCGAACCTGGGTAAAACATCGTGTCCCCTGCCTCCTGTTACCATCCGGCCTAGACGCACAGTTCGGGACCCCCTACCCGAGATCCGCCAGTTCTGACACTGACATTGGTGCTTTCATTGAGAGCTCCTCTGTGTCGTCGCTGTTAGGCTTGATGGCTCCTACTATCATCGATAGCGATGCGGTCCAGGGTGAGACTTTTCTCCCCGGACAGATCTTCGTATTCGGCGGCTTTGCACTGCGGGCTAATTCGCTTGGCCATCTGGAGCAGATTGAAAGCTACGCCCCTGGCCATCAGGTTAGATTTGGAAGTTTGAACTACACGGCCGACATCCATGGAGACTTGATCTTCGACGGATTCGAGCCACAGCCGGGCGCGCCGCACTGTCGCGATGGGTATGACCTAGCTCTGCCGCTGAACAGTACCCCAGAGGCTGCACCCGCATCAGCTCTGACCCTTAGCTTGAAGCCAACTGCGCCAGTCGAGGACGGGTGGTTAGACACCGCCTCAGGGGCTGCAGTCTGAACGGGGATCGAGCCGAACACCAGCCTAACCCTCTGCACAGCCCGTGACTCCAAGGTGCCGGACTCTTTCCCGGAGTCCGAACCATCCGCGCCCCTGCCAATCGAATCCGATTGGGCGCCGATCATGGAATTCACCGCCGCGGATATCTTTCAGCACTCGCCCTTCTGCAACATTCTGAATTCACTAAGGTCTCTCTCTTTGTCAGGAGAGCCCTGGCCGGATTATGGCCAACAGGATTGGGATGCGGACAACGAAGAAATTCGATGCCCACCCACCACCCACTTCGTAGCCACTGTCAATGATTTAACCGACATGCTCGACTTCGACTCCGAAGACATCGATGATATGGACGACGATGTAGGAGACGAACATGAACCAGCACCTATAGGGCACTGGAAAGCCACCTCATCATATGACATATACATGGTGGATACACCCAAAGAAGGCAATGGCGACGGGATAGCGGAGGATGACCCCTCCAAGAAGCAACCTAAACGCCGACGTCAGCGGCGCTGCTCTAAGTCCCGCCAAAGCAAAAGTGGCGATACCGGCACAGGAGATAATAACACTCCGGATAGTGCCGAAGACAACAACAAACCCCTCCAGCAAGATTTAGAGCAGGAGGATGGAGGAGCCAGCTCTCCTGAGAGAGCGGCAGACGGAGAGGAGGAGGATGACAATCACATGCCCCCCTCCGAAGATGAGGCAAGCCTCGGCGACGATGAATTCGCCGTACCAGAGGATCCCGTCGAACAAGAGCGCTTCAAGCGCCGGCTTATGGCCACGACAAATAGCCAGAAAAAGCAGCAGCAGCTTCAAGCTGATCAAGATCTGCTAGCTGACAAATGGACTGAAGTCCTCGTAGCTGAGGAATATAAACTCGAGCGCCCCTCCAAGAGTTACCCAAGGCGCATGTTACTACCCCGACTGGAGGAAGAAGCATATGATATGGCTGATCAGCCACCTCGTGGCCGCGATAGAGAGGCATTCCAGCCAAAAGCTCAGCCTCCACCCCAATGCCATTCAAATAAAAAGGCATGGGGAGATACGCCAGACCTACGAGACATATTGGAGGACAAGGCAAAGCATTCAAGATCGATCTACGGATCACGAGGGCGCACCACTCTGCGAGACGACAAACGTCACGCCAGATACAGTAAAAGCAAATCCGGCCGGGCCGAACATAGCGGGCAAGACCCATTCGAGCTGCGTCACGATATAGCCCAATACAGAGGCGCCGCACACCCCTTATGCTTCACAGACGAAGTAATGTAACATCAATTCCCAGAAGGTTTCAAACCTGTAAATATTGAATCATACGACGGCACAACAGATCCCGCAGTATGGATCGAGGATTTCCTCCTCCACATCCACATGGCCCGCGGCGATGACTTACACGCCATCAAATACCTCCCACTAAAGCTCAAAGGACCAGCGCGGCATTGGCTTAAAATCTTGCCAGCGGACTCCATTAGCTGTTGGGAAGATCTGGAAGCCGCATTCCTCGACAACTTTCAGGGCACTTATGTGCGACCACCAGAAGCCGATGACTCGAGCCACATAATTCAGCAGCCAGAAGAGTCGGCTAGGCAATTCTAGACTCGGTTCCTTACAAAGAAAAATCAAATCGTCGACTGTCCGGATGCAGAGGCCTTAGCGGCTTTCAAGCACAACATCCGAGATGAGTGGCTAGCCCGGCACCTTGGTCAGGAAAAGCCGAAATCTATGGCAGCTCTCACGACGCTCATGACCCGCTTTTGTGTGGGAGAAGACAGCTGTCTAGCTCGTAGTAATAACATATCAAAGAACCATGGTACCTCAGATACCAAGGACGGCAATAGCAGGTCACGTCGCAACAAGCATAAGCGCCGCATTAACAGCGAAAATACTAAGGATACGGCAGTCAATGCCAGATTCAAAGGCTCTAAACCCGGTCAGCGGAAAAAGCCATTCAAACAAAGTACGCCGGGTCCGTCCAGCTTGGACCGTATACTCGATCGCCCGTGTCAAATACACGGCACCCCAGACAAGCCAGCCAATCACACCAACAGGGATTGTTGGGTGTTCAAGCAGGCCGGCAAGTTAATTGCCGAAAACAAGGACAAGGGGTCGCATAGCAATGACGAGGAGGAGCCCCGGCAGCCGCACACTGGAGGACAGAAGAGGTTTCCCCCGCAAGTGCGGACAGTGAACATGATATACGCAACCTACATCCCCAAGAGGGAGCGGAAGCGTGCGCTCAGGGACGTATATGCATTGGAGCCAGTCGCCCCAAAGTTCAACCCTTGGTCCTCTTGTCCGATCACCTTCGATCGCAGGGACCACCCCACTAGTATCCGTCATGGCGGATTCGCCGCACTGGTCCTAGACCCAATCATCGACGGATTTCACCTCACTCGAGTCCTTATGGACGGCGGCAACAGCCTGAACCTGCTTTATCAGGACATAGTGCGCAAAATGGGTATAGACCCCTCAAGGATCAAACCCATAAAAACAACCTTTAAGGGCGTCATTCCAGGTGTAGGGGCCCATTGCACAGGCTCAGTTACACTGGAAGTGGTCTTCGGATCCCCGGATAATTTCCGAAGCGAAGAGTTAATCTTCGATATAGTCCCGTTCCGCAGTGGTTATCACGCGCTGCTCGAGCGAACCGCATTCGCTAGATTCAATGCGGTACCGCATTATGCATACCTCAAGATCAAGATGCCAGGACCTCGCAGAGTTATTACAGTCAATGGAAACACAGAGCGCTCTCTCCGAACAGAGGAGCACACCGCGACCCTCGCAGCAGAAGCACAAAGCAGCCTCTCAAGGCAATCAACCAGTTCGGCACTTCAAAGCCCGGACACCTTCAAGCGCGCTTGGGGAAATCGGCAAATAGACCGCCTGGCGCGATCTGAGCTCGCGTAGCAATATGGCGGCCACCCCAATCCCAGCCCAACGGCGATATTCGTGCCGCGCGTACATAATTACGCATTCAAAATACCATGGGCACAGGTGGGGAGGGGGCACAACTGCGGCACGCCCCAAAACGCGGCCTAAACCGCACTAGGGGCTTCCCGTTTGGTTATTTTTCTTTTTCTTTCAGGACCTTAATCTCTGGAAACACTGTCCGGCAGCACTATTGCCGAACACATGATGCAGCAACCAAGGAGGCAGAAAGCTACGTTATATCACGAAATTCCCAGGTTGATTACAGTAACGAGTGAAATATTCAATTTAATATCATTCATCAGCTTGCCCTTGGAAGGGACATAGTCCTACTCTTTGCTTATCGCACTATCTGTATCACTCTGCTTTAGCGCAATTTTTTAATAAACAATGCATGACATTACAACTATTATTGCATTCTTGTTATATATATATATATCTATGTGTTCATTAATGACGCCTTGCAACCGTACACTCTGGTACGGCCAATACACCAGGGGCTTACGTACCCCACAATGCGGTGTGAAAAGTCTGAACACTTTCACAAGTGCGGCACCCCGAACTTATAGCATTATATGCATCAGCTCCATATCATGTCTTTGGTAAAATGTTGGGTTTGCTCGGCTCCTATGTTTTGGTACCTTACGTTCCGCTCTATCGGCTAAGGTAGCGCTAGGAGAACTACTGCGATAGTGCCCCGGTTCTGCCGGGCTTAGCACCTCAGTAGAGAAAGCTAAAACCGACTGTCATGATAAGGCGAGAGACTGGTCGCTGTTCGGCGAGGTTTTTCGAGTCCCTAAAGACTTATGCCGCTTAGGGCGAGGGGCCGGCCTTGTCCGGCTTACAGGCGTGTATCGTGCCCCAAATTCGGCGTTCCGAATACCAGGGGCTTCGCCGAAATTTAAAATTATAGAATTCTATGGCTAAGTGAGAGTGATAAAGCTTTATTAGTCCAGTTGCCTTGTTCGTTGTGCTGAGCACCTCCCTCGAAGGACCCAAACATGGGAACAAGAGTGCTCAGGTTTATCCCGAACACCCGAGCACTCGTGGCATGGGGGCAGAAGCCAAGGACTAGCCATCTCTTAGATTGGATAAACAGCCAAACAGAAGGTAATATTTTAAATTCCAAGCATTGCATAGCGCATATGAAACAAGTTTTCATACATACAGGATAAAACGAGCAAGTCTCATTCAAATATTACATCTTTTAAACACTCATCCGCGATAAGATGGGCACCCGGCAGAACACCCTTGTAGTACATCTCGGGGTGGCGGTGCTCCTTGCCCTCTGGCGGCCCCTCCTTGATCAGCTTCACGGCGCCTAGCTTGACCCACTACAATTTCACACGGGCGAAAGCTCGGCGTGCACCTTCAATGCAGACAGATCGCTTGACGACCTCCAGCCGCGGGCAGGCATCCACAAGCCGCCTCACCAGGCCGAAGAAGCTGTTCGGAAGGGCGTCGCTAGGCCACAACCGGACTATAAAGCTCTTCATGGCCTGATCGGCCGCCTTATGTAGCTCGACCATTTGCTTCAGCTGGTCGCTCATTGGCACCGGATGTTCGGCCTCAGCATACTGAGACCAGAACAGCTTCTCTGTCGAGCTTCCGTCCTCGGCCTGGTAAAATTATGCGGCATCGGACACACTGCGAGGCAAATCTGCGAATGCTCCTGAAGAGCTCCGGATCCGGGTAAGTAATCGGTAATTTACTTTTACATGCTTGCTTTGCATATAGAAAGCCTTACCCGCCGCTATCTTCTTCATCGTGTCGATCTCTTGGAGGGCCTTTTGGGCTTCGTCCTTGGCACTTTTTACACTCTCGAGGGCCGCGGCAAGCTCAGACTCCCGCGTCTTGGAGTCAAGCTCCAACGCCTCATGCTTCGCAACAAGAGCCTGGAGCTCTTGCTGCACCTCGCCCCCCCGAGCCTCGTGCTTCTCTCGCTCGGTGCGCTCCTTGGCTGCTGTATCTTCGGCCTTGGTTAGCTCTTGCTTCAGGGTCGCCACCTCGGTCGTGGCCCCTGGCAAACATACGATGATCCTGTCATTTTGCAATCGCGTCCTCTTATATATATATATACATACATACATAAGACAGGGTATTACTTACCCTTGTTCTCCTCGAGCTGCCTCTTGGCAAGGCCGGGCTCTTTCCTGGACCCCTCGGGGTCCTGCTTCAGTACAGCGACCTCCGCAGTTAGTGCGGCGGACGCCAGCAGCGAAGCCTGCATATGCATATTGACATACTTATATTAGACTCCTGCAATATTATTTGATCCTCTGTTCGGCTTTTCTTTGTGAACACCAAACAAAGCATCAGGGGCTACGTCTATGCAGTGATATTTCTACTACATTTTAAAACACTTACCTCGAAGCTTGTTAGAAGGCTGGCACAGTGTCGATGTCAAAACCGACGGATCTCGGGTAGGGGGTCCCGAACTGTGCGTCTAGGCCGGATGGTAATAGGAGGCAAGGAACACGATGTTTTACCCAGGTTGGGGCCCTCTTGATGGAGGTAAAACCCTACGTCCTGCTTGATTAATATTGATGATATGGGTAGTACAAGAGTAGATCTACCACGAGATCAAGGAGGCTAAACCCTAAAAGCTAGCCTATGATATGATTGTTGTATGATGAAGTTGTCCTACGGACTAAAACCCTCCGGTTTATATAGACACCGGAGAGGGTTAGGGTTACACAAAGTCAGTTACAATGGTAGGAGATCTTGAATATCTGCATCGCCAAGCTTGCCTTCCACGCCAAGGAAAGTCCCATCCGAACACGGGACGAAGTCTTCAATCTTGTATCTTCATAGTCCTGGAGTTCGGCTGAAGGTATAGTCCGGCTACCCGAACACCCCCTAATCCAGGACTCCCTCAGTAGCCCCTGAACCAGGCTTTAATGACGACGAGTCCGGCGCATAGATTGTCTTCGGCATTGCAAGGCGGGTTCCTCCTCCAAATTCTTCATAAAAGTTTGTAAACACCAAGAGTAGTGTCCTGCTCTGCAAAATAAGTTTCCACGTATTGCCACAGAGAGAATAATATTAACACAAATCTAATCTGCTGACGTATTCCGCAGCGCGACATCACACTACGGCCAAGCCTTTATTCGAATTGTTTTCACTTTTCCACCTCAGCGTGTTTTGCGAGGCGGTTTCCTTGGCACGTCTTGTCAAAGCAGAGATCGTGTCCCCCATTTACGGGATTCTCATCAATACGGATGTGGGTAACCCAACCGTGCCATTTATCATGGCGCTTGGGAGGCAAGCGAGTTTTACTAGGCTGGTGGGGACGCATAGTCGCATCCGCTCATATAAGGGGATAAGGATCCACCTTTTTACCTACGCCTTCTTCCTCCTTTGCCTATCCATCTTCTGCGTACCCGAGCTCCAGCGCCCAAGCCCGCACTTCCTACCTCAACCTTCTCCAACAATGTCCGGAGCGGGAGGCAAGTGGATGGTCTGCTCCGTCATGGAGGGCCATGTCAAAAGGCTAAGGAAGGCCGGATACCTGTCCAAAGACATCGCACACCAGCTTCTTGAGGAGGGGCAGCTTCTCCCCACCCCCAGGCCCCATGAGAGGGTAGTATTTCTTCCCCACTTCCTCCGTGGACTGGGTTTTCCTCTCCACCCATTTGTCCGCGGGCTCATGTTCTACTATGGCCTAGATTTCCACGATCTGGCCCCGAACTTCATCCTCAATATCTCGGCGTTTATCGTCGTGTGCGAGGCTTTCCTCTGCATCCGCCCCCATTTCGGCCTCTGGCTCAAGACTTTCAACGTCAAGCCAAAGGTGGTGCACGGCAACCAGGTGGAGTGCGGAGGTGCCATGGCGGGCAAAATAGCCAACGTCCTATGGATCGAGGGCTCCTTTGTGGAGACCTTGAAGGGGTGGCAGTCAGGGTGGTTTTACATCACCGAGCCACGTGATCCGAAGTGGATCGCAGCCCCTGAATTCCAATCCGGACCCCCTACGCGGCTCACGTCCTCGAAGGAGACGGGCTTGTCATGGGGCGACGAAGAAGAGGTGACCGGACTGCAAAAATGCATCCAGTCCCTGGTGAACAAGCAGCTCAAGCTTGTCAACGTAGTCCAGGTCATGCTCATCCGCCGGATCCTTCCGTGTCAAGAACGGGACTTCAATTTGTGGGAGTTCAACCCGGCGCAGCACCGAACTCTGAGCAGGCTCTTCGACATGACGTACGAAGATGTCTGGAAGGGGCTAACCAAAGGCGCCGAGGCTCCCACATCCGCCTCCGAAGACCGCGGATTCAGCTCGCAGCGTCCTGCTAGCGAGGTAAAATATTTTCATCCTTTACAAGATGTTAAGTTTTCTTCATAGTTTGACTCTATGCGGGATCTAAACTCCCTCACATTTGACAGGATTGGCAGGCGAAGTCCGGACTGATTAACTGTCCGGCTCCCTTGCCCAAAGACCCAGCCCCTGCTCTCCTAGTGAAGCTGCTGGTTCTGGCACCTTATGTGGTGCCGGAGAAGAAGGCCAAGAAGAAGAAGGCCACGGGGACTCGAAAGAGTTCCCGACATATGGTGGTGTCGGACTCGTCGTACGATGAGTCCGAGACGCACTCCTCCCATGAAGACGAGGAGGAGGAAGAAGAGACCTCTCCTCCTCCAGCGGGGGGAGGAAAGAAGAGGAAGGCCGCCCTAGTAGGGGAGGCCGAAGGGTCCAAGAAGAGGAAAACCCCTCCGCGGACTACGCCCCCGACGCCGACGAGGACGAAGAGGAGTGGCCGGACAGGGCCAAGCATCCGGCGAAATCATAAGTGTTCGAATACCAGAGTAACTCATGATATTCCTTTTGTTGCGCAGCTTTCCCTAATGTCTAATATAATCATGCAGCCCGCCCAAGGACGGGCTCGATGAGTCATCGAGCGGCTCCCTGGATTCATTGGACATGAATTCAGTTTCGCCCGCTGCCTCCCCCTATGCTGCGGATGACGCCGAAGTGGCGTCGCGACAAGCTCTGGGCAAGAGGAGGTGGTCCAGGAGGAGCCGCGAGGAGACCTCCCAAACTCCAGGAGTAAAGGGGACAAGACCCCCCAGGGCTCCAAGTCCGGCTTTAAGCCAGACACCGCGCCGGAATCATCAACTGTTCTGGATCGCGGCGGGCGAACTCCTGCCAAGAGGAGCAAGCCTATTGAGCCGGCATCCTCCGTCCAACCGGAGGCGCCGGACAATCTGCTGGAGGTACTTAAGGGCGCCTCCATCGACGAGGAGCACCGTGCCATCATGAGTACGGTGGTCCAGAAGGTTCGGTCCGCCAAAAGCGGACTTACTGAAGCTTGTACTAGCCTTCTAACAGGCTTCGAGGTAAGTAGAAATATGTAAAAATATTACCGCATAGACAGTAGCCCCTGATGCTCTGTTTGGCATTCGGAAAGAAAAGCCGAATGGAGGATCTATTAAATATCACAGGAGTCTAACTAAAAAGGAGTCAATATACGTATGCAGGCTTCGCTGCTGGCCACCGCCGCACTGACTGCGGAGGTGGGTGCCCTGAAGCAGGGCCTCGAGCGGACCGAGCAAGAGCTCGGCCTTGCCAAACGACAGCTCGAGGAGAAAGAAGGTAAGAGATACCTTATAGAAAAAATGCCTATAAGAAGACGCAATTGCAAAAAATGACAGGAGTATACTGCTTATCGTAGGGGCCACAACTGAGGTGGCGACCCTCAAGCAGGCGCTGTCCGAGGCCAAGAAGAGAGCGGCCATGGAGCGCACCAAGCGGGAGAAATTTGAGGCGCAGGTCGGTGCGATGCAGCAAGAGCTTCAGGCTCTCATGAAAAAACATGAGAGTTTGGAGCTCGACTCGAAGACGCGAGCGTCTGACCTTGCTGCGGCCCTTAAAACTGCCAAATCTGCCAAGACCGAAGCCCAGAAGGCCCCCCAGGAATTGGATGCGGTGAAAAAGATAGCGGCGGGTAAGGCATTCTCTATGCAAAGCAGACATATAAAAGTAAACTACTTGTTACTTACCCGAATCCGGAGCTCTCCAGGGGCATTCGCAGATCTTCCCCGCAGCATATCCGATGCCGCCACATTCTACTGAGCCGAGGAAGGCAGCTCGACGGAGAAGGTGTTCTGGTCTCAGTACGCTGAGGCCGGACACCCTGTGCCCTTGAGCGACCAGCTGAAGCAGCTGGTCGAGCTCCACAAGGCGGCCGGACAGGCCCTAAAGGGCTTCATAGCTCGGTTGTGGCCTAGAGAGGCCCTGCCTGGGAGCTACTTCAGACTGGTGCGGCGGCTGGTGGAGGCTTGTCCAAGGCTCGAGGTCATCAAGCGCTCCGTCTGCATCGAAGGTGCCCGTAGGGCCCTTGCCCGTGCAAAGGTGCACTGGGGTAAACTGGACGGTGAGAAGCTTGTGAGGGACGGGCCGCCGCCGGGAAAGGAGCATCGCAAGACCGAGAACTATTACAAGGATGTTCTGGCCGGTGCCCGCCTTATGGCGGATGAATGCACCAAGGATGTAATTTTTGAATGAACTCGCTCGTGTTATCCTGTGCGCTGAAAACTTGTTCATATGCGCTAAGCAATGCTTGAATTTAAAATATTACTTTCTGTGTGGCCGTTTATCAAAAAATTGAGAGATGGACAGTCGTCGGCTTCTACCCCCATGCCACTAGTGCTGGGGTGTTCGGGATAAACCTGAGCACTCTTTTTCCCATGATTGGGTCCGTCGAGGGAGGCGCTCAGCACAACGAACAAGGCAATCGGACTATAATGCTTGAACACTCTCACTTAGCCATAGAACTCTATAATTTTAAATTTCGGCGAAGCCCCTAGTATTCATAAGACTGAGTTCGGGGCGCTATCCACGCCTTGGCCAGACAAAGCCGGTTCCTCGCTGGAAGCGGCATACGTCTTTAAGGACTCGAAAAACCTCTCGAACAGCGACCGGTCTCTCGCCTCATCATGACAGTCAGTTTTAGCTTTCTCTGCTGAGGTGCTCAGGCCAGCTCAACTGGGGCACAATCGCAGTAGTTCTCCTAGTGCTACCTTAGCCGATATAGCGAAATGTAAGGCACCAAAACATAGGAGCCGGGCAAACCCAACTATTGACCCAAATCATGATTCGGAGCCGATGCATATAGTGCTATAAGTTCAGGGTGCCGCACTTGTGAAAGTGTACGGACTTCTCACGCCATATTGATGGGTACTGAAGCCCCTGGCGTATTTTTGCCGTACCACAGTGTACGGATGCAACATGTTATTGATAAACATATATATAAAAAGAGGATAATGCAAAAAATAGACAAAAAGCTATGCATTGTTTATAGAAAGGCTGCTATGAAAGCGGAACGATACAAATAGTGCGATAAGCCAAAGAAATTGGACTATTTAACATGTCCTGGCCAGGGGCAGGCCGCGGAATTGTATTAAAAAACAGGTATACTGCTCGCAGTAGAGACCACCTGGGAGTTCCATAATGCGGCGTGGCTTGTCTGCTTTCTCCTGATCTTGCATCGTTTGTGCGGCAGTTGAATTGCTGAACGGGTCATCCGAAGTATGGAGTCCTGAGAGTAAGAGAAAAAAAGAGAGAGAAAAAAAGGAATCCGGCAGCCCCTGGTGTGGTTTAAGCTGTATTTCGGGCGTGCCGTGATAGTGCCCCTTCCCCTGTGCCCATGGTATTTCTAGAGCGTAGTTATGTACGTGAAGCACTGGTTTCGCTATATCGCGAGGGCTAGGGTTGGGGCCGCATTGCTATGCTAGCTCAGAACGTGCCAGGCGGTCTTGTTGTAGGGTACTCCGGGCGTGCTTGACAGTGTCCGGCTTTTTGAAGGCCGATCTGGAGAACTGCCTGGAGAGGCTGCTTTGTACTTCTGCTGCGAGCGCTGCCGTGTGATCCTCCGTTTGGAGGGAGCGTTCAGTGTTCCCATTGACCGTGATTACTCCTCTAGGGCCTGGCATCTTGAGCTTGAGGTATGCATAGTGCGGTACCGCGTTGAATTTTGTGAATGCGGTTCGCCCGAGCAGTGCGTGATAGCCACTACGGAACGTGACTATGTCGAAGATTAACTCCTCGTTTCGAAAGTTATCCGGAGATCCGAAGACCACTTCCAGTGTGATTGAGCCTATACAGTTGGCTTCTACACCTAGTATGACGCCTTTAAAGGTCGTTTTGGTGGGCTTGATCCTCGAGGGATCTATGCCCATTTTTCGCATTATATCCTGGTAAAGCAGGTTCAGGCTGCTGCCGCCGTCCATGAGAACTCTTGTGAGATGAAATCCGTCAATGATTGGGTCTAGAACCAATGCGGCGAAGCCGCCATGATGGATGCTAGTGGGGTGGTCCCTTCGATCAAAGGTGATCGGGCAGGAGGACCATGGGTTGAACTTTGGGGCGACTGGCTCCATCGCATATACGTCCCGTAACGCACGCTTCTGCTCCCTCTTGGGGATGTGGGTTGCGTATATCATGTTCACCGTCCGCACTTGCGGGAGAAATCCCTTCTGTCCACTGTTGTTCGGCGGCCTGGGCTCCTCCTCGTTGTCGCTATACAGCCCCTTGTCTTTGTTTTCGGCTCTTAACTTGCCTGCCTGCTTGAACACCCAACAATTCCTGTTGGTGTGATTGGCTGGCTTTTCGGGGGTGCCATGTATCTGGCACAAGCGGTCGAGTATTCGGTCCAAACTAGACGGGCCCTGAGTATTTCTTTTGATTGGCTTTTTCCGTTGACCGGATTTGTAGCCTCGGAATCCGGCATTAACTGCCGTATCCTCGTTGCTGTCGCTGTTAACGCGGCGCTTTTGTTTGTTCCGACGCGACCTGTCGCTTTTGTCCTTGGTATTGGAATTACCAGGGTTCTTGGTTAAATTGTTGCTGCAAGCTAGCCATCTGTCTTCTCCCGCGCAAAAGCGGGTCATGAGTGTCATGAGGGCTGCCATAGATTTCGGCTTTTCCTATCCTAGGTTCCGGGCAAGCCACTCGTCATGGATATTATGCTTGAAGGCCGCTAAGGCCTCTGCGTCCGGACAGTCGACTATCTGGTTTTTCTTTGTTAGGAACCATGTCCAGAATTGCCTGGCCGATTCCTCTGGCTGCTGAATTATGTGGCTTAGGTCATCAGCGTCCGGTGGTCGCACATAAGTGCCCTGGAAGTTGTCAAGGAATGCGGCTTCCAGGTCCTCCCAAGAACCGGTTGAGTCTGCTGGCAAGCTGTTAAGCCAATGCCGGGCCGGTCCCTTAAGTTTGAGTGGGAGGTATTTGATGGCGTGTAGATCATCACCGCGGGCCATGTGGATATGAAGGAGATAATCCTCGATCCATACCGCAGGATCTGTTGTGCCATCGTACGATTCGATGTTTACGGGTTTGAAGCCCTCAGGGATTTTATGATCCATTACTTCTTCTGTGAAGCATAGTGGGTGTGCGGCGCCTCTGTATTGGGCTATTGAAAGTGCAACTATCCCTAGGTGGTTTTGGTAATTCATAACAACATATAGCTCATTGAGCTAATGCTATTCCAAGATAATTATTTCAGGAAAGCTCAATGATTGGCATGGCATGGATGTGAAAGTGGAACCCTCAAAATGCTAAGGACAAAGGATTGGCTCAAGCTCAAAAGCTCAAGACTCTTCATTTTATATTTTAGTGATCCAAGATCACATTGAGTCTTTAGGAAAAGCCAATACTATCAAGGAGGGATGAGGTGTTGCTTAATGAGCCTCTTGCTTCATGTGCTTAGTGATATGCTCCAAAAACCCTCAACTACTTTCCCATATCCACATTTGACCTAAACCCTAAGCCAAACTCGGTCCTACCGATACTTCCTATCCGGCGCCACCGAGTTTCACTTGTCATTAGCCACTGCCAAACCCTAGCAATTCGGTTCTACCGATAAGGATCTCGGTCTCACCGAGATGGGATTGCAAACTCTCTGTTTCCCTTTCGTAACTTTTTGGTCTCACCGAAAGAGCGAATCGGTCCCACCGAGATTGCAATGTAAACTCAGTGTTTCCCCTTTGTAACTTTCGGTCTCACCGAGTTCCACTCGGTCTCACCGAAAGAGCAAATCGGTCCCACCGAGTTTGCCTGACCAACTCTCTGGTTAGCTAATTACCAAATTTGGTCACACCGAGTTTGTGTAATCGGTCTCACCGAGATTACATTATGCCCAAACCCTAACCATATCGGTCCTACCGAGTTGCATGTCAGTCCCACCGAAAATCTCTAACGGTCACTAGGTTTACATTTTCGGTCCGACCGAGTTTATTGATTCGGTCCCACCGAGATTGGAAAACTGTGTAACGGTTGGATTTTGTGTGGAGGCTATATATACCCCTCCACCTCCTTCTCATTCGAGGAGAGAGCCATCAGAACACACACACCATTCCAACTCATATGTTCTGAGAGAGAACCACCTACTCATGTGTTGAGACCAAGATATTACATTCCTACCATATGAATCTTGATCTCTAGCCTTCCGAAGTTGCTTTCCACTCAAATCTTCTTTCCACTAAATCCAAATCCTATGAGAGAGAGTTGAGTGTTGGGGAGACTATCATTTGAAGCACAAGAGCAAGGAGTTCATTACCTACACACCATTTGTTACTTCTTGGAGAGTGGTGTCTCCTAGATTGGCTAGGTGTTACTTGGGAGCCTCCGACAATTGTGGAGTTGAACCAAGGAGTTTGTAAGGGCAAGGAGATCGCCTACTTCATGAAGATCTACCGCTAGTGAGGCAAGTCCTGTGTGGGCGATGGCCATGGTGGGATAGACAAGGTTGCTTCTTCATGGACCCTTTGTGGGTGGTTGCTTCTTCGTGGACCCTTCGTGGGTGGAGCCCTGTGTGGACTCGCGCAACCGTTACCCTTGGGTGGAGCCCTGTGTGGACTCGCGCAACCGTTACCCTTCGTGGGTTGAAGTCTCCATCAACGTGGATGTAGGATAGCACCACCTATCCGAACCACGGGAAAAACATCCGTGTCTCCAATTGCGTTTGAATTCTCCAAACCCTTCCCTTTACATTCTTGCAAGTTGCATGCTTTACTTTACGCTGCCTATATACTCTTTGCATGCTTGCTTGAATCATGTGATGATTGCTTGACTTGTCCTAAATTAGCTAAAATCTGCCAAGAACTCAAATTGGGAAAAGGTTAAGTTTTTATTTGGTCAAGTAGTCTAATCACCCCCCTCTAGACATACTTTCGATCCTACAAGTGGTATCAGAGCTTTGGTCTCCATTTGCTTTGATCTCCATAGCTTTTGGTGGTCATAGCCTTGGTTTCACAACCTAGGAGAGTATGGCGTCTAGCGAGGGAAATTATCACCGTAGAGGTCCTTACTTTGATGGTACTAATTTTGCTAGTTGGAAGCATAAAATGAAAATGCATATTCTTGGACATAACCCCGCCGTTTGGGCTATTGTGTGTGTTGGTTTGCAAGGTGACTTCTTTGATGGGAGAGAACCGAACCGTGAAGCTACCGCGGATGAGTTGAAGATGTTGCAATACAATGCTCAAGCTTGTGATATTCTCTTCAACGGATTGTGCCCCAAAGAATTCAACAAAATCAGCCGTCTTGAGAATGCGAAGGAAATTTGGGACACTTTGATTGATATGCACGAAGGTACCGACTCCGTCAAGGAATCCAAGTTGGATGTGCTTCAAAGCCAACTTGACAAGTTCAAGATGAAGGATGGTGAAGGTGTCGCCGAAATGTACTCTAGGCTTGCTCTCATCACAAATGAGATTGCCGGCTTAGGAAGTGAAGAGATGACCGATAAATTCATCATCAAGAAGATTCTAAGAGCCTTGGATGGAAAATATGATACCGTGTGCACATTGATCCAAATGATGCCCAATTACAAAGATCTCAAGCCAACGGAGGTGATTGGAAGAATTGTTGCTCATGAGATGTCACTTAAGGATAAAGAGGAACTTCACAACAAATCAAGTGGTGCCTATAAAGCCTCATGTGAAGCCCCTACATCATCAAGTGAGAAACAAGACTTCAATGAAGAATTGAGCTTAATGGTGAAGAACTTCAACAAGTTCTACAAGAGTAGAAGCAAAGATAGAAGCTCCAAGTCAAGGTCCTACAATGACAAAAGATCTTCTAGTCGAGAGCGAAACTGCTACAATTGTGGAAGACCCGGACACTATTCCAATGAGTGTACGGCTCCCTACAAGAGAAGAGAAGATTATCCAAAAAGAAGAAGCAAAGAATCACCACCAAGAGAGAGAAGGAGTAGAGATGATCGTTATGATCGAACATACTCACGGAGAAGCAAGGATTCGGAAAGGAAGGAAAAATCATCAAGAAGCTACACAAGACGAAGACATCAAGCTCATGTTGGTGAATGGGTATCCGGCTCCGACTCCGACAGCCACTCCGAGAGAAGTTATCACTCCGACTCCGAAGATACTCAAGATGAAGGTGTTGCCGGTCTAGCACTTGTGTCAACCAACTCCTACGACATACTTGACTCACCAAATGAAGGAATTGGAAGATGCTTCATGGCCAAAGGTCCTAAGGTAACACACCCCGAGTATGTTGATTTCAATAGTGATGAAGATGACTTGTTAGGTGATGATTTGCTTGTTGACAACTCTAGTGATGAATACTATGATGAAATGTCAATTAAACATGCTAATCAAGATAAAACGAATGACAATGATAAGGAGAAGATTGAGGCCCTAACTAAAGAACTAAACACTCTTAAGTTAGCTCATGAAACCATCTTCGAAGATCATCGAGAACTTTTAAGAGCTCATGAGAAATTACGCTTTGAAAAGCTCAATCTTGAGCAAGAGCATGAGTTCTTAAAAGCAATCAATGATGATCTCCGCAAGAAAAGTTCTTCTTACATTGCCAAGCGTTTACTCTTATCCACTTACATGCCTCAAGTCGAGACTAGTAACAAGAACAAGAAAGATTCTTCCTCTAGCAGTAACAATGATCATGCTAAATCCCATATTGTTGCTTCTAGTAGCTCTCTTGATTCCACTAATGATTCTCTTAGCCAAGTTACACTTGAGCAAGAAAATAGCTTATTGAAGGGAATTATAGAGAAAGGAGTGTACAAAAGCCTTGCCGGGAGTAAGCAATTCGAGGAAATTGTGCGCAAGCAAGGAATGCACCGGAAGAATCAAGGTGTTGGTTTTGAACGAAAGTTCAATGCCAATGGAGTTGAGTGGGAAGAAGATCAATACCCCAAGACAAAATTTATTCCTCAACAAGAGAAGTATGATACTTCTTTCAAGGGGACACAAGCTCAAGATGATCTTCCACCACAAGACTACAAGCAAAAAGGCAAGGACAAGCTTCAAGAGGAAATTGATGCATTTGAAGAAGCTCCAAAGACCTTAGTCAAGTGGATTCCCAAGACTACTTCAAGTTCCACTTCATCAAGTACGACTACAACTCCAAGGATTCCCATCAAGATGGTGCGGATCCGAAAGAAGAAGAACTAGAGAGTTCTTGAGGGTGACTCCGCCAACATACTTCACTCTTATCATTTTGGCAAGAACAAGTGCAATCAACTTCCACATCTTGCACTAGTTCAAGGAGTCACAAACCCTCTTGTTGGTAAGACAAGGGACAAGGTAATCTAAAAGTTTTCATGGACATCATCTTTGTGTGCATCACTCTATGTCTATGGATATCCTTGTTTGTTCCTTGTGGGACTAACCCATGTAGGTATTGAAAGTGCAATTCACTCAAATGGATAGCTCCAAGAGATCTACATCAACATTGAGCATCCACATCTTCAATATCTACATGAAGTCATCATCGACAAAACCCAAGGTTAGTTCATCCCTCTTAGGGGGGATATCACATCTAGGGGGAGCTTTACTCTAAGACTGAGCTAAAGCAACTCTAAAGATGTGAACACAACAATGCTTTATGTAAAAGTGGTAACCCCACTTGAGCTTAAACAATGAGTATGACCTATGATCAAGTGTTCTCACTTGACTCCTAAGTCAATATACTCATATATAGATGACCTAGTCATCGCAAATTGCTTGATAGATGCTAGAATTGGTTGTGCATGCCTTGCCACATATTTCATTTGCCATCTTATTGTGTGAGCATGCTGGTTGCATATTTTACTCATTCGAGGACATCCACTTGTTGTTTTGATTGTTTGGTTTTATCTTCTTTTGCCAAGTGGATGGACAAGAATGCCTAAGAACCTCCTCTAGCTATCTATGCTTTTCTCGTCTCAAACTCTATTCATGCTGCATCATAAAATTTGATCAAGTCAGATTCGAACCACTCTGTGTGAGGAGCGCTCGGAGTCCCCGATTCATCATAGACTTAAACTTCCAAAACCTCTTTATGATTCTCGGTCTGACCAATACTCCACTTTCGGTCCTACCGAGATCATTAAGTTGATCTAGGTTTTCGATCTCGGTGCAACCGATTTGAACCTTTTGGTCACACCGAGTTTCAGTAACTGCTGCAGTTATGAATCTCGATGCCACCGAGTTGTTCCACTCGGTCACACCGACAGGGTCGGGCTATATATAGTCACGGGCAAAATTTGGAAATTTCTCCGAACCCCTTCACCCGCGCGATAGCCTGCTCTGCCCTCATGGTCTCCGGATCATCTTCTCGCCGCCAGCCGCCTCCAGTCGCTGGTCTCCGTCGCCGTCAACGGGAATTCTGCCCCGCCGTTGCCGCCGTAGCAAGTCTCCGCTGAACTAGGGTATGGACTTGATCACAGTGCTATTCCCCGTCCAATTCCTAGCACATTGTGTTCTTCATGATTCTTGCCATGATTGAAACACTCCTATCCAGTCAATGCGCCCGTAGATTAGCTTTGATTCAAAAATTTTAGGGTTAGGTTTCCGCCGAAACCATCTCGGACCCACCGAGTTGAAAAACTTGGTCCCACCGATTTGGCTTATGCCATTGCACAAGTGAGACTCGGTCTGATCGAGAATTACTTATCGGTGTGACCGATTTTGGAACTCAGTGAAACCCTAGCAGTCTCGGTGCCACCAAACTGTGACTCGGTCCAACCGAGTTCACCAGTTCAGGTGCCAAAACTGCTTCGGTATCACTGAGTTTAAAAATCAGTAGATCCGAGATGATTTCAGTGGGAAACTAAAATTAAGTTTTTGGATCATTCTTTTGCAAAAATCTCTGCATTTTGTGATGCTCATCCACTCTATCTCTTCTATAAACTATTCACAGGGTCAGCAGTCAGTTTGCAGCATGTCTGATCAAAGTGATAGCCAAAATATGTCAGAGCAGCAGGTGCACATGAGTCAGGGCACTAGTCCCTCCAGCTCTTCTGATGAAGGCAGCAGGAGCACTCCTAGCAATTTGCCAAAGGCTGCCACGAGACAGAGGAAGAAGAGGACTATGTGGCAGAGGAAGAGGCCACTTCCAAGAGAGTTGAGCCAGCTCAAGGCACAAAGCCAGGGCTGAAAATCAAAAGGCCAGCAGGCAGGCAGCCAATGTCAAAGGCCAGAATGTCAACTGAGAAGCCCATAGAGCCAGTTGCAGCTGAGGGCAAGAAAAGAAAGGAAAGGGTGAAGAAGACTGTGGCTAGAGTGCTTGGCAAAGCTTCCATCATGGAAGAGGAGGAAGAAGAAGAGGTAGCTGCACCAGCACCCAAGGCACCCAAGCTAATGGGAGATGCCATAAAATCAGGGGGAGCTGCTTCCAAGGCCAAGCCAGCTCCAAAGCCAAAGCCAAAGAGGAACACAAGAAGCATTCCTGCAGCTGAGAAGAACAAGGCCCCAGTGCCTGAGACTGTTGCTGAAGAAGAGGATGAAGAGCAAATTCTGAGAAAGCTAAAGCCCAAGATCCCAAACCACAACGATGCTCATCCTGTGGCTGAGGACATGAAGCTCAGGAGAGATTCAGGGCTGAGGAAGTGGAGATAAGCAGACCCATATGCTTCAAGGAGAAGGACAACAGTTAACTACAGGTTTCACACCAAGGAGCAGCAGGATTTCTATGAGACTGTTTTGCTAGATAAGAAGCCAATTGTCTGTGACATGAGATGGGTCGACTGGACCTACATGAGGGAGAAGGAGGAACACTACCCAGGAGTATATGACAGCTTTAATGCTTGTGGAGTTGCTGACTTTGTTGGGCAGAAGCTCACAAAGTGGAACGAGGAACTAATCATGCAATTCTACTCCACGGCACACTTTTATCCAAATGGGAGGATCACATGGATGTCTGAGGGTACGAGGTACCAATCCACTGTTGAGGAATGGGCAAAGTTGATTAATGCCCCAGAGGAGCATGATGATGACATGGACATATATGCCAAGAAGAAGATGGACCACAACTCAATGTCCAATATGTACAAGGAGATCCCAAATGAAGCACTTGATACTTTCAAGTTTGGCTCAATGCATTATCTTCTGTCAGGTCTGCCTACGATCAATTGGATACTAAGGCACACCTTACTGCCCAAGTCTGGAGATCACAAGATGATCAGAGGCCATGCTATCAACTTTCTACATGTGTTTGATGTGCCTCAGAAGTTCAAGGTGATGAGCCTCATAGTGGAAACAATCAAGAGGACTGCAGCAGATCAGAAGAGGAGTTGCGGATATGCCCCTCAAATTCAGGAGCTCATCAACTCCAAGATGGGCACGGGCATATATCTATTGGACAAGGAACATTTGCCCATCCGTCCAGATTTTGAGGACAATCAAGTTGTCATGACTGAGAACGAGCCATCATCTGCCCAAGCATACGCAAAGAAGGAGAAGGCGAGGAAGGAGAAAGCTGCCAAGATGCCTACCCAAGAGGAGGCATCTGAGTATTTCTTGAAGACTAAACAAGAGCAGCTTGGTTATTTGATTGCATCCACGCTAAGGATTGAGCAAAGTCTGGCCACCCTCACTCAGAATCAGCAGAGTCTAGAGAGAATCATGGAACAGAAGTTCTATGACTTGGATGTCAAAGTAACGGAAGTTCAGTCTGAAGTGGAGCAGCTCCAGGAGGACATGCAGGAGAGGAGAGGCAGGACTACCACTCATGCCTTTGCCAGAGTGCCAAGAGGTCCGAGGTCGTCTACCGTGCCAGTTGCTGACACAAGAGCCACCACCTCAGCACCAGCCACAGCCTCAGTTCCACCAGCTCCAGCATCTACTTCAGCTCCAACTCCAGCGTCTACTTCAGCATCTACCGAAGTCTTCGTCCTTGGAGTGATCCGGACTCCACCTCCACCAGAAGATCAAGCCTGAGCATCGATCTAGCACTATGCATTTTCTAGGAACTTTTTGGTAACTTGTTGCCAAAGGGGGAGAAGATGTATAGATCATAGGCTTCGAGAGAGAGAGAGTGTTGCTTTTTTCTCTCTTGCTTTATTCGGTGTTTTTTTTCGAACTTGTTTGCTTTTGAGTGCTTAAGATACTATGCTTGTGAGACATTGATGATCATGTGTTTGATCATAAGCTACACTTAATGCTTGCTTATTGCTATTATCCTATCTATCTTGTGTGATCATTCACTATTGGTGATGAGTGCATGTATTTCATTCTTATCATTTTAAGCGCTCCATCAAGATGTATGTGACATGGAAGAGTAACCCATGACTCTAACTCTTTGTGCATTTGCAGTCCAAAGCAAATTTTAAATATGCACAAATTTAGGGGGAGCTCTTACTTATCACATACTTCTCAAAGCAACGATATATTTCATGCTTATTATCATTTGTCGAAGCTTTGATCTATATGTTGTCATCAATTACCAAAAAGGGGGAGATTGAAAGTGCAACTATCCCTAGGTGGTTTTGGTAATTCATAACAACATATAGCTCATTGAGCTAATGCTATTCCAAGATAATTATTTCAGGAAAGCTCAATGATTGGCATGGCATGGATGCGAAAGTGGAACCCTCAAAATGCTAAGGACAAAGGATTGGCTCAAGCTCAAAAGCTCAAGACTCTTCATTTTATATTTTAGTGATCCAAGATCACATTGAGTCTTTAGGAAAAGCCAATACTATCAAGGAAGGATGAGGTGTTGCTTAATGAGCCTCTTGCTTCATGTGCTTAGTGATATGCTCCAAAAACCCTCAACTACTTTCCCATATCCACATTTGACCTAAACCCTAAGCCAAACTCGGTCCTACCGATTCTTCCTATCCGGCGCCACCGAGTTTCACTTGTCATTAGCCACTGCCAAACCCTAGCAATTCGGTTCTACCGATAAGGATCTCGGTCTCACCGAGATGGGATTGCAAACTCTCTGTTTCCCTTTTGTAACTTTTCGGTCTCACCAAAAGAGCGAATCAGTCCCACCGAGATTGCAATGTAAACTCAGTGTTTCCCCTTTGTAACTTTCGTTCTCACCGAGTTCCACTCGGTCTCACCGAAAGAGCAAATTGGTCCCACCGAGTTTGCCTGACCAACTCTCTGGTTAGCTAATTACCAAATTCGGTCACACCGAGTTTGTGTAATCGGTCTCACCGAGAATACGTTATGCCCAAACCCTAACCATATCGGTCCTACCGAGTTGCATGTCAGTCCCACCAAAAATCTCTAACGGTCACTAGGTTTACATTTTCGGTCCGACCGAGTTTATTGATTCGGTCCCACCGATATTGGAAAACTGTGTAATGGTTGGATTTTGTGTGGAGGCTATATATACCCCTCCACCTCCTTCTCATTCGAGGAGAGAGCCATCAGAACACACACACCATTCCAACTCATATGTTCTGAGAGAGAACCACCTACTCATGTGTTGAGACCAAGATATTACATTCCTACCATATGAATCTTGATCTCTAGCCTTCCCAAGTTGCTTTCCACTCAAATCTTCTTTCCACTAAATCCAAATCCTATGAGAGAGAGTTGAGTGTTGGGGAGACTATCATTTGAAGCACAAGAGCAAGGAGTTCATTACCTACACACCATTTGTTACTTCTTGGAGAGTGGTGTCTCCTAGATTGGCTAGGTGTTACTTGGGAGCCTCCGACAAGATTGTGGAGTTGAACCAAGGAGTTTGTAAGGGCAAGGAGATCACCTACTTCGTGAAGATCTACCGCTAGTGAGGCAAGTCCTGTGTGGGCGATGGCCATGGTGGGATAGACAAGGTTGCTTCTTCGTGGACACTTTGTGGGTGGTTGCTTCTTCGTGGACCCTTCGTGGGTGGAGCCCTGTGTGGACTCACGCAACCGTTACCCTTCGTGGGTTGAAGTCTTCATCAACGTGGATGTAGGATAGCACCACCTATCCGAACCACGGGAAAAACATCCGTGTCTCCAATCGCGTTTGAATTCTCCAAACCCTTCCCTTTACATTCTTGCAAGTTGCATGCTTTACTTCCCGCTGCCTATATACTCTTTGCATGCTTGCTTGAATCATGTGATGATTGCTTGACTTGTCCTAAATTAGCTAAAATCTGCCAAGAACTAAAATTGGGAAAAGGTTAAGTTTTTATTTGGTCAAGTAGTCTAATCACCCCCCTCTAGACATACTTTCGATCCTACAACTATATCGCGACGCAGCTCGAAGGAGCTTTGTCTATTGAGTTCGGCCCGGCCGGATTTATTGCATCCGGAGTGACAATCACCGTCACGTGCCGTGGGGCGCCTGCGCGATCCGTAGATCGATCTTGTTTGCCTTGCCTTGTCCTCCAGTATGTTGCGCAGGTCAGGCGCATATTCCCGTGCCTTAGTATGCTTGGCACGGCGTCGGGGCATGGCTTGAGTGGAGGGCCAAGAGGCCTCTTTGTCGTGGCCACGAGGTGGCCGGTCGGCCATGTCATGCGCTGGTGATGTAGGTGCTTCCTCCTATAGTCGGGGTAGCAGCCTGCGCTTTGGGTAACTCTTGGAGGGGCGTTCGAGTTCGTACTCTTCGGCCGCAAGGACTTCAGTCCATCTGCCAACTAGCAAATCCTGATCAGCTCTAAGCTGTTGCTGCTTTTTCTTGAGGCTGCTTGCCGTGGCCAGAAGCCTGCGTTTGAAATGCTCTTGTTCGGCGAGATCCTCTGGCACGATGAACTCGTCGTCATTGAGGCTTGCCTCGTCTTCGGAGGGAGGCGTATAATTATCGTCCTCAACCTCTTGGTCCGCCGCCCTCTCGTGAGGGTTGGCTTCTCTGTCCTCCTGTGCTGAATCTTGCTGGAGGGGGTGTTCTTCGGCGCTATCCGGAGTAGTATTATCTCCCGTGCTGGAATCACCGTTTTTGCTTTGGCGGGATTTAGAGCGGCGCCGCTGACGCCGGCGCTTGGGCTGTTTCTTAGAGGTATCGTCCCCCGCTATTCCATCGCCATCTCCATCCTTTGGAGCGTCCACCATATATATGTCATATGATGAGGTGGCCTTCTAGCGCCTTATAGGTGCTGGTTCTTGTCCGTCTCCTGCATCGTCGTCCATGCCATCGATGTCTTCGGAGTCGAAGTCAAGCATGTCGGTTAAGTCGTCGACAGTGGCTACGAAGTGGGTGGTGGGCGGGTTTTGAATTTCTTCATCGTCCGTATCCCAACCTTGCTGACCGTAGTCCGGCTAGGGCTCTCCTGATAAAGAGAGAGATTTTAGAGAATTCAGGATGTCGCCGAAGGGCGAGTGCTGAAAGATGTCTGCGGCGGTGAACTCCATTATCGGCGCCCAATCGGATTCGATCGGCAGGGGCGCGGGGGGCTCGGAGTTCAGAAAGGAATCCGGCTCCTTGGAGTCACGGGCCATGCGGAGTGCGGGGCTAGAGTTCGGCTTGATCGCCTCTGAGATCGCAGCCCCTGAGGCAGCTGCCAACCGCTGATCCTCGATCGGTGCAGTAGGCTCCGAATCAATGGTCGGAACCGATGCGTGTGCGGCCTCCAAGGCGCTGTTCGGTGACAGAGCTATATCATGCCCATCGAGACAGTGCGGCGCGCTTGGCTGTGGCTCGAATCCGTCGAAGATCAAGTCCCCACGGATGTTAGCCGTGTAGTTTAGGCTTCCAAACCTGACCTGATGGCCAGGGGCGTAGCTTTCGATCTGCTCAAGGTGGCCAAGCGAATTGGCCCGTAGTGCGAAGCCGCCGAAGACGAAGATCTGTCCGGGGAGAAAAGTCACCCTGGACTGCATCGTTGTTGATGATCGAAGGAGTCCTCAGGCCTAAAAGCGATGACACAGAGGAACTCTCAATGAAAGCACCAATGTCAGTGTCAAAACCGGCGGATCTTGGGTAGGGGGTCCCGAACTGTGCGTCTAGGCCGGATGGTAACAGGAGGCAAGGAACACGATGTTTTACCCAGGTTCGGGCCCTCTTGATGGAGGTAAAACCCTACGTCCTGCTTGATTAACATTGATGATATGGGTAGTACAAGAGTAGATCTACCACGAGATCAAGGAGGCTAAACCCTAAAAGCTAGCCTATGGTATGATTGTTGTATGATGAAGTTGTCCTACGGACTAAAACCCTCCGGTTTATATAGACACCGGAGAGGGTTAGTGTTACACAAAGTCGGTTACAATGGTAGGAGATCTTGAATATCCGCATCGCCAAGCTTGCCTTCCACGCCAAGGAAAGTCCCATCCGGACACGGGACGAAGTCTTCAATCTTGTATCTTCATAGTCCTGGAGTCCAGCTGAAGGTATAGTCCGGCTACCTGAACACCCCCTAATCCAGGACTCCCTCACACAGGCTTCAGTCAATCCGCTCTTGGCGGACTGAACCTTCTGGATCACCGCACTCATGATAGTGTGGTGCTCCTCGTCGATGGAAGTGCTACGAAGCGCTTCCAGCAGATTGTCCGGCGCCTCTGGATGGACAGAGGTCACCGGCACAGGCGTCTTGCCCCTCTTAGATGGAGGCCGCCTGCCCGAGCCCGGAACCGCTGGAGGTTCCGGCGCGGTGTTCGGCTGAGAGCCGAACTCGGAGCTCTCAGGGGCCCCGTCCCCTCGGCTCCCGGAGTCCGGAAGGTCGCCTTGAGGCGCCTCCGGGACTGTCTCCCCTTGATCCGGTGCCTCTTGAGACAACACCTCGGTGTCGTCGGCAGGATGAGGGGAGGTGGCGGTCGGGACTGGATCGCTATCCATGTCCGACAAGCCCAAGGAGCCGTCCGATGATACATCGATACTGGCTCGTGGCGGCCTGCATAATTGCGTTCGGCGTTAGGGAAAGCAGTGCGACAAAGGAATCCTATGAGTTACTCTGGTATCCAAATACTTATGATCTCCCCGGGGGCTTGACCCTGGGCAACCACTCATCTTCGCCTTCGTCGGCGGCGGTGGAACCGTCCGGAAGGAGAGTCCTTCCCTTCTTGGACCCTCCGGCCTCCCCGGTTGGGGTGGCCTTCCTTTTCTTATCTCCCCCAGTCGATGGGGGGGCATCTTCTTCTTCTTCCTCGTCTTCGGGGGAAGAGTGCACCGCAGAGTCATCGGACGGTGAGTCCGACGACGCCTGGCATCGGGAACTCTTTCGGGTTCCCTTGGCCGTCTTGGTCTTCTCCGGCACCGTATAAGGGGCCGGAGTCAACATCTTCGCTAGAAGAGCGTCTGCGGGGCCTTCGAGCAAAGGAGCTGGACATTTGATCTGTCCGGCCATCTTCTGCCAGTCCTATCAAAGGTACGGGAGTTTAGATCCCGCATAGAGTCAATCTATATTAAAAAAATAAGTATCCTGTGAAAGTTAAAGCAGCTTACCGCACTGGCTTCAGCACGACGCGTTCCTCAGTAATAGGGGGGGGACCTCAGCACTTTTGAACAGCACCCTCCAGGTGTCTTCATGAGTCGTGTCGAAGAGCCTGTTCAGAGTTCGGTGCTGCGCCGGATTGAACTCCCACAAGTTGAACTCCCGTTGTTGGCACGGGAGTATCTAGCGGATGAGCATAACTTGGACTATGTTGTCAAGCTTGAGCTTCTTGTCCACCATGTTTTGAATACATGTTTGGAGTCCGGTCAGCTCTTTCGGACTACCCCAGGACAGGCCCTTCTCTTTCCAGGAGGTGAGCCGCGTGGGGATGCCAGATCAGAACTCGGGGGCCGCTGCCCATGCAGGGTCGTGCGGCTCGGTGATATAGAACCACCCCGATTGCCACCCCTTTATGGTTTCCACAAAGGAGCCCTCAAGCCATGTTACGTTGGGCATCTTGCCCACCATGGCGCCTTCACACTCCGCCTGGCGGCCGCCCACCACCTTCGGCTTGACATTGAAGCTCTTCAGCCACAAGCCGAAGTGGGGCTTGATGCGGAGGAAGGCCTCACACACGATAATAAACGCCGAGATGTTTAGGATGAAGTTCGGGGCCAGATCGTGGAAATCCAGGCCGTAATAAAACATGAGCCCCCGAACGAAGGGATGGAGTGGGAACCCCAGTCCGCGGAGGAAATGGGTGAGGAATACTACCCTCTCATGGGGCCTGGGGGTGGGGATGAGCTGCCCCTCATCTGGGAGCCGGTGCGCGATGTCGTCGGGCAGGTATCCGGCTCTCCTCAGTTTCTTGATGTCTCCCTCCATGACGGAGGATACCATCCACCTGCCTCCCGCTCCGGACATGATTGGAGAAGGTCGAGGTGGGAACTGCGGACTTGGGCGCTAGAGCTCGAGTGTGCGAAAACGGATGGGTAAGGGAGGAAGAAGGCGTGGATAGAAAGGTGAATCCTTATCCCTTTATATGGGCGGACGAAACTAAGCATCCCCACTTGCCTGGTAAAATTCGCTTATCCCCCAAGCGCCACAATTGATGGCGCGGTTGGGTTACCCACGCCCGTATTGATGAGAATCCCGTAATAAGGGGACACGATCTCTGCTTTGACAAGACGTGTCGAAAAATTGCCTCGCGTTATGTGCGGGGCTGGTTAAAAGAAACGGTTCGAATAATCACCGGGCCATGACGTAACGTCATGCTGCCAAAACAAGCCAGCAAATTAGATCTGCGAAAATATTATTCTCTCTACGGTGGAATGTGGAACTTATTTTGCAGGGTCGGACACTATCCTCGTATTCAAATTCTTCTGTGATGTATTCGGAGAAGGAACCCGCCTTGCAATGCCGAAGACAATACTGCATGCCGGACTCATCATCATTGAAGCCTGGTTCAGGGGCTACTGAGGGAGTCCTAGATTAGGGGGTCTCCGGAAAGCTGGACTATCTCCATTGGCCGGACTGTTAGACTATGAAGATACAAGATTGAAGACTTCGTCTCGTGTCCGGATGGGACTCTACTTGGCGTGGAAGGCAAGCTAGGCAATACGGATATGGATATCTCCTCCTTTGTAACCGACCTTGTGTAACCCTAACCCTCTCCGGTGTCTATATAAACCGAAGGGTTTTAGTCCGTAGGATAACAACCATAACATACAATCATACCATAGGCTAGCTTCTAGGGTTTAGCCTCTCTGATCTCGTGGTAGATCTACTCTTGTACTACCCATATCATCAATATCAATCAAGCAGGAAGTAGGGTTTTACCTCCATCAAGAGGGCCTGAACCTGGGTAAAACATCGTGTCCCCTGCCTCCTATTACCATCCGGCCTAGACGCACAGTTCGGGACCCCCTACCCGAGATCCGCCGGTTTTGACACCGACAACTGGTGTCCGCTCGTCAGCCTTCAATGCTGACCCTGACAGGAGCCATGGTTCATCCTTTGTACGGTAAACTGGAGAAACCTCCATACACGTTTCATCGTCACGCATGGCAACGGAATGTACTAGATATAGACCACATCCACTACGCTGCAATGGATGGCTACCTTTGCTTCAATATCTACAAGGGTTGGATGAAGAGCAACAGCCAAGTGTGCGGTTCAAGCAAAGAAGTATCGGCCAAGAGGAAGAGGGACAAGGACGAAGTCGAGGACATGGACGAGGACTCCGAGTAAGGTGGCTGTGTCGTTGCTCATGGTGGTTCTAATGCATTGTCTACCGGAATAGTTGCAAAGTTTAATTTCAGGTGTGCTTAATTTAATTTGAGGGGTGTGTTGTGGTGAGCCCCCAGCAGAACTATGTTATGTCTCTTCTCGTTACTTTAACTCTTCAGTACGTACATACTAGTATTTCTTACATTTCATCTTTTAGTTGGTATAGTACTACCACTCGTTTCTTCACATTATATACGTACAATATATATGGCCAACATCATATAGCCAGCAGTTTAGTTGTCAAAGAATTTCAGGGTGCTTAGTTTTGTCAAAGAATTCTAGGATGCTTAGAGGGTGCTTGGATCCAAGGGACTTATTTTAGTCTGACTAAAAATAGTCTCTTTAAGAG
Organism: Triticum aestivum; assembly: GCF_018294505.1. Classification (NCBI taxonomy): domain Eukaryota; kingdom Viridiplantae; phylum Streptophyta; class Magnoliopsida; order Poales; family Poaceae; genus Triticum; species Triticum aestivum. Next base: position 548,105,098 of record NC_057794.1, read on the forward strand.
GCTAAAGTTCCAAGCACCCCTGACTAAAGAGGGGCTAAAACTAGTCTTGAGACTAAATTTTTTTAGTCAGGGATACCCCTACTAAAATGTGGATTAGTCCTCTCTCTACTCATTTAACTCCTCTCCTTTAACACAGGCGAGTTCTGGATTGGAGGGTTTGGAGGATAATAAATGCTCATTAACTTGATTTTAGCCTTTTTAGTATTTGGATCCAAGCATGGGTGAGGCTAGCATGTTTTAGTCCCACTACTTTTAGTCATGGGACTAAAATGTATCCAAGCACCCTCTTAGTTTTATTTGGGGGGTGGGTTGTGCTGGACACCATTATTGTGACTAGCCTTTTTAATAGTACTATATGCATAATTTGGCGACGAGCGCTCTCTATATGTATCACCTTTTTTTTAATTTCAAGTTTTGCTCCATGGCGCAATCCATCGATACTACTACTGTACAAAACTATACATTTTTTTAAAGGCTAGAGGGCGGGGCAGTCTAGCTTGGTCGGTTTCACGAGAGGCGAGGGCCTTTGTGATTTGACGGCTCATTACTGCTAGAAGGCGGGGCCTTGTGATTTGACTGCTCGTATAAATGCGCGGACGACTTGATCGAGGAGGAGCAAAGAACCGTGCGGTATACTCAAGTTTTCCACTGGAGTAGTACTGCGATGGAGGAGCACGAAACACGGCAGCCCAGTGCCATATGGCGATAAAAATGATCTAATTTGCTAGTCATCTCATTGTTAGAATTGTTCTATTCATTCCCTCAAAAAAACATTGTTCTATTCATGCCACGCAGAGAACGTGACACGTGCAGCGAAACACCCGAAGCAAAAGATGAAACACAAGAGCAAAAGAAGAAGGAAGATTATCACCCCAAATGATCTAATTCGCCACAGAGTCGTAACCACTTCTTCATCGCCTCCACGACCTCCATCTCCTTGCGCGTCTCCTCCGCCATCTTCATCATTGTGTCCATGACGCGGCATTTCTCGACGCGAGCCTTCATCATCTGTTCCACGGCCATATTACGTACCTTGACAACAGCCGGGTGCTCGATGCGGAGCTTCGCCAACTCTTCCTTCTGTTCCATGGCGAGGGCCTGCAGCATCTTCATCGAGGAACTACTATTCTCATGCAGCTTCTTCCAGCCGGCATTCTTCTCCTTCAACAGGTCGATCTCGTGGCAGAGCTTCGCATTGTCCTCCCGAAGTCGCAGGATTTCGCTGGTCGCCTTCTTCTCCGAGGCAATGCTCTTCTTCAGCAGCATCACCAAGCCGGCGGTCAACTCCTCCTGCTGATTGAGCTCAGCGGGCATGTCGTCGAGGCTCTCCTTCAGCAACTCCATCAAGCCTTGGATGAACTCCTTCTGCTTATTGAGCTAATCGGGCATGCCGTCGAGGGATAACGACTCCAGCTCCGCCGGCTCGGCATGTTCGCCTGCGCGGCTAGGGCGCTCCTGGGAGCCATTGCCTGCCTGTGAGAGATCTTTCGAGGTCTCTGCGTGGTGGCGAGCCCTCTTTTTTTTCTGCAGCCTTGGTTGCCACTCCCTTGTTACGAGTAGTTCTCGACCTAGAGCTCTGCTCACCGGCCATGGCAACGACGGACGAAGAAGAAGCACTTATGAGGAGGAAAGGTAGAGTGATTTTCGGTTAGGTAGTTCCCCTTTTTATAACCTAAGTAGTAGCACTAGTACTAATACCTGCATAGTGGGAACACGTTCAGGTTTGGTACGTACTACTAGTAGGTGTGAGCAGGCTTTTGAATGTGATGGGAACAAGGTAAAGATTAATTGATGGTTTTGGTTTCGAGGCCCGAAACGGCTCCCGATGAGTTTAGCGGAACATAAATTTCAAGTACTACTACACTGCTCAAATACGTAAATATTATGTTACTGTCAAAAATTGGCACAAAATACGAAGGAGACCAATGGAAGTACTACTAGCAACCCACGATTTAACTACTCGCATGCGCGCAGTGGAGTAATAATGTCTTTCTTCCGCCCTCACGTCCACTCAATTTGCATGCGCTGTATTAATTGACCATCAATGAAGTGAACGACTTTACACGCGTCAAATTATCACATGGGGTGGATCTTGGTACAAAATTGCGTCCGCCCGTGTACCCGCGTGTGCGTGCGAGGAATGACTGCGTGCATGGCGTGCGTGCACATCTTTGCTTCGTGCATGTACCGCCAGTATGACTCAGGGAGGACGAGTACATTCTTCTAGAACCAGCAGCACGCCACTGTGATCAATCCATGCAAGGAGGTCGCGACAACGCCTACACATGTGCCACATGGCTTCATGAAATGTAAGAGAGACACTGTGTAGCGTGCCATTGGTATTCTAATTTACATGCTTTGCACATACTCGAAGTACTAGTAAGGTACACGTGCATTGCACGCATCAGATTTTACAACCAAATTATGAATAAATACCACACTATAGCATGTAAGCTCTAAGTCATATATGCCTGATGTAGCCCTTCGTTTAATCCTTATAGTTCATATCATTCAAAATCAATTATTTTTTATAAAAAAGCTAAGAACGCGGAATAGGAAAAACATGGGATTATAGTGGAATGTCGTCTTGAATGCTATAGGATTGTACGAGTGTTTGATTATGCATAGAAAAAACATAGAATTCTTTCAAAGAGGTTTGAGTGGATGGGATGTTTCCTATGAAATCTAGTGCAAATGAATCATATGGAAAAATTCCTATGGTTTACAATCCTACGAATCAAACAACCAAGATAGGAAAATTTCCTAATGATTAGAATCCTCCAAAATTCCTTTGAGAATCCTTTGAATCAAAGAAGCCCTTAATCTATTTTATAATTCATGGAATTGTGCATTGTAAAGCATAAACTAAAAACAAATAATGGCAATTCAACTAGAAAAAAGTTTGGGCAGTTATGATACGGAAGATTCTAGAACAAAAGAGAACCACTGTTGTTTTGAGGTTTGTGCATTATGATTAAGTTCAACCATGGAGTCTGCTAGATTGTACATGTGGCAAAATCCGGTGGGGGGCTAGAAGATGGTGCGAGGGGCCGAGTGGAGGGAGACTATGAAGGAATGCACAAGTGCGAGATCGATATTTAGAGAGAGAGGGCGAACACGTGCGCTGATGCGCGCAGTGGCAGAGCATAAAAATAAATGAGCTAGGGGGCCAAGCATTGCTAATCCTTTATGAGGAGGGTCAATTCATGAACTTAAACCATTTTTAGCAGCAATTGTCTAATGATCACATTCATATTAGCCTTGATATATAGTGATGTTAGGGGGGAGGGGGGCAGGGCCCTTACTGCCCCTGTCTTCGCCATTGTGCACGCGTCTGAGAGATGAAGCGAAAGGCATGGATGATGAGAGGGGGACGTTGGATACATAATTAATGTGGGTGTATTAGCTATATATGTTAATCCTATATAGAGAGGTATAGATTGATCGATGTGGACGTGGGAAAGAGGGTGAGACCTCACTGGATATATCGATTGATCAGTTTGTGTGGAAAACTATGAAAGACCTAGCTATATACACACATACATAGAGGAACATCGATCATTGCGCATGCACGCGTGAGAGATAAAGAATGCCCGATATGATGGAGAGGGGGATGTGTGTTGGTGTGTGCCTTCATGGGAGACCGACCTGAAGAAAAAGATTGCATGCGTGTGATGGATAATGCCGACTGGTAGTGTGTGTGCATGCATGCACGAGAGAAGGTTAGTGGTACAATTATAAAGAGAAGACTACTGTGTGGGTGTAAAAGAATAGCTGAATAGGTGAGGTCACAATCAATGTAAAGTTGAATTCAAATATTTGAATAAGAGATCCTGATGTTTGAAACCCATGCATGCATGAATATAACGGAGATCTGCACGGTGTGGTTTGGAAATGAGCATATTGTAATGTATACACATTGAACAAGGTCAGACTGATTTGAATTTGAGATACCGATGACAGACATCATTTGGCCACGTCGCATCCATGCATGGACACACTATTCTAATTGGAGATGATGGGCGGCTTTTGCATCACATATCTATATCTATACCCCTATATATATATAATATTTTATATATTTTTTATATTGTGTGCGGGTAACTTTAACTTTGAAACATGGTCGTTGGATGAGGCGAATCCGATGGTCCAAAGATGGCAAATTTGAGCACTACTGGCCGCTGGATATCATCTAGATTCCACCAGATTTCGCCACATGTATAATCTAGAAGACTCCATGGTTGATGTCGGTGTCAAAACTGGCGGATCTCGGGTAGGGGGTCCCGAACTGTGCGTCTAGGCCGGATGGTAACAGGAGGCAAGGGACATGAAGTTTTACCCAGGTTCGGGCCCTCTCGATGGAGGTAAAACCCTACGTCCTGCTTGATTAATATTGATGATATGGGTAGTACAAGAGTAGATCTACCACGAGATCGGAGAGGCTAAACCCTAGAAGCTAGCCTATGGTATGATTGTTGTTGTGTATGTTGTCCTACGGACTAAAACCCTCCGGTTTATATAGACACTGGAGAGGGTTAGGGTTACACAAAGTCGGTTACAATGGTAGGAGGTCTGCATATCCGTATCGCCAAGCTTGCCTTCCACGCCAAGGAAAGTCCCTTCCGGACACGGGACGAAGTCTTCAATCTTGTATCTTCATAGTCCAGGAGTCCGGCTGAAGGTATAGTCCAGCCATCCGGACACCCCCTAATCCAGGACTCCCTCAGTAGCCCCTGAACCAGGCTTCAATGACGACGAGTCCGGCGCGCAGATTGTCTTCGGCATTGCAAGGAGGGTTCCTCCTCCAAGTACTTCATAGAAGATTTTGAACACAAAGATAGTGTCCGGCTCTGCAAAATAAGTTTCCACATATTGACATAGAGAGAATAATATTTACACAAATCTAATCTGCTGACGTATTCCGTAGTGTGACACACCACGGCCAAGCCTTTATCCGAGTCGTTTCATTATCCCACCTCAGCGCGTCATACGAGGCGGTTTCCTTGGCACGTCTTGTTAAAGCAGAGATCGTGTCCCCTTATTCCAGGATTCTCATCAATACGGGCGTGGGTAACCCAACCGCGCCATTTATTACGGCGCTTGGAGATAAGCGAGTTTTACCAGGCTGGTGGGGACACGTAGTTGCGTCCACCCATATAAGGGGATAAGGATCCACCCTTTCACCTACGCCTTCTTCCTCCCCTGCTTATCCATCCTCGCGCACTCGAGCTCCAGCGCCCAAGTCCGCACTCCCCACCTCAACCTTCTCCAGCCATGTCCGGAGCGGGAGGCAAGTGGATGGTCTCCTCCGTCATGGAGGGACACATCAAAAAACCGAGGAAGGCCGGATACTTGTTAACGACATTGCGTACCGGCTTCCCGAAAAGGGGCAGCTCATCCCCACCCCTAGGCCCTATGAGAGGGTGGTGTTCCTCCCCCATTTCCTCCGTGGACTGGGCTTCCCTCTACACCCATTTGTCCGGGGGCTCATGTTCTACTATGGCCTAGATTTCCATGATTTGGCCACGAACTTTGTCCTCAACATCTCGGCGTTTATCATCGTGTGCGAGGCTTTCCTCCGCATCCGCCCCCATTTCGGCCTATGGCTCAAGACTTTCAATGTCAAGCCAAAGGTGGTGTGTGGCAACCAGGCGGAGTGCGGAGGCTCCATGGTGGGCAAGATGGCCAACGTCTTATGGCTCGAGGGCTCCTTTGTGGATACACTGAAGGGGTGGCAATCGGGGTGGTTTTACATCACCGAGCCGCGCGACCCCGAATGGATCGCAGCCCCCGAGTTTCAATCCGGACCCCCTACGCGGCTCACCTCCTGGAAGGAGACGGGCCTGTCATGGGGTAAAAAAGGAGAGCTGACCGGACTCCAAACATGCGTCCAAACCCTGGTGGACAAGAAGCTCAAACTTGTCAACGTAGTCCAGGTTATGCTCATCCGCCTGATCCTCCCGTGTCAACAACGGGCTTTCAACCTGTGGGAGTTCGACCCGGCGCGACACCAAACTCTGAGCAGGCTCTTCGACACGACATACGAAGATGTCTGGAAGGTGCTTTTCAAGGGCGCCGAGGCCCCCGCATCCGCTACCGAGGATCGCGGATTCAGTACGCAGCGTCACGCTCATGCGGTAAGCTGTTTTTTCCTTTTACAGGGTATCAGTTTTTCATAGTTTGACTCCATGCGGGATCTAAGCTCCCTTACCTTTGACAGGATTGGCAAGTGACGTCCGGACAGATCAACTGTCCGGCTCCTTTGCCCAAAGGCCCAGCGGATGCTCGCTTGGCGAAGCTGCTGGTTCCGGCACCCTATGTGGTGCCAGAGAAGAAGGCCGCGAAAAAGGCCACGGGGACTCGAAAGAGTGCTCGGCGCCAGGAGGTGTCGGATCCATCATCCGACGGTTCCGAGGTGCATGCCTCCCGTGAAGATGACGAGGAAGAAGAAGAGACCTCTCCCCCTCCAGCGGGAGGACAGAAGAAAAGGAAGGCCGCCCTCTCTAGGGAGGCCGGAGGGTCCAAGAAGGGAAAAACCCTTCCTCCGGACTACTCCACCGACGCCGACGATGGCGGAGAAGAGTGGCCGCCCAGGGCCAAGCCCCTGGCAAAATCGTAAGTATCCGGATACCAGAGTAATTCATAGTATTCGTTTATTCCACAGCTTTCCCTTATGTCGAATATGTTTATGCAGCCCACCCAAAGACCGGCTCGACGCGTCGTCGAGCGGCTCACTGGACTCGTCGGATGTGAACTCGCTTCCGACGGCTTCCTCCCCCCGCCCTATGGACGACACGAAGTGTTGTCCCAACAGGTTCCAAGCCGGGAGGAGGTGGTCCTGGAGGCGCCGCAAGGCGACCTCCCGGACTCCAGGAGTAAAGGGGATGAAACCCCCCAGGGCTCCAAGTCCGGCTCTAGGACGGACACTGCTGCGGAACCTTCAAAGGTTCCAGAGTCCGGCGGGGGACCTCCTTCCAAGAGGAGCAAGCCCACCGTGCCGGTGACCCCCTCCAACCGGAGGCGCCGGACGATCTGTTGGAGGCGCTCCAAGGCGCCTCCATCGACGAGGAGCACCGCACCATTATGAGTGCGGTGGTCCAGAAGGTTCAGTCCGCCAAGAGCGGACTGACTGAAGCTTGTACTAGCCTTTTAACAGGATTTGAGGTAAGTAAAGAATGTGTAAATAATGTTACCGCATAGACAGTAGCCCATGATGCTCTGTTTGGCGTTCGGGAAGAAAAGCCGAATAGAGGATCAAATAAAACTCGCAGGAGTCTAACAAAAAGGAGTCAATATGCGTATGCAGGCTTCTATGCTTGCGTCCGCCGCACTGACTGCGGAAGTGGACACGCTAAAGCAGAACCTCGAGCGGTCCGAGCAAGAGCTCGGGCGTGCCAAGAAGCAGCTTGAGGACAATGAAGGTAAGAAATACCTTGTTTAAATATATATAAAAAGGTGCAATTGCAAAAAATGACAGGATTATCATGGCTATAGGAGGGGCCACGTCTGAGGTGGCGACCCTTAAGCAAGCGCTGGTCGAGGCCGAGAAGAGGGCGGCCACGGAGCGCACCGAGTGGGAGAAGTTGCTCATTTTGTCCTGTGCGCTGAAAACTTGTTCATATGCGCTACGCAATGCTGTTGGAATTTAAACTATTACCTTCTATGCAGCTGTTTATCAATTCTGAGAGATGGCAAGTCGTCGGCTTCCGCCCCCGTGCCGCTAGTGCTGGGGTGTTCGGGGATAAACCTGAGCGCTCTTTTTCCCATGTTTGGGTCCTTCGAGGGAGGCGCTCAGCCCAACGAACAAGGCAATCGGACTATAATGCGTGAACACTCTCACTTAGCCATAGAATTCTATAATTTTAAATTTCGGTGAAGCCCCTGGTATTCGGAAGACCGAGTTCAGGGCGCTATCCACGCCTTGGCCGGACAGAGCCGGCTCCTTGCTCTAAGCGGCATAAGTCTTTAGGGACTCGAAAAACCTCTCGAACAGCGACCAGCTCTCGCTTCATCATGACAGTCAGTTTTAGCTTTCTCCACTGAGGTGCTCGACCCAGCTCAACTGGGGCACAATCGTAGTGGTTCTCCTAGTGCTACCTTAGCCGATATAGCGGAACGTAAGGCACCAAAACATAGGAGCCGGGCAAACCCAACTATTGACCCAAGACATGATTCGGAGCCGATGCATATAATGCTATAAGTTCGGGGTGCCGCACTTGTTAAAGTGTTCGGACTTCTCACACCATATTGAGGGGTACTAAAGCCCCTGGCGTATTTTGGTCGTACCAAAGTGTACGGATGCAACATGTCGTTAAGGAACATATATTAAAAAAGAGTAATGCAAAAATAGACAAAAGTTATGCATTGTTTATTAAAGAGGGCTGCGATCAAAGCAGAACGATACAAATAATGCGATAAGCAAAAGGTTGGACTATTTAACGTGTCCGTTCCAGGGGCAAGCTGCAGAATAGTATGCGAAACAGGTATACTGCTCGTGATAGAGATCACCTGGGAGTTCCGTAATGCGGTGTGGCTTGTCTGCTTCCCTGGTTCTTGCATTGTTTGTGCGGCAATTGAACTGCCGAACAGGCCTTCCGAAGTGTGGAGTCCTGAAAGTAAGAGAAAATTAAAAAATTGGCAGCCCCTGGTGCGGTTTAAGCCGTGTTTTGGGCGTGCCGTGATGGTGCCCCTTCCCCTGTACCCATGGTATTTCTAGAGCGTAGTTATGTATGCGAAGTACTGGTGTTGCATTTTTGCGAGGGCTGGGGTTGGGGCCGCATTTCTACGCCTGCTCGGATCGTGCCAGGCGGTCTTGCTGTAGGTTACCCCGGGCGCGCTTGACGGTGTCCGGTCGTTTAATGGCCGGACTGGAGAACTGCCTGGAGAGGCTGCTTTGTACTTCCGCTGCAAGGGCCGCCGTTTGCTCCTCCGTTCGGAGGGAGCGTTCGGTGTTTCCATTGACCGTAATTACTCCTCGAGGGCCTGACATCTTGAGCTTAAGGTATGCGTAGTGCGGTACCGCATTGAACTTGGCGAATGCGGTTCACCCGAGCAGTGCGTGATAGCCACTGTGGAATGGGACTATGTCAAAGATTAACTCCTCACTTCGGAAATTATCCGGAGATCCGAAGACCACTTCAAGTGTGACTGAGCCTATACAGTTGGCCTCTACACCTGGTATTACGCCTTTAAAGGCTGTTTTGGTGGGCTTAATCCTCGAGGGATCTATGCCCATTTTCCGCACTGTATCCTGGTAAAGCAGGTTCAGGCTACTGCCGCCGTCCATAAGGACTCTAGTGAGATGAAATCCATCAATAATTGGGTCTAGAACCAATGCAGTGAATCTGCCATGACGGATGCTAGTGGGATGGTCCCTTCGATCAAAGGTGATCGGGCAGGAGGACCATGGGTTGAACTTTGGGGCGACTGGCTCTACCGCGTATACGTCCCTTAACGCGCGCTTCAGCTCCCTTTTGGGGACGTGGGTTGCGTATATCATGTTCATCGTCCGCTCTTGTGGGGGTAAACCCTTCTGTCCAGTATTGTTCGGCGGCCGGGGCTCCTCGTCGTCATCGCTATGCAGCCCCTTGTATTCATTTTCGGCATTTAACTTGCCTGCCTGCTTGAACACCCAACAATCCCTGTTGGTGTGATTGGCCGGCTTTTTGGGGGTGCCATGTATCTGGCACAAGCGGTCGAGTATGCGGTCCAAACTGGACGGGCCCCTAGGATTCCTTTTAAATGGCTTTTTCCGCTGACCGGATTTAGAGCCTCTGAATCCGGCATTAACTGCCGTATCCTCAGCATTGTCGCCGTTAATGCGGCGCTTCTGCTTGTTGCGATGCGACCTGCCACTACTGTTCCTAGTATCCGAATTACCAGGGTTCTTGGTCATATTGTTTCTACGAGCAAGCCAGTTGTCTTCTCCCGCGCAAAAGCGGGTCATGAGTATCATGAGTGCTGCCATAGACTTTGGCTTTTCCTGTCCAAGGTGCCGGGCAAGCCACTCGTCACAGATATTGTGCTTGAAGGCTGCTAGGGCCTCAGCGTCCGGACAGTCGACTATTTGATTTTTCTTTGTTAGGAACCGTGTCCAGAATTGCCTAGCCGATTCCTCTGGCTGCTGAATTACATGACTTAGGTCATCGGCGTCTGTGGTTCGCACATAAGTGCCCTGGAAATTGTCGAGGAATGCGGCTTCCAGGTCCTCCCAACAACTGATTGATCATGTTGGCAAGCTGTTAAGCCAATGCCGAGCTAGTCCTTTAAGCTTGAGTGGGAGGTATTTGATGGCGTGGAAATCATCGCCGCGGGCCATGTGGATATGAAGGAGATAATCCTCGATCCATACCGCAGGATCTGTTGTGCCATCATATGATTCGATGTTTACGGGTGTCGGTGTCAAAACCGGCGGATCTCGGGTAGGGGGTCCCGAACTGTGCGTCTAGGCCCGATGGTAACTGGAGGCAAGGGACACGAAGTTTTACCCAGGTTCGGGCCCTCTCGATGGAGGTAAAACCCTACGTCCTGCTTGATTAATATTGATGATATGGGTAGTACAAGAGTAGATCTACCACGAGATCAGAGAGGCTAAACCCTAGAAGCTAGCCTATGGTATGATTGTTGATGTGTATGTTGTCCTACGGACTAAAACCCTCCGGTTTATATAGACACCGGAGAGGGTTAGGGTTACATAGAGTCGGTTACAATGGTAGGAGATCTGAACATCCGTATCGCCAAGCTTGCCTTCCACGCCAAGGAAAGTCCCTTCCGGACACGGGACGGAGTCTTCAATCTTTTATCTTCATAGTCCAGGAGTCCGACTGAAGGTATAGTTCGGCTATCCGAACACCCCCTAATCCAGGACTCCCTCAGTAGCCCCTAAACCAGGGTTCAATGATGACGAGTCCGGCGCGCAGATTGTCTTCGGCATTGCAAGGCGGGTTCCTCCTCCAAGTACTTCATAGAAGATTTTGAACACAAAGATAGTGTCCGGCTCTGCAAAATAAGTTTCCACATATTGCCATAGAGAGAATAATATTTACACAAATCTAACCCGCCGACGTATTCCATAGTGTGACACACCACGGCCAAGCCTTTATCCGAGTCGTTTCATTATCCCCCCTCAGTGCGTCATGCGAGGCGGTTTCCTTGGCACGTCTTGTCAAAGCAGAGATCGTGTCCCCTTATTCCGGGATTCTCATCAATACGGGCGTGGGTAACCCAACCGCTTCTAGGACTCCTAGATCATAGGCAAGTCCAAACGGACACGGAGAGGACGCTCGATATCCACCCTCTTTATAAAGGGACGAGGCCTTTTATTTTTCCCTCCCGTGCTCAATCGAATCCTTCCCCCACCTCAAGCTCAAACGCCCAAAGTTCAGGTCAGGTGCTCCGAACCTTCAGTCATGTCCGGATCTAGCCTTCAAGGCCGATGGGTGCCTTCTTCCGTCACGGAAGAAGACGTCAAAAAGTTGAGGGAGGCCAGATATCTGACCGCCGAGATTCTGCATCGGCTGCCTCCCCGGGGGCAGGCCGTCCCCTCCCCCGAACCCAACGAGAGCGTCGTGTTCGTCTCCCACTTCCTCCGAGGTCTAGGCCTTGCATTGGATCCTTTTGTCAGGGGCTTGATGTTTTACTACGGGCTAGATTTCCATGATCTAGCTCCGGACTCCTTTCTTCATATCACGACATTTATTGTTGTGTGCGAGGCCTTCCTCCGGGTTACCCCTCACTTTGGCCTATGGCTCAAGACCTTTGAAGTAAAACCGAAGATGATCGAGGGGCAACATGCGGAGTGTGGAGGTGCCTCAATACGCAAGATGACGGGAGCTGCATGGCCCAAAGGTTCCATTCCAGAGGTGTCTGAATTGTGGCAACAGGAGTGGTTCTACATCATGGCTCCTAGAAGTGCCAAGTGGGCGGCCGCCCCTGTCTTCCGCCCGGGCCCTCCACCACAACTGATGTCATGGATTAGCAGAGGATTGAGCTGGGGTCCGGCCAAGGACGTGCCTATACTGCAAAGCCGCATTCAAGATCTCTTTAATGGAGATTTCAGTTTGGTCGCGGTAACACAAGTTATGCTGGTTCGTCAAGTCCAGCCTTGCAAACGCCGGCCTCTTCGCTTGTGGGAGTTCAATCCCGAGGGACCGCGCGCCATTCGAAATTTCCTCGGCCTGACACACGAGAAGATGTACAAGTTGTTATTCGGACCTCAAGTGGAGTGTCCGGAAATTACCGAGGACGTGGGCCTGAGTAGCAACCGTGCCGCCGAACAGGTAAGGCATCTTCCGACCGAGCGTACTACCTCTCCTTTGATGCGAAGTTATTTCTGAGAGTTTGCTTTTTGACCAGGACTGGCTAACGAAGGCGAAGTTGATTCGGTGCTCGGCCCCCTCCCTGAGGGTTTGGAAAATCCGATATTGGAAAAGATGCTCCAGACCGCACCTTGCCCGGAGCCCTTGAAGGAAAATGCGGGCGGTCGCGGGCCCCAAACGCTGGCCGCTCCAGCCGAGGGAGCGAGCGTCTCCATGAAGGAAGACGACCAGAAGAGGAAAAGGATTGCGTCTGGGGATTCGGAAGCCGAAGCTTCCAAACGGGAGAAGAAGTCTCCCACAGAGGGTCCTACCCCGGGGGGTGCGGTTGCCGCACAAAGTCCGTGGGGGGATCAATTCTCCCACGAGTCGTAAGTGACCCAAAATACCTTAATAGTACAGATATGTCGTCTTTTCTTCTGAGAAGATAACCACTGCATGTATCTTTGTAGTTCGGGCCTTAGCCCCTCTCAAATGAGCTCGTCTTCGGGGGATCTTCTTCCAGAGATGATGGAGAGCGAAACGCCTCCTCTGGACTCCTCCGCTCCGGAAGCGGGCGACCCTGAAGTGTCGTCGTGGAGGGCCTCTCCGAGTCCGGCGAGGCCAGAAGATAATCCCGTCGACCCCCGAAGTTCCCAGTGTCTGGCTCCCGAAGAGAGCAGACAAACGAGTCCGGCACCGTCTAGTGTGCGGTCGGATGTTCTGAGGGAGTTGGTGGGGCGAGCGGCCATCTCAGATGAACACCGTGTGCTGATGAATACGGTGATGGAGAGAATCTTGTCCGCCGAAAGCGGATTGCGTAAAGCTTTTATGAGTCTACTGACAGGTTTTGAGGTACGCAAAATAATGTATGATAGTCCTGCACATGCTAAGTGTGCCTTGTGTAGATAGTATCCCCTGAGACTCTGGTTGTCGTGGGGAACGACGATGATCAGAGGATCATAATCCCAGGTAGTAACCATACTGTTTTTATGAGCAGGTGACGGAAGCTCCGGTGGCTAGCCGGACTAGCGAGTTTGCCCATTTAAAACGGCAGTTGGATGCGGCAGACGCCGACATCGAGCTTGTTAACAAAAGGCTTGACGAGGCGCAGGGTTGGTGTTATTATCTGGTAAACACCGCATAGTAAGAGCAGCATGAAGCTAGTATATTTAACATGTTATTACTGCAGATGGATCTGCCACTGTTGAAACCTTGCGGGCGGAACTTGCCCGAGCCAAGGAACAAGCAAGATTGGGTAATGCGGCTGCTTTGAAGGCAGCCGAAGAGTTGTGAGCCGAGAAGGCCGCGCATGGCGAGAGCCGGGATAAGATGGCCAATATGGCCGTAGAATTAAAAGCTGCCGTCGACCGTTGCTGGGCTCTTGAAAAGGAAAACTAGGCGAAGGCATCGGACCTTGAGAAGGTTGCTGCAACGGGAAAAGACCTCCGCTCTGCTATGAGGGCAAAGAAGGAGGAGCTACGGGAAGCCGAGGATATTGTAGCCGGGAAATCCTTTATGCTGCAGAGGAAGTTCTGAGATCCACGGTAGGCCCCTCTGGATCGGCTGTGGAGTTCGGAGGATGCGTATATGGATTTGGCGGCGAGCGCTGCTGATGCGGCCAAGTACTTCAAGGGTCAGACGGACCGTGAAGTGGACCAGCTGTTTTGGACACAATTCCATTCTCCCGAGCGTCCACTTTCGTTGTCTGACCAACTAGCCGAATGGGCCGAACTAAATAGGTTGTCCGGACTCTCCATGAGGTCTGTTGTGGATCAGCTATGGCCGGAAAGGTCAAAACCGAGCAGCTATTTCAGCTTGGTGCAGCAGTTCCTTGACGTGGTGCCGCGCATAAATGCGATGAAGAGGTCGGCGTGCATAGAAGGCGCACGAATGGCCTTTGCCCGTGCTAAAGCATACTGGGCAGAGATGGATGCTACCACTGTTGCAGCGCAGGATTCGGCCATAGGTCGAAGGGCTGCTGAGCACTACTTTGAGGAAGTTCTTGAGGGTGCTCGTTTGATAGAGACCCAGTGCTCAAAAAATATTATGTTTGAGTGACATGTAATCTCATTGTAAGCGAAATGCTTTTATAAATTTTCATAAGGCTACTTTTATACTTTTGCCTGAAAGTAATGTGATGCCTCCTGGGCGGCCGTTTATGTATACATGTGTATAACCTGAAAGATTGCAGTCGTCGGCTTCAACCCCCACGCATATAATGCGGAGGTGTTCGCAGAAACACGCGTTCACACTTAACCCAACGTCTTGGTCCTATTAAGGAGGTGATAGCGGAGCGAGCGAGGCAACCGGACTATAATGCTTTAACACTTTCACTTAGCCATAGGAGTTTGACAGTGGGGCTACTAGATAGCCCCTGGTGGCTCCGCACTCTCCCGATCCCGGGGTGCGTATATGCCTGGCCGGAAAGCGGCCCTTCGTTAAGGCGGAGGAATTCTAACATTCCCATGGGTCATCGAGTGGTTGACCAGTCTCGCGCTAGATCATGACAGTCAGTTTTCGGCTTTCTCTACTGAGGTGCTCGTCCGGATGAACCAGGGCACAATCGCAGTAGTTCTCCTGGTGCTACCTTAGCCGGTAAAGCGGAACGTAAGGCACCAAAACACAGGAGCCGGGCAAACCCAACATTTGACCAAAGACAATGATTCGGAGCTGATGCATATAGGGCCAAACTCGCGACGCCGAACACTCCCTAAGGTATTCGGTCTTTGTGGTATAAACCGGGCCTAAATAATGGCCTTCGTAAGAAGCCCCTTATGTCCAGGTACGTGCATTGGTCTGGCGTGGCCACATGCCAAGACGTCAGCATCCTTCTCAACGGTGGATATGTATCAACAAGAGACAGTAAAAAAGGTTTACGCAGGGTCTTAACCTAAAAAGAATCCTTGGAGCGGGTCCCTGCTGCACGTGTGCGCCTGTGTCTCCGTTGTGCCGTATCCTGGACGGGTGTGGCACGATGATCGTCTGTAAAAGAGAGGAATTTAGGTGAAAAAGGTTGTCGTGCAAAAAGATAATTAAAGAAACTATGCATAATTCAAGATGAGGAGGAATGGCCACATGTCTGCGCGCGTTGAGCCCCTTGTAAATAGGGGTGTGACCATTTATTCGGTATAAGTAGCGGCGCCGGACTTGATTAGTTGTGTCTGAGGTCTTGACGACCTATGGGGCGCTTTGGCTAGTGCGGGCGCCTTTAGTGTGTGGCTGCCAAGGCAGCCTCACTCTCTTCGGCACGCAGAGATCGCTTGATATTTCCGTGCACTGAAATGATGCCGCGTGGACCGGGCATCTTGAGTGTGAGGGAGGCGTAGTGTGGTATTGCATTAAAGCGAGCGAAAGCTTCGCGCCCGAGCAGTGCTTGATAGCCACTTTGAAATGGAGCGATGTGGAAGGTTAAATGCTCGCTACGGAAGTTATCGTGGGAGCCAAATATAACTTGTAGTAGGAGGGAGCCCGTACAACGAGCCCCTGGGCCTGGCGTTACTCCTTTAAAGGTAGTATTGCTATGGCGAATTTGTGTTGCGTCTAACCCCATCTCGCGGATTGTATCCTGATATATTAGGTTTAGGCTGCTGCCGCCGTCCATCAAGACTCGTGTGAAGTGATATCCGCCAATTACTGGGTCTAATACCAGGGCAGCCCATCCTGCGTGTCGGATACTTGCTGAGTAATCGCGATGGTCGAAAATGATCGGTTGAGACGACCATTGGCAGGACTTCGCGGTGACAGGCACTTGGGTATATTTTCCTGGGGGTGCCGCGTTGTTTTTTCCCTTGATCATGTGTAGTACATTTACTGTTTTGACTTCTGGTGGGAATTTCTTTTGTTCCCTAGTGTCTTGCTTGGGAGGCTCGTCCTCGTCTTCACTTGGTGTATCCTCCCCCTTGTGTACGGCGTTGAGCTTGCCGGACTGCTTGAAGACCCAACATTCTCTGTGGGTATGATTAGCGGGCTTGCTAGGGGTACTATGTATCTGACATACCTGGTCCAGAATTTTGTTGAGGCTGGACGGTTCATCCCTGGTGCCTTTAGTGGGCGGCTTTTGACCTGGCCGGGAGCTTTTGAATCCGGCATTTACTGCCGTGCCCTTCGTGCTGTCTTCTTTATTCCGGCGTTTGTTATTGCTGTTGCGCCGTGATTTCCCGTTTCCATCTCTAACTTCAGATGTACTGGGGTCGCTGGTGCTGCATCTGGCTAACCAGCTATCCTCACCCGCGCAAAAGCGGGTCATGAGGTTTGTTAATGCGGCCATCGTTCTCGGCTTATTTTGGCCGAGGTGTCTGGCGAGCCATTCGTCACGGACGCTATGCTTGAAAGCTGCCAAGGCTTAGGCGTCCGGACAGTCGACAATCTGGTTCTTTTTAGTAAGAAACCTGTTCCAAAGCTTTCGGGCTGACTCTCCGGGCTGTTGAGTTATATGACTCAAATCGTCCGCATCCGGAGGTCGGACATAAGTTCCTTGAAAATTTGCCCGAAAGGCGTCTTCGAGCTCTTCCCTAGTTCCAATGGAGCTTTCGGGGAGGCCTTTGAGCCAGTGACGAGCTGGCCCTTTGAGCTTGAGGGGTAAGTATTTGATGGCGTGGAGATCATCTCCTCGAGCCATATGGATATGAAGGATATAGTCCTCAATCCAAACCCCAGGGTCTGTTATCCCATCGTATGCCTCTATGTTTACGGGCTTGAATCCCTCTGGAAATTCATGGTCCAGCACCTCATCGGTGAAACATAGGGGGTGTGCGGCACCCCTGTAACTGGGTGTACCGCGTTGTTCTGATGCTTGTTGTGTTGCATTGTATGCTGGGGCGCGCTTGCTGGTCCATAGATGGATCTTGTTGCGCCGTCCTTTGGGTGCGAGCCCTCGCGTGGGTCGCGTGTTGTATTGTGAGCGACATTGTATGCCGTTCTGTGTTGATAGAGGGGTCGTCTATCCGACCAGGTGGTTGCTTTGATATTTGGTTGTGGGGGGTTGGAGGCCTCCTCATCAAATTCGGGTAGCAGCTTCCGCTTTGGGTAGCTCTTTGAGGGGCGATCGTTGCCGTACACTGCTGCTGTATTAAGTATTTTACTCCATCTGAATTGGAGTTTGTTTTACTTGGCCTTGAGCCTTCGCTTCTGCTTTTTAAGGCTCCTTGCGGTGGCAACAAGCCTTTCGCGGGCACTCTGATGCTCCGGGTGCCTGTCCGGCGTTATGTCATCCAGACCATTATCCCTGATAGGATTTGTTTGTTCTGTTTGAATATCCGGATTGCCGTTGTTCGGCAGCGGTTCGCCCTGCTCCAGCGCTGGGTCTGTGTGATCGCTATTCCTGTCGAGGCGGGATTTGGGGCGGCGCTTGTGTCGTCGTTTTGACTGCTTTTCGAGGGAATAGGCCTTCGGTGCGTCCTTCCGCTCCTCGTCGTCATCTTTTGGTGTGTCCACCGTGTATACGTCATATGATGAGGTGGCGTTCCAGGGCCCAACAGGCGCTGGTTCTTCATTGTCTCCTTCATCGGCGTCCATACCGTCGATGTCTTTGGAGTCAAAGTCGAGCATGTCGGTTAAATCGTCGACAGTGGCTACAAAGTGGGTGGTGGGTGGGCTTTGAATTTCTTCATCGTCCGTACTCCAACCTTGCTGACCGTAGTCCGGCCAGGGCTCTCCTGATAAAGAGAGAGACTTCAGTGACTTCACGATATCGCCGAAAGGCGAGTGCTGAAAGACGTCCGCGACCGTGAACTCCATGATCGGCGCCCAATCGGATTCGATCGGCAGGGGCGCGGAGGGTTCGGAGTCCGGAGAAGAATCCGGCTCCGTGGAGTCACGAGTCTTGCAGAGTACGGGGCTGGTGTTCGGCTGAACCGCCGTTGGGATCACAGCCCCCGAGGTGGCATCCAACCGCCCATCCTCGATCGGCGCGGTTGGCTCCGAACTAAGGGTCGGAGCCGATGCGGGTGCGGCCTCCAGGGCACTGTTCGGCGGCAGAGCTAGATCATGCTCGTCGTGACAGTGCGGCGCGCTCGGCAGTGGTTCGAATCCGTCGAAGATCAAGTCCCCGCGGATGTCAGCCGTGTAGTTTAAATTTCCGAATCTGACCTGACGGCCAGGGGCGTAGCTTTCGATCTACTCTAGATGGCCAAGTAAATTGGCCCGCAGTGCGAAGCTGCCAAAGACGAAGATCTGTCTGGGGAGGAAGGTCTCACCCTGGACTGCATCGCCATTGATGATCGTAGGAGCCATCGGGCCTGACGGCAACGACACAGAGGAACTCTCAATGAAAGCACCAATGTCGGTGTCAAAACCGGCGGATCTCGGGTAGGGGGTCCCAAACTGTGCGTCTAGGCCGGATGGTAACAGGAGGCAAGGGACACGAAGTTTTACCCAGGTTCGGGCCCTCTCGATGGAGGTAAAACCCTACGTCCTGCTTGATTAATATTGATGATATGGGTAGTACAAGAGTAGATCTACCACGAGATCAGAGAGGCTAAACCCTAGAAGCTAGCCTATGGTATGATTGTTGATGTGTATGTTGTCCTACGGTCTATTACCCTCCGGTTTATATAGACACTGGAGAGGGTTAGGGTTACATAGAGTCGGTTACAATGGTAGGAGATCTGAACATCCGTATCGCCAAGCTTGCCTTCCACGCCAAGGAAAGTCCCTTCTGGACACGGGACAGAGTCTTCAATCTTGTATCTTCATAGTCCAGGAGTCCGGCTGAAGGTATAGTTCGGCTATCCAAACACCCCCTAATCCAGGACTCCCTCAACGGGTTTGAAACCCTCGGGGATTTGATGATCCATTATCTCGTCTGTGAAGCATAGTGGGTGTGCGGCGCCTCTGTACTGGGCTATATCACGACGTAGCTCCAATGTGCTTTGTCTACTGTGTTCGACCCTGCCAAATTTGTGGCCGGCATGACGGTTACCGTCTCGAGCCGTGGGGTGCCCACGCGATCTGTAGATCAATCTTGTTTGCCTTGCCTTGTCCTCCAACGTATCTCGTAAGTCCGGCGCATATTCCCGTGCCTTGGTACGGGGTGCGGCTTGAGTGGAGGGCCGAGAGGCCTCTTTGTCGTGGCCACGAGGTGGCCGGTCGGCCGCATCAAGTGCTTCCTCCTCTAATCGGGGTAGCAACCTGCGCTTTGGGTAGCTCTTGGAGGGGCGTTCGAGTTTATGCTCTTCGGCCGCAAGGACTTCAGTCCATCTGTCGACTAGCAAATTTTGATCAGCTCTAAGCTGTTGCTGTTTTTTCTTGAGGCTTCATGCCGTGGCCATAAGCCTGCGTTGAAAACGCTCTTGCTCGACGGGATCCTCTGGCACGACGAATTCGTCGTCGTCGAGGCTTGCCTCGTCTTCGGAGGGAGGCATATAATTATCGTCCTCGACCTCTCTGTTTGCCGCTCTCTCATGAGGGCTGGTTTCTCCATCCTCCTGTGCTAAATCTTGCTGGAGGGGGTTTTCTTCGGCACTTTCCGGAGTATTATTATCTCCCGTGCTGGAATCACCATATTTGTTTTGGCGGGATTTTGAGCGGAGCCGCTAACGCCGGCGCTTAGGCTGTTTCTTGGAGGGGTCATCCTCCACTATTCCATCGCCATCTCCTTCTTTTGGGGTGTCCACCATGTATATGTCATATGACGAGGTGGCTTTCTAGGGCCTGATAGGCGTTGGTTCTTCATTGTCTCCTTCATCGGCGTCCATACCGTCGATGTCTTCGGAGTCGAAGTTGAGCATGTCGGTTAAATCGTCGATAGTGGCTACAAAGTGGGTGGTGGGTGGGCTTTGAATTTCTTCATCGTCCGAATCCCAACCTTGCTGACCGTAGTCCGGCCAGGGCTCTCCTAATAAAGGGAGAGACTTCAGTGTCTTCAGAATATCGCCGAAAGGCGAGTGCTGAAAGATGTCCGCGGCAGTAAACTCCATAATCGGCGCCCAATCAGATTCGATCGGCAGGGGCGCGGAGGGTTCGGACTCTGGAGAGGAGTCCGGCTCCTTGGAGTCACGAGTCTCGCAGAGTGTGGGGCTGGTGTTCGGCTCGATCGCTGTTGGGATCGCAGCCCCCGAGGCGGCGTCCAACCACCCATCCTCAATCGGCGCAGTTGGCTCCGAATTAAGGGTCGAAGCCGATGCGGGTGCGGCCTCCAAGGCAGTGTTCGGCGGCAGAGCTAGATCATGCTCGTCGTGATAGTGCCGTGCGCTCGGCAGTGGCTCGAATCCGTCGAAGATCAAGTCCCCACAGATGTCAGCCATGTAGTTTAAACTTCCAAATCTGACCTGACGGCCAGGGGCATAGCTTTCGATCTGCTCCAGATGGCCAAGTGAATTGGCCCACAGTGCGAAGCCGCCGAAGACGAAGATCTGTCCGGGGAGGAAGGTCTCACCCTGGACTGCATCGCCATTAATGATCGTAGGAGCCATCAAGCCTGACGGCGACGACACAGAGGAACTCTCAATGAAAGCACCAATGTCGGTGTCAAAACCGGCGGATCTCGGGTAGGGGGTCCCGAACTGTGCGTCTAGGCCGGATGGTAACAGGAGGCAAGGGACACGAAGTTTACCCAGGTTCGGGCCCTCTCGATGGAGGTAAAACCCTACGTCCTGCTTGATTAATATTGATGATATGGGTAGTACAAGAGTAGATTTACTACGAGATCGGAGAGGCTAAACCCTAGAAGCTAGCCTATGGTATGATTGTTGTTGTGTATGTTATCCTACAGACTAAAACCCTCCGGTTTATATAGACACCGGAGAGGGTTAGGGTTACACAAAGTCGGTTACAATGGTAGGAGATCTGCATATCCGTATCGCCAAGCTTGCCTTCCGCGACAAGGAAAGTCCCTTCCGGACACGGGACGAAGTCTTCAATCTTGTATCTTCATAGTCCAGGAGTCCGGTTGAAGGTATAGTCCGGCCATCTGGACACCCCCTAATCCAGGACTCCCTCAGACGCGCTTGTCCAAAATGTGGGGTAATTTCCGGATCGATGTGCTAGGTGTCGTCCAGTTATTCGCTGTTGTTGCCTTGTCTTTGCTTGCGTGTCATGCATTGCATATCATGTCATCATGTGCATTTCATTTGCATACGTGTTCGTCTCATGCATCCGAGCATTTTCCCCGTTGTCCGTTTTGCATTCCGGCGTTCCGTTCTCCTTCGGTGGTCATTTCTACCTTCTTCTCGTGTGTGGGGATTAAACATTTCCGGATTGGACCGAGACTTGCCAAGCGGCCTTGGATTACTACCGGTAGACCGCCTGTCAAGTTTCGTACCATTTGGACTTCGTTTGATACTCCAACGGTTAACTGAGGGACCGAAAAGGCCTCGCGTGTGTTGCAGCCCAACACCCCTCCATTTTGACCCAAAACACTATCCATCATCTAGAGCGTTCGACCACGATCGCGTGGCCGAAAACCGCACTCCATTTGGAGCTTCCTAGCTCCTCCTACCTCTATAAATAGGTCCCTCCCTGAAATTTCGGGTCATTTCCAACCCTAACCTAGTCTCCTCCCACCTCTCGCCGCCGGACACGTCCGATTCAGGCCGGACGTGTCCGACTTGCCCCGCCGCCACCACGTGTCGCCTCCCCGTTGGCGCGTCCGCCGCCCCCACGCCGCCGGCCCGCCGGGCATGCCTCTGGCCCCCGCGGCCTGCGTCGCTCGCCGTTGCCCGAGAGCTCCGCCGCCCGCCACCTGCGCCGGCCACCGCAGCGCCTCGCCGCCGCCTCCTCCACCGGCCATCGCCGCCGACCGCGCCGGACTTCGCTTTCCGCGCCCCGCCGCCACCAACCATCGCCATCGCTGCCGCCTGTGACGCCGAGCGCCGCCGCCTGCGCCATCTCCGGTCGCCGCCTCCGTCCTTCTCCTCCCATCGGCCGGCGACCCGCGCCGCCACCTCGCCTCGCCGCGGCACGCTCCGGCCACCGCGTGCCGACCTCGCCGGCGTCGTCCTCCACTCCGGCCAGATCCGATCGGGGAGTGGGATGAGATCCACCACTCCCCCGATCCAAACGACTTCGTCCCGATCCGGAATCACCCCGTCCCGGATCTTCTCGTCCGCCCGTTGACTTTTGCCGGAGAGAGCTCGGCCGCCCGCCACCTGCGCCGGCCACCGCAGCGCCTCGCCGCCGCCTCCTCCATCGTCCATCGCCGCCGACCGCGCCAGACTTCGCTCGCCGCGCCCCGCCGCCACCAACCATCGCCGTCGCCGCCGCCTGTGACGCCGAGCGCCGCCGCCTGCACCATCTCCCGCCGTCACCTACGTCCTGCTCCTCCCACCGGCCGGCGACCCGCGCCGCCACCTTGCCTCGCCGCGGCAGGCTCCGGCCACCGCGTGTCGACCTCGCCGGCGTCGTCCTCCAATCCGGCCAGATCCGATCGGGGAGTGGGATGAGATCCACCACTCCCCCGATCCAAATGGCTTCGTCCTGATCCGGAATCACCCCATCCCGGATCTCCTCGTCCGCCCGTTGACTTTTGCCGGAGAGAGCTCCGCCGCGCGCCACCTGCGCCGGCCACCGCAGCGCCTCGCCGCCGCCTCCTCCACCGGCCATCGCCGCCGACCGCGCCGGACTTCGCTCGCCGCGCCTCGCCGCCACCAACCATCGCCATCGCCGCCGCCTGTGACGCCGAGCGCCGCCACCTGCGCCATCTCTGGCCGCCGCCGCCGTCCTGCTCCTCCCACCTGCCGGCGCCCCGCGCCGCCACCCTCGCCTCGCCGCGGCAGGCTCCGACCACCGCGTGCCGACCTCACCGGCGTCGTCCTCCGCTTCGGCCAGATCCGATCGAGGAGTGGGATGAGATCCACCACTCCCCCGATCCAAACGGCTTCGTCCCGATCCGGAATCACCCCGTCCCGGATCTCCTCGTCCGCCCGTTGACTTTTGCCGGAGAGAGCTCGGCCGCCCGCCACCTGCGCCGGCCACCGCCGCGCCTCGCCGCCGCCTCCTCCACCGGCCATCGCCGCCGACCGCGCCGGACTTCGCTCGCCGCGCCCGCCGCCGCGCCTCGCCGCCGCCTCCTCCACCGGCCATCGCCGCCGACTGCGCCGGACTTCGCTCGCCGCGCCCGCCGCCACCAACCAACCCCGTCGCCGCCGCCTGTGACGCCGAGCGCCCCCGCCCGCGCCACCTCCGGCCGCCGCCTGCGCCGTCTCCGGCCGCTGCCTCCGTCCTGCTCCTCCCACCGGCCGGCGACCCGCGCCGCCACCTCGCCTCGCCACGGCAGGCTCCGGACACCGCGTGCCGACCTCGCCGGCGTCGTCCTCCACTCCGGCCAGATCCGATCGGGGAGTGGGATGAGATCCACCACTCCCCCGATCCAAACGGCTTCGTCCCGATCCGGAATCACCCCGTCCCGGATCTTCTCGTCCACCCGTTGACTTTTGCCAGAGAGAGCTCGGCCGCCTGCCACCTGCGCCGGCCACCGCAGCGCCTCGCCACCGCCTCCTCCACCGGCCATCGCCGCCGACCGCGCCGGACTTCGCTCGCCACGCCCCGCCGACACCAACCATCACCATTGCCGCCGCCTGTGACGCCGAGCGCCGCCTCCTGCGCCATCTCCGGCCGCCGCCTCCGTCCTGCTCCTCCCACCGGCCGGCGACCCGCGCCGCCACCTCGCCTCGCCGCGGCAGGCTCCGGCCACCGCGTAACGACCTCGCCGGCGTCGTCCTCCACTCCGGCCAGATCCGATCGGGGAGTGGGATGAGATCCACCACTCCCCCGATCCAAACGGCTTCGTCCCGATCCGGAATCACCCCGTCCCGGATCTCCTCGTCCGCCCGTTGACTTTTGCCGGAGAGAGCTCGGCCGCCCGCCACCTGCGCCGGCCACCGCAGCGCCTCGCCGCCGCCTCCTCCACCGGCCATCGCCGCCGACCGCGCCGGACTTCGCTCGCCATGCCCCGCCGCCACCAACCACCACCATCGCCGCCGCCTGTGACGCCGAGCGCTGCCGCCTGCGCCATCTTCGGCCGCCGCCTCCGTCCTGCTCCTCCCACCGGCCGCCGACCCGCGCCGCCACCTCGCCTCGCCGCGGCAGGCTCCGACCACCGTGTACCGACCGCGCTGGCGTCGTCCTCCGCTTCGGCCAGATCCGATCGGGGAGTGGGATGAGATCCACCACTCCCCCGATCCAAACGGCTTCGTCCCGATCCGGAATCACCCCGTCCCGGATCTCCTCGTCCGCCCGTTGACTTTTGCCGGAGAGAGCTCGGCCGCCCGCCACCTGCGCCGGCCACCGCAGTGCCTCGCCGCCGCCTCCTGCACCGGCCATCGCCGCCGACCGTGCCGGACTTCGCTCGCCGCGCCCCGCCGCCACCAACCATCGCCGGCGCTGCCGCCTGTGACGCCGAGCACCGCCGCCTCCGCCATCTCCGGCCGCCGCCTCCATCCTGCTCCTCCCACCGGCCGGCGACCCGCGCCGCCACCTCGCCTCGCCGCGGCAGGCTCCGGCCACCGCGTGCCGACCTCACCGGCGTCGTCCTCCACTCCGGCCAGATCCGATCGGGGAGTGGGATGAGATCCACCACTCCCCCGATCCAAACGGCTTCGTCCCGATCCGGAATCACCCCGTCCCGGATCTCCTCGTCCGCCCGTTGAGTTTTGTCGGAGAGAGCTCCGCCGCCCGCCACCTGCGCCGGCCACCGCAGCGCCTCGCCGCCGCCTCCTCCACCGGCCATCGCCGCCGACCGCGCCGGACTTCGCTCGCCGCGCCCCGCCGCCACCAACCATCGCCATCGCCGCCGCCTGTGACGCTGAGCACCACCGCCTGCGCCATCTCCGGCCGCCGCCTCCGTCCTGCTCCTCCCACCGGCCGGCGACCCGCGCCGCCACCCTCGCCTCGCCGCGGCAGGCTCCGGCCACCGCGTGCCGACCTCGCCGGCGTTGTCCTCCGCTTCGGCGAGATCCAATCGGGGAGCGGGATGAGATCCACCACTCCCCCGATCCAAACGGCTTCGTCCCGATCCGGAATGACCCCGTCCCGGATCTCCTCGTCCGCCCGTTGACTTTTGCCGGAGAGAGCTCGGCCGCCCGCCACCTGCGCCGGCCACCGCAGCGCCTCGCCGCCGCCTCCTGCACCGGCCATCGCCGCCGACCGCGCCGGACTTCGCTCGCCGCGCCCCGCCGCCACCAACCATCGCCGTCGCCGCCGCCTGTGACGCCGAGCACCGCCGCCTCCGCCATCTCCGGCCGCCGCCTCCATCCTGCTCCTCCCACCGGCCGGCGACCCGCGCCGCCACCTCGCCTCGCCGCGGCAGGCTCCGGCCACCGCGTGCCGACCTCGCCGGCGTCGTCCTCCACTCCGGCCAGATCCGATCGGGGAGTGGGATGAGATCCACCACTCCCCCGATCCAAACGGCTTCGTCCCGATCCGGAATCACCCCGTCCCAGATCTCCTCGTCCGCCCGTTGAGTTTTGTCGGAGAGAGCTCCGCCGCCCGCCACCTGCGCCGACCACCGCAGCGCCTCGCCGCCGCCTCCTCCACCGGCCATCGCCGCCGACCGCGCCGGACTTCGCTCGCCGCGCCCCGCCGCCACCAACCATCGCCATCGCTGCCGCCTGTGATGCCGAGCACCACCGCCTGCGCCATCTCCGGCCGCCGCCTCCGTCCTGCTCCTCCCACCGGCCGGCGACCCGCGCCGCCACCTCGTCTCGCCGCGGCAGGCTCCGGCCACCGCGTGCCGACCTCGCCGGCGTTGTCCTCCGCTTCGGCGAGATCCAATCGGGGAGCGGGATGAGATCCACCACTCCCCCGATCCAAACGGCTTCGTCCCGATTCGGAATGACCCCGTCCCGGATCTCCTCGTCCGCCCGTTGACTTTTGCCGGAGAGAGCTCGGCCGCCCGCCACCTGCGCCGGCCACCGCAGCGCCTCGCCGCCGCCGCCTCCACCGGCCATCGCCGCCGACCGCGCCAGACTTCGCTCGCCGCGCCCCGCTGCCACCAACAATCACCGTCGCCGCCGCCTGTGATGCCGAGCGCCGCCGCCTGCGCCATCTCCGGCCGCCGCCTCCGTCCTGCTCCTCCCATCGGCCGGCGACCCGCGCCGCCACCTTGCCTCGCCGCGGCAGGCTCCGGCCACCGCGTACCGACCTCGCCGGTGTCGTCCTCCACTCCGGCCAGATCCGATCGGGGAGTTGGATGAGATCCACCACTCCCCCGATCCAAACGGCTTCGTCCCGATCCGGAATCACCCCGTCCCATATCTCCTCGTCCGTCCGTTGACTTTTGCCGGAGAGAGCTCCGCCGCCCGCCACCTGCGCCGGCCACCGCAGCGCCTCGTCGCCGCCTCCTCCATCGGCCATCGCCGCCGACCGCGCCGGACTTCGCTCGCCGCGCCCCGCCGCTACCAACCATCGCCATCGCCGCCGACTGTGACGCCGAGCGCCGCCGCCTGCGCCATCTCCGGCCGCCGCCTCCGTCCTGCTCCTCCCACCGGCCGGCGACCCATGCCGCCACCTCGCCTCGCCGCGGCCGCTCCGGCCACCGCGTGCCGACCTTGCCAGCGTCGTCCTCCGCTTCGGCCAGATCCGATCGGGAGTGGGATGAGATCCACCACTCCCCCGATCCAAACGGCTTCGTCCCGATCCGGAATCACCCCGTCCCGGAGCTCCTTGTCCGCCCGTTGACTTTTGCCGGATAGAGCTCGGCCGCCCGCCACCTGCGCCGGCCACCGCAGCGCCTCACCGCCGCCTCCTCCACCGGCCATCGCCGCCGACCACGCCAGACTTCGCTCGCTGCGCCCCGCCGCCACCAACCACCGCCGTCGCCGCCGCCTGTGACGCCGAGCACCGCCGCCTGCGCCATCTCCGGCCGCCGCCTCCGTCCTGCTCCTCCCACCGGCCGGCGACCCGCGCCGCCACCTCGCCTCGCCGCGGCAGGCTCCGGCCACTGCGTGCCGACCTCGCTGGCGTCGTCCTCCACTCCGTCCAGATCCGATCGGGGAGTGGGATAAGATCCACCACTCCCCCGATCCAAACGGCTTCGTCCCGATCCGGAATCACCCCGTCCCGGATCTCCTCGTCCGCCCGTTGACTTTTGCCGGAGAGAGCTCCGCCGCCCGCCACCTGCGTCGGCCACCGCAGTGCCTCGCCGTCGCCTCCTCCACCGGCTATTGCCGCCGACCGCGCCGGACTTCGCTCGCCGCGCCCCGCCGCCACCAACCAGCGCCATCGCCGCCGCCTGTGATGCCGAGCACCACCGCCTGCGCCATCTCCGGCCACCGCCTCCGTCCTGCTCCTCCCATCGGCCGACGACCCGCGCCGCCACCTCGCCTCGCCGCGGCAGGCTCCGGCCACCGCGTGCCAACCTCGCCGGCGTTGTCCTCCATTTCGGCCAGATCCAATCGGGGAGTGGGATGAGATGCACCACTCCCCCGATCCAAACGGCTTCGTCCCGATCCGGAATCACCCCGTCCCGGATCTCCTTGTCCGCCCGTTGACTTTTGCCGGAGAGAGCTCGGCCGCCCGACACCTGCGCCGGCCACCGCAGCGCCTCGCCGCCGCCGCCTCCACCGGCCATCGCCGCCGACCGCGCCGGACTTCGCTCGCCGCGCCCCGCCGCCACCAACCATCACCGTCGCCGCCGCCTGTGACGCCGAGCGCCGCCGCCTGTGACGCCGAGCGCCGCCGCCTGCGCCATCTCTGGCCGCCGCCTCCGTGGAGCTTGACCAGTTGCTTCAGCTGGTCGCTCAGGGGCACGGGGTGTCCGGCCTCAGCATACTGAGACCAGAACACCTTCTCTGTCGAGTTGCCCTCCTCGGCTCGATAGAATGAGGCGGCATCGGACACACTCCGGGGAAGATCTGCGAACGCTCCTGGAGAGCTCCGGATTCGGGTAAGTAACAAGTAACTCATGTCTATGTGTTTGCTTTGCATAAAGAATGCCTTACCCGCTGCTATCTTCTTCACCTCATCCAACTCCTGGAGGGTCTTCTGGGATTCGGCCTTGGCAGACTTGGCATTTTCAATAGCCACCGCGAGCTCAGACGCTCGCGTCTTTGAGTCAAGCTCCAAACTCTCATGTTTTTCCGTGAGAGCTTGGAGCTCTTGCCGTACCTTGCCAACCTCGGCCTCATACTTCTCCCGCTCGGTGCGCTCCATGGCCGCCCTCTTCTCGGCCTCGACCAGCGCTTGCTTAAGGGTCGCCACCTCAGATGTGGCCCTACAATAGCCACGATAATCCTGTCATTTTTTGCAATTGCACCTTTATATATATATATATATTTAAACAAGGTATTTCTTACCTTCATTGTCCTCGAGCTACTTCTTGGCACGCCCGAGCTCTTGCTCGGACCGCTCGAGGTTCTGCTTTAGTGTGTCCACTTCCGCAGTTAATGCGGCAGACGCAAGCAGAGAAGCCTGCATACGCATATTGACTCCTTTTTTAGACTCCTGTGAATTTTATTTGATCATGTATCCGGCTTTTCTTCCCGAACGCTAAACAGAGCATCAGGGGATACTGTCTATGCGGTAATATTATTTACACATTCTTTACTTACCTCAAAGCCTGTTAAAAGGCTAGTACAAGCTTCAGTCAGTCCGCTCTTGGCGGACTGAACCTTCTGGACCACGCACTCATAATGGTGCGGTGCTCCTCGTCGATGGAGGCGCCTTGGAGCGCCTCCAACAGATTGTCCAGCGCCTCCGGTTGGACGGGGTTCACCGACACAGTGGGCTTGCTCCTCTTGGAAGGAGGTCCCCCGCCGGACTCTGGAACCTTTGAAGGTTCCGGAGCGGTGTCCGGCCTAGAGCCAGACTTGGAGCCCTGGGGGGTTTCATCCCCTTTACTCCTAGAGTCCG
Organism: Triticum aestivum; assembly: GCF_018294505.1. Classification (NCBI taxonomy): domain Eukaryota; kingdom Viridiplantae; phylum Streptophyta; class Magnoliopsida; order Poales; family Poaceae; genus Triticum; species Triticum aestivum. The sequence goes on from NC_057794.1 coordinate 548,134,179, forward strand.
GGAGGTCGCCTTGCGGCGCCTTCAGGACCACCTCCTCCCGGCTTGGAACCTGTTCGGACAACACTTCGGTGTCGTCCGTAGGGCGGGGGGAGGAAGCCGTCGGAAGCGAGTTCATCCGATGAGTCCAGTGAGCCGCTCGACGACGCGTCGAGCCGGTCTTTGGGTGGGCTGCATAAACATATTCGACATAAGGGAAAGCTGTGCAATAAACGAATACTATGAATTACTCTGGTATCCAGATACTTACAATTTTGCCAGGGGCTTGGCCCTGGGCGGCCACTCTTCTCCGCCGTCGTCGGCGTCGGTGGAGTAGTCCGGAGGAAGGGTTTTCCCCTTCTTGGACCCTCCGGCCTCCCCAGAGAGGGCGGCCTTCCTTTTCTTCTCTCCTCCCACTGAAGGAGGAGAGGTCTCTTCTTCTTCCTCCTCGTCTTCACGAGAGGAATGTGCCTCGGAACCGTCGAATGATGGATCCAACACCTCCTAGCGCCGGGCACTCTTTCGAGTCCCCGTGGCCTTTTTCGCGGCCTTCTTCTCCGGCACCACATAGGGTGCCGGAACCAGCAGCTTCGCCAAGCGAGCATCCGCTGGGCCTTCGGGCAAAGGAGCCGGACAGTTGATCTGTCCGAACGTCACTTGCCAATCCTGTCAAAGGTAAGGGAGCTTAGATCCCGCATGGAGTCAAACTATGAAAAACTGATACCCTATAAAAGGAAAAAACAGCTTATCGCATGAGCGTGACGCTGCATACTGAATCCGCGATCCTCGGTAGCGGATGCGGGGGCCTCGGCACCCTTGAAAAGCACCTTCCAGGCATCTTCGTACATCGTGTCGAAGAGCCTGCTCAGAGTTTGGTTCCATGCTGGGTCGAACTCCCACAGGTTGAAAGCCCGTTCTTGACACGGGAGGATCAGGCGGATGAGCATAACCTGGACTACGTTGACAAGTTTGAGCTTCTTGTCCACCAGGATTTGGACGCATGTTTGGAGTCCGGTCAGCTCTCCTTTTTTACCCCACGACAGGCCCGTCTCCTTCCAGGAGGTGAGCCGCGTAGGGGGTCCGGATCGAAACTCGGGGGCTGCGACCCATTCGGGGTCGCGCGGCTCGGTGATGTAAAACCACCCCGATTGCCACCCCTTCAGGGTCTCCACAAAGGAGCCCTCGAGCCATAAGATGTTGGCCATCTTGCCCACCATGGCGCCTCCGCACTCCGCCTAGTTGCCGCGCACCACCTTCGGCTTGACATTGAAAGTCTTGAGCCATAGGCCAAAATGGGGGCGGATGTGGAGGAAAGCCTCGCACACGACGATAAACACCGAGATGTTGAGGACAAAGTTCGGGGCCAGATCATGGAAATCTAGGCTGTAGTAGAACATGATCCCCCGAACAAATGGGTGAAGAGGGAAGCCCAGTCTGCTGAGGAAATGGGGGAGGAACACCACCCTCTCATAGGGCCTAGGGGTGGGGCTGAGCTGCCCCTTTTCGGGAAGCCGGTACGCAATGTCGTTAGACAAATATCCGGCCTTCCTCAGTTTTTTGATGCGTCCCTCCATGACGAAGGAGACCATCCACTTGCCTCCCGCTCTGGACATGGCTGGAGAAGGTTGAGGTGGGGAGTGCAGACTTGGGCGCTGGAGCTCGAGTGCGCGTGAATGGATAAGCAAGGGAGGAAGAAGGCGTAGGTGAAAGGGTGGATCATTATCCCCTTATGTGGGTGGACGCAACTACGTGTCCCCACCAGCCTGGTAAAACTCGCTTATCTCAAGCGCCGTAATCAATGGCGCGGTTGGGTTACCCATGCCCGTATTGATGAGAATCCCGGAATAAGGGGACACGATCTCTGCTTTAACAAGACGTGCCAAGGAAACCGCCTCGCATGACGCACTGAGGTGGGATAATGAAACGACTCAGATAAAGGCTTGGCCGTGGTGTGTCACACTACGGAATACGTCAGCAGATTAGATTTGTGTAAATATTATTCTCTCTATGGCAATATGTGGAAACTTATTTTGCAGAGCCGGACACTATCTTTGTGTTCAAAATCTTCTATGAAGTACTTGGAGGAGGAAACCGCCTTGCAATGCCAAAGACAATCTGCGCGCCGGACTCGTCGTCATTGAAGCCTGGTTCAGGGGCTACTGAGGGAGTCCTGGATTAGGGGGTGTCCGGATGGCCGGACTATACCTTCAGCCGGACTCCTGGACTATGAAGATACAAGATTGAAGACTTCGTCCCGTGTCCGGAAGGGACTTTCCTTGGCGTGGAAGGCAAGCTTGGCGATACGGATATGCATTCTCCTACCATTGTAACCGACTTTGTGTAACCCTAACCCTCTCCGGTGTCTATATAAACCGGAGGGTTTTAGTCCGTAGGACAACATACACAACAACAATCATACCATAGGCTAGCTTCTAGGGTTTAGCCTCTCTGATCTCGTGGTAGATCTACTCTTGTACTACCCATATCATCAATATTAATCAAGCAGGACGTAGGGTTTTACCTCCATTAAGAGGGCCCAAACCTGGGTAAAACATCGTGTCCCTTGCCTCCTGTTACCATCCGGCCTAGACGCACAGTTCGGGACCCCCTACCCGAGATCCGCCGGTTTTGACACCGATAGCGTCTCTAAGACATGGTTCCCCACTGCCATCCCGTCCGCCCACCCATTCGTACACCAAGGCCGCGAAAACCCGCGACGAAACCCACACCCTGCTCCGTCCGCCACCCAGCCGGAGCCTCTTCCCCGACGACGTCGTCCACAGCAACACCTCGACATCCCTCATCCACCATACCGGATGAGGATCCATCGTCGATCTCATCATCTCGCCGGTTCAGCCACATCGTCCTCCACCTCCACGGAGCTGCCCCGATGTTCCCCTCATCTTTCGCGCCACCTCCATTCCCACACCGCCGTCTTCACCTGCACCACCGGAAGAGCATCATCATCACCGTTTCCTCGGATGAAGCTGCAGCCTAATCGGCGCCACCAAAGAGGTTGTACACTAATCACCGCATTTTCTTCTTGGTTCGATCTCACGGTGCTGTCGGCGCTCGGTCCCGAGCCGACACGGCGCGGCTCCATCCACGGCGGCATCGTCGGCCACTTCCTCCACGGCGTCGCTCCCTCGGTAGCAACGTCCACATCAGTAGGACCTGCTGCTGCTTTAGCTCTCGCTCGCGCTGCTGCTCTGCTCTTGCTCTCGGTCCCCTACCTGGTCTTCTCTTGCTATTGCTCTTGCTCGCACTGCTGCTCTCGCTCTTGCTCTTGCTTGCGATGCTGCTCCGATTTAGCTACACTTCACTCCGATGCTGCCAGGGTGAAGGAAGAACCAGCCGCAGTGGGGATGGGGGCTCGCCGGAGAGGTACCCCACTATCTATCTTAGGGTTTAGGATGGGGGCGGTGGTCGCCGGCAGTGGCGGGGTGTTGGCGGGGCGGTGGCGTGGGGATCGCCGGAGAAAAAGCTCGGCACGGTGGGGCCTAGAGGGATGGTCGGGGTGGCGGTGGACCGGTGGTGGGGAGTGTTTTCGGGGCGGGCGGGGCAGCGCACCACCGGCCGCGGGCAGCGGGGGGCTGTTGTTTGGCCGGCTCAGGGGGGTGGAGGTTGAAGATGAACTGCAGGCCCTTGAATTTGTATCCAATGGCTGCAAAATCGACTGACCAGAGATGAAAAAGTCAGTCGACCGACGTGTAGCCTCACCTTGCTAGTGCGTTCAGTTTCGACAGCAAAATTCAGTTTCGACAGCAACATTCAGTTTCGACAGTTAAGTTCAGTTTCGACAGTGAAGTTCAGTTTTGAGAGTTAAATTTAGTTTCGACAGTTAAGTTCAGAGATGAGCAGCTGATGTATTTTACATCTAGCACTTTGTGTTTATGTATTTTACGTCATGTATTGGAGATGCTATTAGAATTCCACTCAGGTTAATGTTGTTCGTTGTCTCTCTTGGCCCGCTTCAGCCTCGGCGTCGTACAACTCACCAGAGCTGCTCCAACGATGAAACCCTCCATCACAGTGGAGCAGTACCTCGGGCTCCATCTCCAGACACCTAAGATCTTCTTCCCCTCCTCCGACAGCCAAGTCAGTCGGAGCATCCTCGCCGGCCAACCCAATCACGCTGAGATCGACATGGCTTCGCCAAAGAGGTTGTACACTTGTTGCATCTCTTTTTTACTCTACATGTTATATATATTGTCCACTGAGCACTCGTAGTAATGGGAAATACGATTATTTTATCCTACTATATGACAAGCAGTGAGGTACCAGGCAACTTAGCTATCCGTGATGGACTCTCTTGAACGCCATCATTATTTATCTCTGCGCGTTTGAGCTGTGCATTTGTCGATGGGCCGAGGAGTTGAGCTAGTATGGTAGTGGCCTGGGTCCAAAGTAATAGAAGTAGCACAAAATCATTTTTTTAGTGTAGGATTTTCCTTGCTCAAGCCTGCCTACTAGAATCGCCAGTGCTTGAAAGGAAAAGTGAATGAAAAACATCGGAATTGGAAAGTTTCCTACGATACTACTTTTCATGAATTTGGTGCAAAGGAATGGAGCAAAGGAAAACTGTAGGATTTGTTCCTTTAGTGTCTCCTTGAAAGAAAAACTATAGGAATTCTAATTTCCACTTCTCCTCCTTTTCATATTCCTATTCATCAAGCACAAGACTAAGAGATAGTAGCATAATAGCATTATAACCGTACATTTTCTTGTGGTTTGACTTAATCTCACCATGCTTTTTTGCATCCTATGATCTTCCAATTGTTGTGAATCAAACACCCAGATTGGCAGAAATCCTGTGTTTTTAATATCTCTGTTTTGCACGTGCATTCCTATCCTATTCCTGTCTATTTCCTATCCCTGCATTGTTAGAATCCTCAAATTCAAACAAGCCCTTACTCAATTACTTCTGTTACAGATATGTGTCAGAGAAAACCTTGTGTGGTTTGTCCTGCTCCTGCGGCGCTGTGTTCCACCCCAGCTCAGCTGCTCCAACGACAGAAGGGTTCACCACAGCACGGATCCGCTCTCCAGACTGTCTTTCGCCGCCTCAGATCTTCTTCCCCGCCGCCGGCAGCCACGACAACTACATTACCATCATCAAATGAGCAGATGACCTTGAGGACTACACGGGTCCGCAAGAGAGGTCGCACTCTTCCGTGTCTGCTTACGTTATGCGTCGCTTAATATGATGACATGCTACATTATCGTCGTGTTCACCTATTAGACTCCGAGTCAGGTCCAAACTAATGCTAAAACTTGAGTTTTTAAATGGTTGTGGGGTACATATTGGGGCAGCAATCAGTACTATCTGTCTACTATCTGGTTAATCTCCGGTGTCTACTATGAGTTTCATGTTGGGTGCATGCTAAAGGAGCCATTTTCTGTATTTTTAACTAAAGCTATTATCTGCCTGCTATCATTGGTTTTGGGTCTATCCACAGTTTGCTACCATCACTCTGGATTTGTGCATGCACTCCTTACATAATCTCACTATGTTTTATTCCTATGCATGCCAGTTATTGTACACAATGGAACTGGTCATGTAGAGAAAAAGAGACGAGCCTTGCGTGGCAATAAAATTTCATGCAGACGTCATTCCATGGTGGGCGCAAAGGCAGCCCCCCCCCTACACCCATTTCGGATCGTAATCAAGAGGAAGATAACTGTTATGAGGGGGATTCAGAAGGAGAAGACCACTCCTATTTACCCCATGAGGTCTTCGCTCTAACTTGGCATGCTGATGTTGGTAATATCATGCATATGGTGCCTTGCATTGCTTACTACATACATTAAAGATGTCATCTGCTTAGTTTAGACATGCTTTGTGTCAATGCCATCTATTTAGTTTCTTTATCGTATATGTGAATCATGCAATTCCATCTTGTTTAGCCAGACATCATATATGTGAATTTTGCAATGCCACCCTGGTTAGCCAGTCATCTTATATGTGAATTATATCATGCCATCATTTTTTTATTACGTGTTAAATTTGTCAAAAATTTAGTACATTCAATTACTCTTCCTGTGCATCAGCCATTTGGCACGGTCATGGAAAAATCTGGAGTGGAAACAAGGTCTTCAGAGCAGACAATGCTATCTGACGAAGCGCATGTCTTGCTGGTTACCGATAGCTCCTCAGAGGAGGATTCAGAGACAGATGACCAGTCATATTCCCCCCCCGAGGTGCATGCCCTAACTTGGCAGGGTTATGTTGCTCATATCGTGCGTATGGTATCTTGCATTGCTATGTCATTTGCTTAGTTTAGACATGCTTTGTGTGAATGCCACCTGTTTAGTGTCTAATTACCATATATGTGAATTATGCAATGCCATCTTGTTGCAAGACATTATATATGTGAATTATGCAATGTTATCTTGTTGCAAGGCATTATGTATGTGAATTATGCAATGCCATGCTGTTTAGGCAAGCGTCATATATGTGAATTATATCATGCCGTCCTTTTTTTGTATTTCTCATTGCTTTTGTCGACAATGTTTGTATATTCAACTGCTCTTCCTGTGCATCAGCCATTTGAATTGGTGATGGAGAAATCTGGAGTGAAAACAAGGTCTTCAGAGCAGACAATGCTACCTGCTGAAGCAGATATCTTGCTGGTTACAGATAGCTCTTCAGAGGAGGATTCAGAGGCAGATGACCAGTCCTATTATCCCCCTGAGGTGTATGCTCAAACTTGGCAGGGTTATATTACTCATATAATGCATATGTTGTATTGCAATGCTTAGTTTTTACATCATATACACAATATTGAATGCCATCTCCTTAGTTGACACATCATATATGCGATTGCCCTCTGCTCACTTCCTTAGTATATAAATCATATATTTGAATTATGTCATGCCATGATGTTTACATAGACAACATGTATCTGAATTATGGCATGCCAACCCATTTTCTAAAGACATAATATAGTTATATCATCTCATCCTGTTTACATAGTCATCATATTTAAATTATGTCATTCTATCCGTGAATTATATCATGCCATCATGTTTCCATCGACGGCATGTTTGTGATTTATGGCATGCCAACCACTTTAATAGACACATCGTATAGTTATATCATGTCATCCTGTTTACATAGTCATCATATTTTGAAGTATGTCATTCTATCCTGTTTAGTTAGCCATCATACATGTGAAATTGTGTCATGCTATCCTGTTTAATTAGCCATCATATATGTGAAATTATGTCCTGCTATTCTGTTTGCTTAGACAACATAAATGTGAATTATTTCATGCCCTGTTTTCTTCCCTACTATCCATTGCACCTGTCTATCTTACAATGTCTGTACATTCAATTACTTTTCTTGTTTATCAGCCATTTCAATTGGAGGGAGTGATGGCAGTATCTGTGGGAGTAAAAACACGGTCTTCAGAAAAGATCGTGCTACCTGTCGATGCAGATAGAACCACGGTTGTACTTGCCCAAGAACCAGCCCCACCACACATAACCCACACTCATGCAGATTGTACCCCTACCCAGTTGGACAGAGAACCAGCTACACCCCTTCTAACCCCAACCCCAGCAGATAGACACCCAGTTCCCATTGACACAGCACCGTCTCCACCACAGAGCACCCAAACACGAGCAGTTAGTAAGGCAACTGCAGTGCCCAAATCACGAGGACCACCACTCCGAACCCGAAGTCAACGCTTAAAGCAGAAGAAGAATTGTTCTCAGGTCAGGTTCCGTAGCTATGGTTCATACTACTTTGCTCTTGCATCACTGTATTTACTGATACCAACTAATTTCAAATTTGAAGGATGCAATTGAAACTCCAATGGCGCAACAGGTATGTTTTAAACCTGTTTCTTCAACGTGTTTGGCTGTTTGCTGTTGTAACTTGCTCTATGTTGATTTCAGTTTCAATTGAATAAACAGTTATGTTCTCATGCCATGCACATTACAAGTGTTGTTATTGCTGTGTAGTTTCCCACACTTATATTCTGTCTATGCTGCTTTGTCTTAAATAGATATGATTCGAACTGTATCTATCTTGATTTGGCAACATAAACTAGAATGATATAGACCATACAGTGACCATACTACATAGATATATGTTTGTTTCATGCTGTTATCCTGTCCACCTTACTACTGAACTGGTTTACCAAAATGAGTTTCATATACTACATTGTAAACCTGAGATGTGTTTGTTTGTTTCTCTTTTAGAACGCGGATAAAATATTGGAGAAGAGTACCCTGTTATGCAATGGTAAAGGAAGTAATGCAGATAAGGTTCAAGATAGTGAGACATCCCTGTTGGTCTCCAAGAAAGCTGATAAAAACTATATTGAAGACACTGAGACAACCCCAAAGTCCTGTCTTGATGTAGTGTTCGAGTTACTGGCTACCACTGCTGGCACCAGCTCTTCGAACTCATTGCCTGAATCAGTTCGGCTTCTTGAGTCTCAACTTCAAGTTGAAAGACATCGATCAGATGTTATGCGACAGGAAGCCGAAGGACTGAGGAAGTCCCTACAGAATTCAGATGCATACTTTCTGGTGCAACAGCAAGCGCTGGAGGACTTAAGCGCCAAACAAGAGAAAGTTAATAAGCTTGCTAAGCATCTTGCCAGCATTATGGGTACCCAGGATATTGTTTCTTGAGCTCTTCTGAAGTGGTTTCAGTTCTGGACTTGTTCTGCTGCGACGTTTATATGCTGCTGTGTTCCCTATATTTGCACTGGTGGCGAACTTTGATGCCCAGTGGATGTAATATGTGTAATAGCCGTGATAGCCTAGTGTAAGTTGCTTGCTTATTTATTTCCTTGTTGTCTTGTTTATTTGTTTGCTTATAGTCAGCGCAGTTCTTTTTCTGCGGTTTGCTAGTGGCTGCAATAATCTATTTTTTAAAACTAGGCCACAATAACCATGGGCTAATATTTACTGTAGTGACACTGGGCCTCCTACGGGCCGTAGAAACAGTGGGCCTTCTACGAGCCGTAGAAATAGTGGACCTTCTACAGGCCGTAGAAACAATGGGCCTTCTACGGGCCGTATCATCAATGGGCCTTCTATGGGCTATATCATCAATGGGCCTTATATGGGCCGTATGATCGATTGGCTAAACATGGGCCAAACAGACGCATTTTGGCAGTAAACGGACTAGAGTTGGAATCGTCCATTCATGGGACGACCATAACGGGCCATCGTTAATAGGCCGTATTTGATGACGCTATAAAAACGGCCGAACGTATTAACTGACCACAAACGGGCCGACTGTAACCACGGGCTGAATTTGGCCCACAAGCAGAAAATGACAGTAACGGGCCGTAAGTAAACGAATGCCGGAAATGAGCCCAAGAATAAATGGGCTCTGAGAAGGCCGAAAGGTAACATGGGCTGGAGACGGCCCAACGGAATAACGGGCCATTAATGGGTATAAAGTGATACACTGTTCATTACGGGCCAGTTTCACCACGGGCCGTTAATGGGTGTAAAGTGATACACTGTTCATTACGGGCCAGTTTCAGCACATGCCGCTAATGGGCCAAGAGTTACAAAGGGCCTCATATGGGCCGAATAACGTCATGGGCTATACATGGGCCAGAAGTGAAAACGGGATGGAATCTATTGGACGGCCCAGATGACGCTATTGGGCCTAATTCGGATAGGGCGTAACGGGCCTTGGGTTAGCGGGCTGTAAATGGGCTATATGCGAACAGGCCATTAACAGGCTTTCCATGGGCCGGCCCGCCAGCTTTTGACCAAGTCAAATGGGCCGGCCTTTTCACAGGAATGGGTCACTGTTGGGCCGTGCCACGTGTCGACGTATCATAGGCGCCTTCTGTCCAGTGAGTGGATGACATCTGTCCCAAAGATGAGCCGACACGTGTTTCCTCTAGCCAATGATGATTTTACACGTGGAAAATCCCCATTGGTCGGGGCTGTTAACGAGTTATCAGATCCAAAACCCGACCTGATAGCTTAACGGTGTTCCCTTATGGTGGATGCCACATGTCGGTCACCGTTGACGAAAGCACTTCTGTGACGCGCGATTTATTGTCATGGAAGTGGACACTTCCATGATGATAATTTTGGTAATGTCATGGAACACTTCTACGACAGCACAGGTATGACTATCTTGATTCTTTCATAAATTTGTCATGGATGTACATGCATGACAAAAAAAGTGACCTACTGTGACAAACACGTATCATCACGGAAGTGTATTTTTTTTGTAGTGTTGCCCGACGACGGCGACGGACCAGTTGTGACCCTAAATTTCTTGAACCTTCAATCTTTAAAGATCTCAAATCCGAACTGATGAACTTGAAGTTGATAAAAATCCCTCCAAACCGGCTCATCTGGAAAATTGTAAATCTTCTTGATCCTTGGGAGAGATTCCTCCAAGAACTCAACACCACCGCGCGCGAGCCCCACGGTGGACGCCAACTATCGTGGAATTGTCACGGCAGATGTCCTAGTGTGAGGACTTAATCGTGAGGCCAACACATCTATGTGGTAGCTTGAGAGGGATCGGGCGGAATCGAGAGACGCAACATAAGACAAGGATTTAGATAGCTTCGGGCCCCGGGAAACATCATCCGGTAATAACCCTACGTGTTGTTTGTGGCTAGGTCTCATTATAATCATCAGGGAGTCGTCGGATTACCGGTTCTTTATATCTAGCCCTAGCGATTGTTTCTTGCTTGTTGCTTGTCCCTCTATGGGGAGCCCTGCCCCTCCTTATATATGTTGAAGGGGCGGGTTTACATGTGGAGTCCTATTAGGATTAGGATGAGTCTATCTTCTAATACAAACCGGATACAAGTCCAGGTCTTAACTCCTTGTAAGACAAATATTCCTCACGTCTTTCCTCTTAAACCGGCCCACCATAACATGAGCCGGCCTTTCGGGCCTTGGGCCTTGTCATCCGTCTGTCCCGCCCGCCGGGTTACCAGTGAGTCATGATGTTCAGTCAGGTTGCTTGTAAATGGTCTGGTCAGTGCGGGTCATCGGTGAATCGCCAAGTCCGGCCGGGTTACACCGCGGGGTATATCCGAGACACTTCCAATGAAGCGTGAGTAGTTTAAAAGGGGTATAATAAAAACTTTCATATAAAGTGCATTGAATACTATGAGTAGTTTGATTCCTTATGATTGTTTTGAGATATGAAGATGGTGATATTAAAGTCATGCTAGTGAGTAACTATGGATTGTAGAAATATTTGTGTTAAAGTTTGTGATTCCTGTAGCATGCATGTATGGTGAACCATTATGTGATGAAGTCGGAGCCTGATTTATTTATTGATTGTCTTCCTTATGATTGGCGGTCGGGGATGAGTGGTGGTATTTTCCTACCAATCTATGCCCCTAGGAGCATGCGTGTAGTACTTCCTTTCGATAACTAATAGATTTTTGCAATAAGTATGTGAGTTCTTTATGACTAATGTTGAGTCCATGGATTATACGCACTCTCACCCTTCCACCATTGCTAGCCTCTCTAGTACCGCGCAACTTTCGCCGGTAACATGCACCCACCATATACGTTCCTCAAAACAGCCACCATACCTACCTATTATGGCATTTCCATAGCCATTCCGAGATATATTGCCATGCAACTTTCCACCGTTCCGTTTGTTATGACACATTCCGTCATTGTCATATTGCTTTGTATGATCATGTAGTTGACATCATATTTGTGGAGAATCCACCTTTCATAATTCTTTCATAAATTTCACTCTTGATTCATTGCACATCCCGGTACACCGTCAGAGGCATTCATATAGAGTCATATTTTGTTCTAAATATCGAGTTGTAATTCTTGAGTTGTAAGTAAATAAAAGTGTGATGATCTTCATTATTAGAGCATTGTCCCATGTGAGGACAGGATGATGGAAGCTATGATTACCCCACAAGTCGGGATGAGTCTCTGGAATTTACAAAAAAATAAAAGAGGCCAAAGAAGTCCATTCAAAAAAGAGAGAAAGAAAAAATGAGAGAAAAGAGAGAAGGGGCAATGTTACTATCCTTTTACCACACTTGTGCTTCAGAGTAGCACCATGATCTTCCTGATAGAGAGTCTCCTATGTTGTCACTTTCATATACTAGTGGGAATTTTTCATTATAGAACTTGGCTTGTATATTCCAATGATAGGCTTCCTCAAATTGCCCTAGGTCTTCGTGAGCAAGCGAGTTGGATGCACGTCCACTTAGTTTCTTTTTGAACTTTCATACACTTATAGCTCTAGTGCATCCGTTGCATGGCAGTCCCTACTCACTCACATTGATATCTATTGCTGGGCATCTCCATAGCCCGTTGATACGCCTAGTTGATGTGAGACTATCTCCTTCTTTTTTCTTCTCCATAACCACCATATTCTATTCCACCTATAGTGATATGTCCATGGCTCACGCTCATGTATTACGTGAAAGTTGAAAAAGTTTGAGAACATCAAAAGTATGAAACAATTGCTTGGCTAGTCATCGGGGTTGTGCATGATTTGAATATTTTGTGTGATGAAGATAGAGCATAGCCAGACTATATAATTTTGTAGGGATAAGCTTTCTTTGGCCATGTTATTTTGAGAAGACATAATTGCCTTGTTAGTATGCTTGACATATTATTGTTTTTATGTCAATATTAAACTTTTGTTTTGAATCTTATGGATCTGAGCATTCATGCCACAATAAAGAAAATTACATGGATAAATATGTTAGGTAGCATTCTACATCAAAAATTCTATTTTTATCATTTACCTACTCGAGGACGAGCAGGAATTAAGCTTGGGGATGCTTGATACGTCTCCAGCGTATCTATAATTTTTATTGTTCCATGCTATTATATTATCTGTTTTGGATGTTTTATATGCATTAATATGCTATTTTATATTATTTTTGGGACTAACCTATTAACCTAGAGCCCAGTGCTAGTTTCTGTTTTTTCCTTGTTTTTGAGCTTCACAGAAAAGGAATACCAAACGGAGTCCAAATAGAACAAAACCTCCGCGATGATTTTTCTTGGACCAGAAGACAACCAGGAGACTTGGAGATGAAGTCAGAAGAACCATGAGGCGGCCAGAAGGATGGAGGCGAACCAGGAACCTTTTATTTACTTACAACTCAAGAATTACAACTCGGTACTAGCACAAAATATGACTCTATATGAATGCCTCCCACGATGTACCGGGATGTGCAATGAATCAAGAGCGACATGTATAGAAAATAAAGTGGCTTTGCCATAAATACGATGTCAACTACATGATCATGCAAAGCAATATGACAATGATGATGTGTCATAATAAACAGAACGATGGAAAGTTGCATGGCAATATATCTCGGAATGGCTATGGAAATACCATAATAGGTAGGTATGGTGGTTGTTTTGAGGAAGGTATATGGTGGGTTTATGGTACCAGCGAAAGTTGCGTGGCACAAGAGAGGCTAGCAATGGTGGAAGGGTGAGAGTGCGTATAATCCATGGACTCAACACTAGTCATAAAGAACTCACATACTTATTGCAAAAATCTATTATTCATCAAAACAAAGTACTACGTGCATGCTCCTAGGGGATAGATTGGTAGGAAAAGACCATCGCTCATCCCCGACCACCACTCATAAGGAAGATAATCAAAAAATATGTCATGCTCCAACTTCGTTACATAACAGTTCACCATATGTGCATCCTACGAGACTCACAAACCTCAACACAAGTATTTCTAAAATTCACAACTACTCACTAGAATGACTCTAATATCACCATCTTCATATCTCAAAACAATCATAAGGAATCAAACTTCTCATAGTATTCAATGCACTTTATATGAAAGTTTTTATTATATCCCCCTTGGATGCCTATCATATTAGGACTAAATTTATAACCAAAGCAAATTACCATGTTGTTTAAAGACTCTCAAAATAATATAAGTGAAGAATGAGAGTTCAAAAATTTCGATAAAATAAACCACCGCCGTGCTCTAAAAAGATATAAGTGAAGCACTAGGGCCAAATTGCCTAGCTCAAAAGATATAAGTGAAGCACATAGAGTATTCTAATAAATCACGATTCATGCGTGTCTCTCCCAAAAGGTGTGTACAGAAAGGAGGGTTGTGGCAAACTAAAAATCAAAGACTCAAATCATACAAGACGCTCTAAGCAAAACACATATCATGTGGTGAATAAAAATATAGCCTCAAGTAAAGTTATTTATAGACGAAGACGAAAGAGGGGATGCCTTCCGGGGCATCCCCAAGCTTAGGCTCTTGGTTGTCCGTGAATATTACCTTGGGGTGACTTGGGCATCCCCAAGATTAGGCTCTTGCCACTCCTTATTCCATAGTCCATCAAAACCTTACCCAAAACTTGAAAACTTCACAACACAAAACTCAACAGAAAATCTCATAAGCTCTGTTAGTATAAGAAAATAAATCACCACTTTTGGTACTGTTGTGAACTCATTCTTTATTTATATTGGTGTAATATCTACTGTATTCCAACTTTTCCGTGGTTCATACCCCTGATACTACCCATTGATTCATCAAAATAAACAAACAACACAGAGAAAACATAATCTGTCAAAAATAGAACAGTCTATAGCAATCTGTAACTCTCGAATACTTCTATAACTCCAAACATGCTTAAAAATTAGGACAACCTAATCAATTTTTTTATTAATCTTCTGCAAAAAGAATCAGTATTTTATCGTGCTTCTGTTAAAAATGAAAATTAATTTCCTGGGTGCAGAAGTTTTTGTTTCTCAGCAAGATCAAATCAACTATCACCGTAAGGTATCCCAAAGGTCTTACTTGGCACAAACACTAATTAAAACACAAAAAACACATCTAACCAGTGGCTAGATAAATTATTTAATGCAAAATAGGACCTAAAAAGCAAGAACAAAAATAAAATTGGGTTGCCTCCCAAGAAGCGCTATTGTTTAACGCCCTTAGCTAGGCATTGCTAATTTCGATGATGCTCACATGAAAGATAGAAATTGAAGCACAAAGAGAGCATCATATATCATGTGAAAAACAAGTTTAAGTCTAACATACTTCCTATGCATAGGCATTATATAAGCAAACAAATTAAGAAGACAAGCAAAAACTAGCATATGCAAGGAAGAAGAAAGAAACAATAGCAATCTCAACATAACGAGAGGTAATTTAGTGACATGAAAATTTCTACAACCATATTTTCCTCTCTCATAATAATTACATGTAGGATCATAATAAAATTCAACAATATAGCTATAACATAAAATTTTCTCTTCATGATCCACATGCATACAAAGTTGACACTCTTCCGGAATAGTGGGATTATCATAAAATAAAGTCATGGCCTCTCTGAACCCACTTTTATCAAAAACTTCACAAGATTGAACATTATCCAAATATGTGGGATCTAAAGTTGACACTCTTCCAAACCCACTTTTAGTATTATTGCAAAAATTATTATCAATCTCATATTCATCATGGGGATTAAATAAATTTTCAAGATCATAGGAAAAATCACCTCAATCATGATCATTGCAACAAGTAGTAGACATGGAAAAATTAGCATCCCCAAGCTTTGGGTTTGCATATCATTGACATTAATAGAATTTATAATAACATAATTGCAATCATGCTTTTCATTCAAGGAGCTATTGTGAATCACTTTATTATTTTCTTCTTTCAACACTTCATCACAATTTTTAGATTCACAAATTTCAAGCAAAACCTCATAAAGATAATCTAGTGCACTCAACTCACTAGCAATTCGTTCATCATAATTGGGTCTTTTAAAAACATTAGCAAGTGGATGAGGATCCATACACTCTTTGCTTCTGATTTTCAATAAACACATAGTTATACCAAGCAAACAAGCAAACAAACCAAGTAAGACATAAGGGAAAATTAAAAGACGAACTAAAAAAGGCGAAGAAAAGGGCAAATCTTTTTGAAAATCATTTTAGAAGTGGGGGAGAGGAAAACGAGAGGCGAATGGCAAATAATGTAATGCAAGAGATGAGAGTTTATGATGGGTACTTGGTATGGCTTGACTTGGCGTAGATCTCCCCGGCAACGGCGCTAGAAATTCTTCTGGCTACTTCTTGAGCTTGCTTTGGTTTTTCCCTTGAAGAGGAAAGGGTGATGCAGCAAAGTAGAGATAAATATTTCCCCCAGTTTGCGAACCAAGGTATCAATCCAGTAGGAGACAATGCAAAAGTCACCGAATACCGGCATAAATAATCAAACAACTTGCACCCAACGCGATAAAGAGGTTGTCAATCCCTTCATGGTTACTTGCAAAAGTGAGATCTAATAGAGATAGATAAACGGTAAATTAAATATTTTTGGTTTATAGTTCAGAAAGTAAAAGAATGCAAAATAGTAGATCGAAAAGTAATATGATGGAAAATAGACCCGGGGGCAATAGGTTTCACTAGAGGCTTCTCTCAAGATAGCAAATAATACGATGTGTGGACAAATTACTGTCGAGCAATTGATAGAAAAGCGCAAAGATTCTTAGAGAATTAATATTGATGCACCTAGTTCTTCTAAGAAGAAGAAAAAAAATGATAGGACTTTGCACACTTCTAGTGAACCTATTGTTGACACACCTGAGAATCCCAATGATATTTCTGTTTCTAATGATGAAACACAATCTGGTAAGGAACATGTACCTAGTGATAATGTTAATGATGATGTTCATGTTGATGCTCAACCTAGCAATGACAATGATGTAGAGATTGAACCTGCTGTTGATCTTGATAACCCACAATCAAAGAATCAACGTTATGTTAAGAGAGACTTTGTTGCTAGGAAGCACGGTAAAGAAAGTGAACCATAGGTTCAAAAACCCATGCCCTTTCCCCCTAAACCATCCAAGAAAAAGGATGGTGAGGATTTTGAGCGCTTTGCTGAAATGATTAGACCTATCTTTTTGCGTATGCGTTTGACTGATATGCTTAAAATGAACCCTTATGCTAAGTACATGAAAGATATTGTTACAAATAAAAGAAAGATACCGGAAGCTGAAATTTCCACCATGCTTGCTAATTACACTTTTAAGGGTGGAATACCAAAGAAACTTGGAGATCCAGGAGTACCAACTATACCATGCTCCATTAAAAGAAACTATGTTAAAACTTCTTTATGTGATCTTGGAGCCGGTGTTAGTGTTATGCCTCTCTCTTTATACCGTAGACTTGATTTGAATAAGTTGACACTTACTGAAATATCTTTGCAAATGGCCGATAAATCAACTGCTATACTGCTACCTCTTGAGCACTACGTTGGATTTCCCCGAAGAGGAAGGGATGATGCACCAAAGTAGCGTAAGTATTTCCCTTAGTTTTTGAGAACTAAGGTATCAATCCAGTAGGAGGCTACGCTTGAGTCCCTCGTACCTACACAAAAACAATAGCTCAACGCAACCAACGCGCTTAGGGGTTGTCAATCCCTTCACGGTCACTTACGAAAGTGAGATCTGATAGAGATGATAAATAATATTTTTGGTATTTTTTATGTAGAGATGCAAAGTAAAAAGTAAAAGCAAAGTAAAAGCAAAGCAATAATAAAGTGCTGGAGATTGATATGATGAGAAAGAGACCCGGGGGCCATAGGTTTCACTAGTGGTTCTCTCAAGAGCATAAGTATTCTATGGTGGGTGAACAAATTACTATTGAGCAATTGACAAAATTGAGCATAGTTATGAGAATATCTAGGTATGATCATGTATATAGGCATCACGTCCGAGACAAGTAGACCGAAACGATTCTGCATCTACTACTATTACTCCACTCATCAACCGCTATCCAGCATGCATCTAGAGTATTAAGTTAAAAACGGAGTAACGCCTTAAGCAAGTTGACATGATGTAGAGGGATAGTTTCATGCAATATGATAAAACCCCATCTTGTTATCCTCGATGGCAACAATACAATACGTGCCTTGCTGCTCCTTCTGTAACTGGGAAAGGACACCGCAAGATTGAACCCAAAGCTAAGCACTTCTCCCATGGTAAGAAAAACCAATCTAGTAGGCCAAACCAAACTGATAATTCGAAGGGACTTGCAAAGATAACCAATCATACCTAAAAGAATTTATAGAAGATTCAAATATTATTCATAGATAGACTTGATCATAAACCCACAATTCATCGGTCTCAACAAACACACCGCAAAAAGAAGATTACATCGAATAGATCTCCATGAGAGAGGGGGAGAACATTGTATTGAGATCCAAAAAGAGAGAAGAATCCATCTAGCTACTAGCTATGGACCCGTAGGTCTGAACTAAACTACTCACACTTCATCGGAGGGGCTTGCATGATGATGTAGAAGCCCTCCGTGATCGATGCCCCCTCCGGCGGAGCTCCGGAACAGGCCCCAAGATGGGATCTCCTGGATACAGAAAGTTTCGGCGGTGGAATTATGTTTTTGGCTCCGTCCCCGATCGTTTGGGGGTACATGGATATATATACGAGGAAGAAGTACGTCGGTGGAGCTTCAAGGGGCCCACGAGGCAGGGGGCGCGCCCTAGGGGGGCGCCCTCCACCCTCGTGACCACCTCGTGGCTTTCTTGATGGAGGGTCCAAGTCTCTTGGGTCTTATCTGATGAGAAAATCACGTTTCCGAAGGTTTCATTCCGTTTGGACTCCGTTTGATATTCCTTTTCTTCAAAACCCTAAAATAGGCAAAAAAAACAACAATTCTGGGCTGGGCCTCCGGTTAATAGGTTAGTCCCAAAAATAATATAAAAGTGGAAAATAAAGCCTAATAATGTCTAAAACAGTAGATAATATAGCATGGAGCAATCAAAAATTATAGATACGTTGGAGACGTATCAAGCATCCCCAAGCTTAATTCCTACTCGTCCTCGAGTAGGTAAATGATAAAATAAGAATTTTTGATGCGGAGTGCTACTTGGCATAATTTTAATGTAATTCTTCTTAATTGTGGTATGGATATTCAGATCCGAAAGATTCAAGACAAAAGTTAATATTGACATAAAAATGATAATACTTCAAGCATACTAACTAAGCAATTATGTCTTCTCAAAATAACATGGCCAAAGAAAGTTCATCCCTACAAAATCATATAGTTTAGTCATGTTTCATTTTCGTCACACAAGAATGCTCTCATCATGCACAACCCCGATGAAAAGCCAAGAAATTGTTTCATACTTTAGTAATCTCAAACCTATAAGCTTTCACGCAATATATGAGCGCGAGCCATGGACATAGCACTATGGGTGGAATAGAATATAATGAGGGGGGTTATGTGGAGAAGACAAAAAAGGAGAAAGTCTCACATCAACGAGGCTAATCAATGGGCTATGGAGATGCCCACCGATTGATGTTAATGCAAGGAGTATGTAGCGACCCGACCTTAGACGGTCAAGTCTCTGTGCTTAAGTGTCATCCCTGGATCGGTATGCTGACACACACAATACTCGAGGATTTATAACAGAGGTAAATCACATGTATAAAGTAACGTAAAATACTATTACCTCAATCCAAATAGTGGAAGTAACAAGGTTGTGGATTCCCATCAACACCAACGGAAAAGTTGAGTGTAGAAATCGTAACCCTAACGTATCACTTACTCGTCGTAAGAAGTCCTGCAACATGAGACGTTGCAGCCACAAAGGGTCAGTACATTGAATGTACTGGCAAATTCACACCATAGGATAATGATGAATAAAGGCTATCACTACATGCATATTTGGCTGGTGGAAAAGCTCTATGGTTATAGTTTTTGTGAAAAGCCAATTTTTCCCTACTACAAAGGAATAAATTTTATTTAACTATCATGGTGGTTGTTAAACATTGAGAGAGTTGACACCCTCTCAATCCCAATTAAGCATCATCATTAAAACCCAACAAAATTATTTAAAGTCACATGATGAGATTCACATGATAATCCAAGTACTAGATATTCAAGACATCCATAACCGAGGACACGGCTAACCATGATTAGTTTATACACTCTGCAGAGGTTTGCGCACTTTTCCCCACATGACTCGATCTCCTCCGTTGGGATTCTCGCACTACATGGTGTTTGAGAAACGGATGACCGAGACATAGTCTTTCAGAAGCGCTAGCACCTTACGACCAGGTAGACCGTTACACCTACTTTCCCCTACATCTGCTAGTCTACCACTGTAAGACTTCGCACGACTTAATCAACTATGCTAGAGCCCATAATAGCTTGTGGCTGCACACGGAAGTTTCTAGTATGAATAATCTCATGATCCCTTTGAGGTTGGGTGGCGGTCCATAAAGAAAAACAGGCAATCGCTGGAATACCCAGGTGCCTAAATAGGCAATCGCTGGAATACCCAGGTGCCTCAATCCACCCAGATGTGTGTTAAAGTTGCCACCTTAAGTAAACCATTAATTAACAATCTCACATCTATCATGTATACTCTCAAACCCAATCCACATCTACGACCATAGCATAGCAATATAAGCCATGTAATAGTAACTCCCAAGGTTTGAATGCAGGGCAATAGGTTCCTACCTCATCAACTACTTCCCAATACCCACATGTTATCAATCCTACTCATGCAATGTTTGAGGTTGAAACTAATGCATAAAAACTGGGTATGAAAGGAATATGATCAAAGTGTGAACTTGCCTACAATGTTGATGAACATGATTCGCACTCATAACTCTTGATAGATCTACTCGTCTCACTCCGATCAATCTATCGTAAGCCAGCAATAGTAACCACACATAAGCACTCACTCAAAAGGTCAGAAAGATCGAAGAAGACGATTAAAAAACATCAAAACCAAGCAAATAATTCTTGCAGCATAAAACATTTTCTAACAGTACCAAAATTATGTGAATTTGGCCTTATCAGAAAGTTTAGGTCAAGAGCTTCGATTTGCAAAAAGAATCAACTAAATCAGAGTTATAAAACTCAAGTTATGATCAAAAGAAGTTTGAATATAAATCTGAACAAAATTCGAAATTTGAAAATTTCAAAAAGTTGATGTGACAGGTTCACTGGATAGGTAAAAATAAGATGAAGTTATAGGCGTTGGTTTCATCTAATTTGGATGAACGAGTAAAAAGTTATGACTATTTGAAAAATCACGGCCAAACTGTTTTACGGAAGAAAAATAGCTACGACTAGGGTCTAATGTATAAATACGTAGACTAATTGATAATCTAATTATTTTGTCGTATTAGTTTAGAAATAATAAACTACAGAAGTATAAAGAAAGATACCTTTATAAGGCGGAGAAAAGATGACTTTGGAGAGAGGAGACAATTTCCAAAAGTCACGCCGGAGAGGAGAAAAATATTTTTATCTAGTCAAATCAAAATATTGATTTAACCCAAATCAGATGATTTTTGGAGGCTCTGGGTCTATATTTTTAAGTGGAAAAGAGATTTAAGGGTTAAAGGTTAGGCAATCTGGGACTAAACGTAGACGAAAATATACAAGACAGAGATGGGAGGTGCGCCATGGGCCAAAAGGACTTTAGGCGGTTCGGCCGGCCGCGCACACTGTAAAATATTTTTTTGAGCAATAAAAAAGAAAAGAAAAACTATGGAAAAAATATGGGGAAGGAATATGGAAAAAATAAAAAAATGAGGCGCCTGCTGTTACTATGATGCGCACGTGGGGAACAGTTAGTTTCAGGCGCGCGCGCAGTTTTTGTTATTTGTTGTTTTTTTAAAACAGAAAGCGGTAAACTGAAAAATGAAAATAAAAATAAAACTTTATATAGGAATATTATATATCAAAATTTTCAGAAAAAGATTTCCTACAAGGTAAACATTTTCTTAGCATTAAATAAAATTTACACAAATTCATATAATTCAAAGAGTGCTACTGGTCTAATAAAATCCAATAAAAATCATTTTAAAATACCAAAATTAATTCAAATTTATTTCTCTCCAATTTTCTGATGTAGGGAATCATGTTACCCTATTTTCCGTATATTTTATTTTTGGAGAAAAATAATTTGAATAAAACCCAAATAACTCCAAATTGAAAATAATTTCAAAAGGATTTTAAATTTTGATCCTTTTAAACTCCCAACTCATATTTCATATAATTTGAAGAAGACATTTTATCTTCTCTCATGAAAATCATTGAGTTGCTTGAACTTTCTGAATTAAAAATATTTCCAAATGAAATTCAAATCTTTTCAAAACCCTTTTCATTTATTTAAATGGAAGAAGTCATGTCATCTTATCTCGATGGTTTTGTATTTGAAAAGAATTTGAATTCACAGAGATCAAAATGCAAAAGGTGAAAGTTTAGGAAAGTCATTTTATTCCCTCTCATTTAACTTTCAAAAAGTTTCGAATTTCACTCAGTCAATCACACAACAATCAAACAATCAATCAATCTATCTATTTATTATAACATTCCAAAATTTAGAATTTTGGGATGTTACAGAGTAGGGATTGCCATGCAACGGATGCACTAGAGCTATAAATGTATGAAAGCTCAACAAAAGAAACTAGTGGGTGTGCATCTAACTTGCTTGCTCACGAAGTCCTAGGGCACTTGAGGAGGCCCAATGTTGGAATATACAAGCCAAGTTCTATAATGAAAAATTCCCACTAGTATATGAAAGTGATAATATGAGAGACTCTCTACTATGAAGATCATGGTGCTACTTTGAAGCACAAGTGTGGTAAAAGGATAGTAACATTGTCCCTTCTCTCTTTTTCTCTCATTTTTTTGGGGCCTTATCTTTTTTATGGCCTTTTTTGGGCCTTCTCTTTTTTATGGCCTTTCTTTTTTTATACCTCACTTGGGACAATGCTCTAATAATGATGATCATCACACTTCTATTTATTTACAACTCAATGATTACAACTCGATACTAGAACAAAGATGACTCTATATGAATGCCTTCGGCGGTGTACCGGGATATGCAATGAACCAGGAGTGACATGTATGAAAGAATTATAAATGGTGGCTTTGCCACAAATACTATGTCAACTACATGATCATGCTAAGCAATATGACAATGATGAATGTGTCATGATAAACGGAATGGTGGAAAGTTGCATGGCAACATATCTCGGAATGGCTATGGAAATGCCATAATAGGTAGGTATGGTGGCTGTTTTGAGGAAGATATAAGGAGGTTTATGTGTGAAAGAGCGTATCAAATCACGGGGTTTGGATGCACCAGAGAAGTTTGCGCCAACTCTCAATGTGAGAAAGGGCAATGCACGGTACCGAAGAGGCTAGCAAGGATGGATGGGTGAGAGTGCGTATAATCCATGGACTCAACATTAGTCATAAAGAACTCACATACTTATTGAAAAAATCTACAAGTCATCAAAAACCTCGGCACTACGCACATGCTCCTAGGGGGATAGATTGGTAGGAAAAGACCATCGCTCGTCCCCGACCACCACTCATAAGGAAGACAATCAAATAACACCTCATGCTTCAAATTTGTTGCATAACGTTTACCATACGTGCATGCTACGGGACTTGCAAACTTCAACACAAGTACTTCTCAATTTCACAACTACTCAACTAGCATGACTTTGATATTATTACCTCCATATCTCAAAACAATCATCAAGCATCAAACTTTTCTTAGTATTCAACACACTCATACGAAAGTTTTATTATTAATCTTGCATACCAAGCATATTAGGATTTTAAGCAAATTACCATGCTATTAAGACTCTCAAAATAATCTAAGTGAAGCATGAGAGATCAATAGTTTCTATAAAACAAATCCACCACCGTGCTCTAAAAGATATAAGTGAAGCACTAGAGCAAAACTATAAAGCTCAAAAGATATAAGTGAAGCACATAGAGTATTCTATCAAATTCCAAATCATGTATGGCTCTCTCAAAAGGTGTGTACATCAAGGATTATTGTGGTAAACTAATAAGCAAAGACTCAAATCATAAAAGACGCTCCAAGCAAAACACAAATCATGTGGTGGATAAAAATATAGCTCCAAGTAAAGTTACCGATAGAAGTAGACGAAAGAGGGGATGCCTTCCGGGGCATCCCCAAGCTTTGGCTTTTGGGTGTCCTTAAATTATCTTGGGGGTGCCATGGGCATCCCCAAGCTTAGGCTCTTTCCACTTCTTGTTCCATAATCCATCAAATCTTTACCCAAAACTTGAAAACTTCACAACACAAAACTTAAAGTAGAAAATCTCGTGAGCTCCGTTAGCGAAAGAAAACAAAAGTCCACTTCAAGGTACTGTAATTAACTCATTCTTTATTTATATTGGTGTTATACCTACTGTATTCCAACTTATCTATGTATTATAAACTATTTTACTAGCCATAGATTCATCAAAATAAGCAAACAACACACGAAAAACAGAATCTGTCAAAAACAGAACAGTCTGTAGTAATCTGTAGCTAGCGCAAGATCTGGGACCCCAAAAATTATAAAATAAATTTATGGACGTGAGTAATTTATATATTAATCATCTTCAAAAACAATTAACTAAATATCACTTCCAAATAAAAATTACATCAGTTCTCGTGAGCGCTAAAGTTTCTGTTTTTTACAGCAAATTCAATAAGACTTTCCCCAAGTCTTCCCAACGGTTCTACTTGGCACAAACACTAATTAAACACAAAAAACACAACAAAACAGAGGCTAAATAATTTATTTATTACTAAACAGGAGAAAAAAGCAAGGAATAAAAATAAAATTGGGTTGCCTCCCAACAAGCGCTATCGTTTAACGCCCCTAGCTAGGCATAACAAGCAAGAATAGATCTAGGTATTGCCATCTTTGGTAGGCAATCCATGAAGGAAATATGCCCTAGAGGCAATAATAAAATTATTATTTATTTCCTTATATCATGATAAATGTTTATTATTCATGCTAGAATTGTATTAACCGGAAACATAATACATGTGTGAATACATAGACAAATAGAGTGTCACTAGTATGCCTCTACTTGACTAGCTCGTTAATCAAAGATGGTTATGTTTCCTAACCATGGACAAAGAGTTGTTATTTGATTAACGGGATCACATCATTAGGTGAATGATCTGATTGACATGACCCATTCCATTAGCTTAGCACCCGATCGTTTAGTATGTTGCTATTGCTTTCTTCATGACTTATACATGTTCCTATGACTATGAGATTATGCAACTCCCGTTTACCGGAGGAACACTTTGTGTGCTACCAAACGTCACAACGTAACTGGGTGATTATAAAGGTGCTCTACAGGTGTCTCCAAAGGTACATGTTGGGTTGGCGTATTTCGAGATTAGGATTTGTCACTCCGATTGTCGGAGAGGTATCTCTGGGCCCTCTCGGTAATGCACATCACATAAGCCTTGCAAGCATTGCAACTAATGAGTTAGTTGTGAGATGATGTATTACGGAACGAGTAAAGAGACTTGCTGGTAACGAGATTGAACTAGGTATTGAGATACAGACGATCAAATCTCGGACAAGTAACATACTGATGACAAAGGGAACAACGTATGTTGTTATGCGGTCTGACCGATAAAGATCTTCGTAGAATATGTAGGAGCCAATATGGGCATCCAGGTCCCGCTATTGGTTATTGACCGGAGACGTGTCTCGGTCATGTCTACATTGTTCTCGAACCCGTAGGGTCCGCACGCTTAAGGTTTCGATGACAGTTATATTATGAGTTTATGAGTTTTGATGTACCGAAGGAGTTCGGAGTCCTGGATGGGATCGGGGACATGACGAGGAGTCTCGAAATGGTTGAGACGTAAAAATTGATATATTGGACGACTATATTCGGACATCGGAAAGGTTCCGAGTGATTCGAGTATTTTTCGGAGTACTGGAGAGTTACGGGAATTCGCCGGGAGAAGTATTGGGCCTTATTGGGCCATACGGGAAAGAGAGAGGGGCTGCCTAGGGCAGGCCGCGCGCCCCCCCAAGGCCTAGTCCGAATTGGACTAGGGGGAGGGGCTGCGCCCCTTCCTTGTTTCCTACTCCTACTACATGGAAGGACTTCTAGTTGGACTAGGAAAGGGGAATCCTACTCCCGGTGGGAGTAGGACTCCCCTAGGCATGCCATAGAGAGGGCCGGCCCTCCCCTCCTCCACTCCTTTATATACAGGGGTAGGGGGCACCCCATAGACACACAAGTTGATCCACGTGATCATATTCTTAGCCGTGTGCGGCGCCTCCTGCCACCATAGTCCTCGATAATATTGTAGCGGTGCTTAGGCAAAGCCCTGTGACAGTAGTACATCAAGATCGTCACCACGCCGTCGTGCTGACGGAACTCTTCCCCGACACTTTGCTGGATTGAAGTCCGGGGATCGTCATCGAGCTGAACGTGTGCTAGAACTCGGAGGTGCCGTAGTTTCGGTGCTTGATCGGTCGGGCCGTGGAGACGTACGACTACATCAACCAAATGCTTCCGTTGTCGCTCTACAAGGGTACGTAGATCACACTGTCCCCTCTTGTTGCTATGCATCACCATGATCTTGCGTGTGCGTAGGAAAATTTTGAAATTACTACGAAACCCAATAGTGGCATCCGAGCCTAGGTTTTATGTGTTGATGTTATATGCACGAGTAGAACACAAGTGAGTTGTGGGCGATATAAGTCATACTGCTTACCAGCATGTCATACTTTGGTTCGGCGGTATTGTTGGACGAAGAGGCCCGGACCGACATTACGCGTACGCTTACGCGAGACCGGTTCTCCCGACGTGCTTTGCACATAGGTGGCTTGCGGGTGACAGTTTCTCCAACTTTAGTTGAACCGAGTGTGGCTACGCCCGGTCCTTGTGAAGGTTAAAACAGCACCAACTTGACAAACTATCGTTGTGGTTTTGATGCGTAGGTAAGATTGGTTCTTGCTTAAGCCCGTAGCAGCCACGTAAAACTTGCAACAACAAAGTAGAGGACGTCTAACTTGTTTTTGCAGGGCATGTTGTGATGTGATATGGTCAAGACATGATGCTAAATTTTATTGTATGAGATGATCATGTTTTGTAACCGAGTTATCGGCAACTGGCAGGAGCCATATGGTTGTCGCTTTATTGTATGCAATGCAATCGCGCTGTAATGCTTTACTTTATCACTAAGCGGTAGCGATAGTCGTGGAAGCATAAGATTGGCGAGACGACAACGATGCTACGATGGAGATCAAGGTGTCGCGCCGGTGACGATGGTGATCACGACGGTGCTTCGGAGATGGAGATCACAAGCACAAGATGATGGCCATATCATATCACTTATATTGATTGCATGTGATGTTTATCTTTTATGCATCTTATCTTGCTTTGATTGACGGTAGCATTATAAGATGATCTCTCACTAATTATCAAGAAGTGTTCTCCCTGAGTATGCACCGTTGCGAAAGTTCTTCGTGCTGAGACACCACGTGATGATCGGGTGTGATAGGCTCTACGTTCAAATACAACGGGTGCAAAACAGTTGCACACGCGGAATACTCAGGTTATACTTGACGAGCCAAGCATATACAGATATGGCCTCGGAACACGGAGACCGAAAGGTCGAGCGTGAATCATATAGTAGATATGATCAACATAGTGATGTTCACCAATGAAACTACTCCATCTCACGTGATGATCGGACATGGTTTAGTTGATTTGGATCACGTAATCACTTAGAGGATTAGAGGGATGTCTATCTAAGTGGGAGTTCTTAAGTAATATGATTAATTGAACTTAAATTTATCATGAACTTAGTCCTGGTAGTATTTTGCAAATCATGTTGTAGATCAATAGCTCGCGTTGTTGCTTCCCTGTGTTTATTTTGATATGTTCCTAGAGAAAATTGTGTTGAAAGATGTTAGTAGCAATGATACGGATTGGATCCGTGATCTGAGGTTTATCCTCATTGCTGCACAGAAGAATTATGTCCTTGATGCACCGCTAGGTGACGGGCCTATTGCAGGAGCAGATGCAGACGTTATGAACGTTTGGCTAGCTCAATATGATGACTACTTGATAGTTTAGTGCACCATGCTTAACAGCTTAGAATCGGGACTTCAAAGACGTTTTGAACGTCATGGACCATATGAGATGTTCCAGGAGTTGAAGTTAATATTTCAAGCAAATACCCGAGTTGAGAGATATGAAGTCTCCAACAAGTTCTATAGCTAAAAGATGGAGGAGAATCGCTCAACTAGTGAGCATGTGCCCAGATTGTCTGAGTACTACAATCGCTTGAATCAAGTGGGAGTTAATCTTCCAGATAAGATAGTGATTGACAGAATTCTCTAGTCACCATCACCAAGTTAGTAGAACTTCGTGATGAACTATGATATGCAAGGGATAACGGAAACGATTCCCAAGCTCTTCGTAATGCGGAAATTGATGAAGGTAGAAATCGAGAAAAACATCAAGTGTTGATGGTAGACAAGACCACTAGTTTCAAGAAAAGGGCAGAGGGAAGAAGGGGAACTTCAAAAAGAACAGCAAGCAAGTTGCTGCTCAAGTGAAGAAGCCCAAGTCTGATCCTAAGCCTGAGACTAAGTGCTTCTACTGCAAAGGGACTGGTCACTGGAAGCGGAACTACCCCAAGTGATTGGCGGATAAGAAGGATGGCAAAGTGAACATAAGTATATTTGATATACATGTTATTGATGTGTACTTTACTAGTGTTTATAGCAACCCCTCAGTATTTGATACTAGTTCAGTTGCTAAGATTAGTAACTCGAAACGGGAGTTGCAGAATAAACAGAGACTAGTTAAGGGTGAAGTGACGATGTGTGTTGGAAGTGGTTCCAAGATTGACATGATCATCATCGCACACTCCCTATACTTTCGGGATTAGTGTTGAACCTAAATAAGTGTTATTTGGTGTTTGCGTTGAGCATAAATATGATTTGATCATGTTTATTGCAATATGGTTATTCATTTAAGTAAGAGAATAAATTGTTGTTCTGTTTACATGAATAAAACCTTATATGGTTACACACCCAATGAAAATGGTTCGTTGGATCTCGATCGTAGTAATACACATATTCATGATATTGAAGCCAAAAGAAGCAAAGTTAATAATGATAGTGCAACTTATTTGTGGCACTGCCGTTTAGGTCATATTGGTGTAAAGCGCATGAAGAAACTCCATGCTGATGGGATTTTGGAATCACTTGATTATGAATCAGTTGATGCTTACGAACCATGCCTCATGGGCAAAGATGACTAAGACTCCGTTCTCCGGAACAATGGAGCGAGCGACAGATTTGTTGGAAATCATACATACTGATGTATGTGGTCCGATGAATAGGCTCGTGGCAGGTATCATTATTTTCTAATCTTCACAGATGATTTGAGCAGATATGGGTATATCTACTTGATGAAACATAAGTCTGAAACATTTGAAAAGTTCAAAGAATTTCAGAGTGAAGTGGAAAATCATCGTGACAAGAAAATAAAAGTTTCTACGATATGATCGCAGAGGTAAAATATTTGAGTTACGAGTTTGGCCTTCAATTAAAACAATGTGAAATAGTTTCACTACTCACGCCACCTGGAACACCATAGTGTAATGGTGTGTCCGAACGTCATAACCGTACTTTATTAGATATAGTGCGATCTATGATGTCTCTTACCGATCTACCACTATCGTTTTGGGGTTATGCATTAGAGACAGCTGCATTCACGTTAAATAGGGCACCATCTAAATCCGTTGAGACGACACCGTGTGAACTATGGTTTGGCAAGAAACCTAAGCTGTCGTTTCTTAAAGTTTGGAGTTGCGATGCTTATGTGAAAAAGTTTCATCTCGATAAGCTCAAACTCAAATCGGAGAAATATGTCTTCATAGGATACCCAAAGGAGACAGTTGGGTACACCTTCTATCACAGATCCGAAGGCAAGACATTCGTTGCTAAGAATGGATCCTTTCTAGAGAAGGAGTTTCTCTCGAAAGAAGTGAGTGGGAGGAAAGTAGAGAACTTGATGAGGTAACTGTACCTGCTCCCTTATTGGAAAGTAGTTCATCACAGAAATCTGTTCCTGTGACTACTACACCAATTAGTGAGGAAGCTAATGATGATGATCATGTAACTTCAGATCAAGTTACTATCGAATCTCGTAGGTAAACCAGAGTGAGATCCGCACCAGAGTGGTACGGTAATCCTATTCTGGAGGTCATGTTACTTGACCATGACGAACTTGCGAACTATGAGGAAGCGATGATGAGCCCAGATTCCGCGAAATGGTTTGAGGCCATGAAATCTGAGATATGATCCATGTATGAGAACAAAGTATGGACTTTGATGGATTTGCCCGATGATCGGCAAGCCATAGAAAATAAATGGATCTTCAAGAGAAAGACGGACGCTGATAGTAGTGTTACTATCTACAAAGCTAGAATTGTCGCAAAAAGGTTTTCGACAAGTTCAAGGTGTTGACTACGATGAGAGTTTCTCACTCGTATCTATGCTTAAGTCTGTCCGAATCATGTTAGCAATTGCCGCATTTTATGAAATCCGGCAAATGGATAAACAAAACTGCATTCCTTAATGGATTTATTAAAGAAGAGTTGTATATGATACAACCAGAAGGTTTTGTCAATCTTAAAGGTGCTAACAAAATGTGCAAGCTCCAGCGATCCATCTATGGACTGGTGCAAACATCTCGGAGTTGGAATATACGCTTTGATAAGTTGATCAAAGCATATAGTTTTATACAGACTTGCGGTGAAGCCTGTATTTACAAGAAAGTGAGTGGGAGCACTACAACATTTCTGATAAAGTATATGTGAAAGACATATTGTTGATCGGAGATAATGTAGAATTATTCTGCAAAGCATAAAGGAATGTTTGAAAGGAGTTTTTCAAAGAAAGACCTCGGTGAAGCTGCTTACATATTGAGTATCAAGATCTATAGAGATAGATCAAGACGCTTGATAAGTTTTTTCAATGAGTACATACCTTGACAAGATTTTGAAGTAGTTCAAAATGGAACAGTCAAAGAAAAAGTTTCTTGCCTGTGTTACAAGGTGTGAAGTTGAGTAAGACTCAAAGCCCGACCACGGCAGAAGATAGAAAGAGAATGAAAGTCATTCCCTATGCCTCAGTCATAGGTTCTATAAAGTATGCCATGCTGTGTACCAGATCTATTGTATACCATACACTGTGTTAAGAGAGGGAGTACAATAGTGATCTAGGAGTAGATCAATGGACAGCGGTCAAAATTATCCTTACTGGAATAAGGATATGTTTCTCGATTACGGAGGTGACAAAAGGTTCGTCGTAAAGGGTTACGTCGATGCAAGTTTTGACACTGATCCAGATGACTCTAAGTCTCAATCTGGATAAATATTGAAAGTGGGAGCAATTAGCTAGAGTAGCTCCATGCAGAGCATTGTTGACATAGAAATTTGCAAAATACATGTGGATCTGAATGTGGCAGACCCGTTGACTAAATTCCCTCAGAAGCAAAACATGATCACTTTTTGGGTCTTAATCACATAGCGATGTGAAATAGATTATTGAATCTAGTAAACCCTTTGGGTGTTAGTCACATGGAGATGTGAACCAATCACATAAAGATGTGAACTATTGATGTTAAATCACATGGCGATGTGATCTAGATTATTGACTCTAGTGCAAGTGGGAGACTGAAGGAAATATGCCCTAGAGGCAATAATAAAGTTATTATTTATTTCCTTGTATCATGATAAATGTTTATTGTTCATGCTAGAATTGTATTAACCGGAAACATAATACATGTGTGAATACATAGACAAACAGAGTGTCACTAGTATGCCTCTACTTGACTAGCTCGTTAATCAAAGATGGTTATGTTTCCTAACCATGGACAAAGAGTTGTTATTTGATTAACGGGATCACATCATTAGGTGAATGATCTGATTGACATGACCCATTCCATTAGCTTAGCACCCGATCGTTTAGTATGTTGCTATTGCTTTCTTCATGACTTATACATGTTCCTATGACTATGAGATTATGCAACTCCCGTTTACCGGAGGAACACTTTGTGTGCTACCAAACGTCACAACGTAACTGGGTGATTATAAAGGTGATCTACATGTGTCTCCAAAGGTACATGTTGGGTTGGCGTATTTCGAGATTAGGATTTGTCACTCCGATTGTCGGAGAGGTATCTCTGGGCCCTCTCGGTAATGCACATCACATAAGCCTTGCAAGCATTGCAACTAATGAGTTAGTTGTGAGATGATGTATTACGGAACGAGTAAAGAGACTTGCCGGTAACGAGATTGAACTAGGTATTGAGATACCGATGATCGAATCTCGGGCAAGTAACATACCGATGACAAAGGGAACAACGTATGTTGTTATGCGGTCTGACCGATAAAGATCTTCGTAGAATATGTAGGAGCCAATATGGGCATCCAGGTCCCGCTATTGATTATTGACCGGAGACGTGTCTCGGTCATGTCTACATTGTTCTCGAACTCGTAGGGTCCGCACGCTTAAGGTTTCGATGACAGTTATATTATGAGTTTACGAGTTTTGATGTACCGAAGGAGTTCGGAGTCCCGAATGAGATCGGGGACATGACGAGGAGTCTCGAAATGGTTGAGACATAAAAATCAATATATTGGACGACTATATTCGGACATCGAAAAGGTTCCGAGTGATTCGAGTATTTTTCGGAGTACCGGAGAGTTACAGGAATTCGCCGGGAGAAGTATTGGGCCTTACTGGGCCATACGGGAAAGAGAGAGGGGCTGCATAGGGCAGGCCGCGCGCGCCCCCAAGGCCTAGTCTGAATTGGACTAGGGCGAGGGGCTGTGCCCCTTCCTTGTTTCCTACTCCTACTACATGGAAGGACTCCTAGTTGGACTAGGAAAGGGGAATCCTACTCCCGGTGGGAGTAGGACTCCCCTAGGCGCGCCATAGAGAGGGCCGGCCCTCCCCTCCTCCACTCCTTTATATACGGGGGCAGGGGGCACCCCATAGACACACAAGTTGATCCACGTGATCATATTCTTAGCCGTGTGCGGCGCCCCCTGCCACCATAGTCCTCGGTAATATTGTAGCGGTGCTTAGGCGAAGCCCTGCGACAGTAGTACATCATGATCGTCACCACGCCGTCGTGCTGACGGAACTCTTCCCCGACACTTTGCTGGATCGAAGTCCGGGGATCGTCATCGGGCTGAACGTGTGCTAGAACTCGGAGGTGCCGTAGTTTCGGTGCTTGATCGGTCAAGCCGTGGAGACGTACGACTACATCAACCAAACGCTTCCGTTGTCGATCTACAAGGGTATGTAGATCACACTCTCCCCTCTCATTGCTATGCATCACCATGATCTTGCGCGTGCGTAGGAAAATTTTGAAATTACTACGAAACCCAACAATCCATAAGTGGCTCTCATGATAGATTCATATGGTAATTTTATTTTCTTTCTAGGGAGGTGTTCCATGCCCTTTTTTAATGGAAATTGAAATCTAATATTCCCTTCCTTCATATCGATAATTTCACCAACCATTCTAAGGAAAGGTCTACCAAGAATAATAGGGCAAGAAGGATTGCAATCTATATCAAGAACGATAAAATCTACGGGCGCATAATTACTATTAGCAACAATAAGAACATCATTAATTCTTCCCATAGGTTTCTTAATAGTGGAATCCGCAAGATGCAAGTTTAGAGAGGAATCATCAAAATCACGGAAATCTAGCAAATCACACAAAGTTTTGGGAATAGTAGAGACACTAGCACCCAAATCACACAAAGCATAAAACTCATAATTTTTAATTTTAATTTTAATAGTAGGTTCCCACTCATCATAAAGTTTTCTAGGGATAGAAACTTCCAATTCAAGTTTTTCTTCATAAGATTGCATCAAGGCATCAACGATATGTTTAGTGAACGCTTTATTTTGACTATAAGCGTGAGGAGACTTTAGCACGGATTGCAACAAGGAAATACAATCAATCAAGGAGCAATTTTCATAGTTAAATTCCTTGAAATCCATAATAGTGGGTTTAGCCACATCTAGGGTTTTAATTTCTTCAATCCCACTTTTATCAAATTTAGCATCAAGATCAACAAATTCCGAATTCTTAGAACGCCTTCTAGGTAAAGGTGGATCATATTAAGTCCCATCATTATCAAGATTCATATTGTAAAACAAAGATTTAATAGGGGACACATCAATAACTTTTAGATCTTCATCATTATTTTCATAAGAATCCGGTTTAGCGGCCATCTTATTGACTAAGGTAGCTTGCATATCCAAAATTTCAGCAGTTAATTTTTCAAGATGAGCAATTTGGGATCTTATACCATCAAATTCTTTAGACATATCATCGAGCTCTTTATTCATATAATTCATGAAACTTTTTTGTTCCTTAAGCTCATTTCTAAAGAAATTATTATGCTCAAATTGCAAAACCATAAACTTCCTGATGTTGTTTTCGATCTCCTCTAACCTTTTAAGGTGAAGATCACCAAATCTAGGTAGAGCAATCGCAACAAACAAGCAATCCAACACGCGGGCAAACAAAAAGGCAAACGGAGAAAGAGAGGGAAGATAGAGAGAGAGGGGGCAAATAAAACGGCAAGGGTGAAGTGGGGAAGAGGAAAACGAGAGGCAAATGGCAAATAATGTAATGCGGGAGATAGGGATTGTGATGGGTACTTGGTATGTTGACTTTTGCGCGGACTCCACGGCAACGGCGCCAGAAATTCTTCTTGCTACCTCTTGAGCACTGCGTTGGATTTCCCCGAAGAGGAAGGGATGATGCAGCAAAGTAGCGTAAGTATTTCCCTCAGTTTTTGAGAACCAATGTATCAATCCAGTAGTACCTACACAAAAACAATAGCTCAACGCAACCAACGCACTTAGGGGTTGTCAATCCCTTCACGGTCACTTACGAAAGTGAGATCTGATAGAGATGATAAATAATATTTTTGGTATTTTGATATAGAGATGCAAAGTAAAAAAAGTAAAAGCAAAGCAATAATAAAGTGATGGAGATTGATATGATGAGAAAGAGACCCGGAGGCCATAGGTTTCACTAGTGGCTTTTCTCAAGAGCATAAGTATTCTACGGTGGGTGAACAAATTACTGTTGAGCAATTGACAGAATTGAGCATAGTTATGAAAATATCTAGGTATGATCATGTATATAGGCATCACGTCCGAGACAAGTAGACCGAAACGATTCTGCATCTACTACTATTACTCCACTCATCGACCGCTATCCAGCATGCATCTAGAGTATTAAGTTAAAAACAGAGTAACGCCTTAAGCAAGATGACATGATGTAGAGGGATAGTTTCATGCAATATGATAAAAAAAACATCTTGTTATCCTCGATGGCAACAATACAATACATGCCTTGCTGCCCCTTTTGTCACTGGGAAAGGACACCGCAAGATTGAACCCAAAGCTAAGCACTTCTCCCATGGCAAGAAAAACCAATCTAGTAGGCCAAACCAAACTGATAATTCGAAGAGACTTACAAAGATAACCAATCATACATAAAAGAATTTAGAGAAGATTCAAATATTATTCATAGATAGACTTGATCATAAACCCACAATTCATCGGTCTCAACAAACACACCGCAAAAAGAAGATTACATCGAATAGATCTCCATGAGAGAGGGGGAGAACATTGTATTGAGATCCAAAAAGAGAGAAGAAGCCATCTAGCTACTAGCTATGGACCCGTAGGTCTGAAGTAAACTACTCACACTTCATCGGAGGGGCTTGGATGATGATGTAGAAGCCCTCCGTGATCGATGCCCCCTCCGGCGGAGCTCCGGAACAGGCCCCAAGATGGGATCTCGTGGATACAGAAAGTTGCGGCGGTGGAATTAGGTTTTTGGCTCCGTCCCCGATCGTTTGGGGGTACGTGGATATATATAGGAGGAAGAAGTACGTCGGTGGAGCTTCGAGGGGCCCACGAGGCAGGGTGCGCACCCTAGGGGGGCGCGCCCTCCACCCTCGTGACCACCTCGTGGCTTTCTTGACGGAGGGTCCAAGTCTCCTGGATCTTATCTGATGAGGAAATCACGTTTCCGAAGGTTTCATTCCGTTTGGACTCCGTTTCATATTCCTTTTCTTCGAAACCCTAAAACAGGCAAAAAACAACAATTCTGGGCTAGGCCTTCGGTTAATAGGTTAGTCCCAAAAATAATATAAAAGTGGAAAATAAAGCCCAATAATGTCTAAAACAGTAGATAATATAGCATGGAGCAATCAAAAATTATAGATACATTGGAGACGTATCATATACCTGTCGGTATTTGTGAGGATGTGCCTGTTGTGGTTGCAAATGTTACTATTTTAACGGACTCTATTATTCTTGATATTCCCGAGGACGATAGTATGCAAATTATCCTTGGTAGACCCTTTTTGAATATTGCAGGGGCTGTTATTGATTGCAACAAAGGCAATGTCACTTTTCATGTTAATAGTAATGAGCATACGGTACACTTTCCGAGGAAACAACCTCCAGTCCATGATAACCCACAAGTATAGGGGATCGCAATAGTTTTTGAGGGTAGAGTATTCAACCCAAATTTATTGATTCGACACAAGGGGAGTCAAAGAATATTCTCAAGTATTAGCAGCTGAGTTATTAATTCAACCACACCTGGAAACTTAATATCTGCAACAAAGTGTTTAGTAGCAAAGTAATATGATAGTAGTGGTAACGGTAGCAAAAGGTAATAGTAGTAAAATTAGTGTTTTTGGTATTTTGTAGTGATGATAGCAATAACAACGGGAAAGTAAATAAGCGAAAAACAATATATGAAAAGCTCGTAGGCAATGGATCAGTGATGGAGAATTATGCCGGATGCGGTTCATCATGTAACAGTCATAACCTAGGGTGACACAGAACTAGCTCCAGTTCATTGATATAATGTAGG
This sequence comes from Triticum aestivum, assembly GCF_018294505.1. Classification (NCBI taxonomy): domain Eukaryota; kingdom Viridiplantae; phylum Streptophyta; class Magnoliopsida; order Poales; family Poaceae; genus Triticum; species Triticum aestivum. The sequence continues at coordinate 548,170,944 of NC_057794.1, forward strand.
CATGTATTCCGAACATAGTCATACATGCTTATGGAAAAGAACTTGCATGACATCTTTTGTCCTACCCTCCTGTAGCAGCGGGGTCCTTACGGAAACTAAGGGATATTAAGGCCTCCTTTTAATAGAGTACCGGAACAAAGCATTAACACATAGTGAATACATGAACTCCTCAAACTACGGTCATCACCGGTAAGTATCCCGATTATTGTCACTTCGGGGTCAACGGATCATATCACATAATAGGTGGCTATAGAATTGCAAGATAGGATCAAGAACACTCATATATTGATAAAAACATAATAGGTTCAGATCTGAAATCATGGCACTCGGGCCCTAGTGACAAGCATTAATCATAGCAAAGTCATAGCAATATCAATCTCAGAACATAGTGGATACTAGGGATCAAACCCTGACAAAACTAACTCGATTACATGATAGATCCCATCCAACCCATCACCGTCCAGCAAACCTACGATGGAATTACTCAGGCACGGCGGTGAGCATCATGAAATTGGTGATGGAGGAAGGTTGATAATGACGATGGCGATAGATTCCCCTCTCCGGAGCTCCGAACGGACTCCATATCAGCCCTCCCGAGAGGTTTTAGAGCTTGGCGGCGGCTCCGTATCGTAAAACGCGATGAATTCTTCGCTCTGATTTTTTCTCCTCGAAACACAATATATGGAGTTGGAGTTGGAGTTGGAGAGGCATCAGGGGGCCCACGAGGTAGGGGGTGCGCCCTAGGGGGGCAGGCGCGCCCCCCACCCTCATGGACAGGTGGTGGGCCCCCTAGCCTTCATCTTTTGCAGGTATTTTTCATATTTTCCAAAAAGTTGCTCCGTGATGTTTCAGGTCATTCCGAGAACATTTGTTTCTGCACATAAATAACACCATGGTAATTCTGCTGAAAACAGCGTCAATCTGGGTTAGTTCAATTCAAATCATGCAAGTTAGAGTCCAAAACGAGGGCAAAATTGTTTGGAAAAGTAGATACGACGGAGACGTATCAACTCCCCCAAGCTTAAACTTTTGCTTGTCCTCAAGCAATTCAGTTGACAAACTGAAAGTGGTAAAGAAATTTTTTTACAAACTCTGTTTGCTCTTGTTGTTGTAAATATGTAAAGCCAGGATTCAAGTTTTCAACAAAGAATATAACTAACCACATTCATAATAACGCATAGGTCTCAAGTTTACTCATATCAATGGCATAATCAACTAGCGAGCAATAATAATAAATCTCGGATGACAACACTTTCTCAAAACAATCATAATATGATATAACAAGGTGGTATCTCGCTAGCCCTTTCTGAGACCGCAAAACATAAATGCAGAGCACCTTTAAAGACCAAGGACTGACTAGACATTGTAATTCATGGTAAAAGAGATCCAATCAAGTCATACTCAATGTAAATTAACAGTAATGAATGCAAATGATGGCGGTGCTCTCCAACTAGTGCTTTTTAATAACAGGATGATGACTCAGCATAAAAGTAAATAGATAGGCCCTTCGCAGAGGGAAGCAGGGATTTGTAGAGGTGTGATGACCCACAAGTATAGGGGATATATCGTAGTCCTTTCGATAAGTAAGAGTGTCGAACCCAACGAGGAGCAGAAGGAAATGATAAGCGGTTTTCAGCAAGGTATTCTCTGCAAGTACTGAAATAAGTGGTAACAGATAGTTTTGTGATAAGATAAATTACGAGCAACAAGTAACAAAAGTAAATAAAGTGCAGCAAGGTGGCCCAATCCTTTTTGTAGCAAAGGACAAGCCAGAATAAACTCTTATAATAGGAAAAGCGCTCCCGAGGACACATGGGAATATTGTCAAGCTAGTTTTCATCACGTTCATATGATTCGCGTTTGATACTTTGATAATTTGATATGTGGGTGGACCAGTGCTAAGGTGCTATTCTTACTTGAACAAGCATCCCACTTATGATTAACCTCTATTGCAAGCATCCGCAACTACAACAAAAGTATTAAGGTAAACCTAACCATAGCATGAAACATGTGGATCCAAATCAGCCCCTTACGAAGCAACGCATAAACTAGGGTTTAAGCTTCTGTCACTCTAGCAACCCATCATCTACTTATTACTTCCCAATGCCTTCCTCTAGGCCCAAATAATGGTGAAGTGTTATGTAGTCGACGTTCACATAACACCACTAGAGGCTAGACAACATACATCTTATCAAAATATCAAACAAATACCAAATTCACATGACTACTAATAGCAAGACTTCTCCCTTGTCCTCAGGAACAAACATAATTACTCACAAAGCATATCCATGTTCATAATCAGAGGGGTAATGATATGCATATAGGATCTGAACATATGATCTTCCACCAAATAAACCAACTAGCATCAACTACTAGGAGTAATCAACACTACTAGCAACCTACTAGCACCAATCCCGGACTTTGAGACAAGAATTGGATACAAGAGATGAACTAGGGTTTGGATATGAGATGGTGCTGGTGAAGATGTTGATGGAGATTGCCCTCTCCCAATGAGAGGAGCGTTGGTGATGACAATGGTGATGATTTCCCCCTCCCGGAGGGAAGTATCCCCGGTAGAACAGCTCTGCCGGAGCTCTAGATTGGTTCCGACAAGGTTCCGCCTTGTGGCGGCGGAGTCTCGTCCTGAAAAGTTCCTTCTGATTTTTTCTCATCGAAAGACTTCATATAGGAGAAGATGGACGTCGGAGAGCCACCAGGGGGCGCACGAGGTAGGGGGGCGCGCCCTAGGGGGCGCCCCACCCTCGTGAGCAGGGTGTGGGCCCCCTGGCCTTCATCTTTGGCGAGGATTTTTCTTTATTTATTTTAAGATGTTCCGTGGAGTTTCAGGACTTTTGGAGTTGCACAGAATAGGTCTCTAATATTTGCTCCTTTTCCAGCCCAGAATTCCAACTTCCGGCATTCTCCCTCCTTATGTAAACCTTGTAAAATAAGAGAGAATAGCCATAAGTATTGTGACATAAAGTGAAATAACAGTCCATAATGCAATAAATATCGATATAAAAGCATGATGCAAAATGGACGTATCAACTACGCCAAGCTTAGACCTCGCTTGTCCTCAAGAGAAAAGCAGATAACAATAAATATGTCCTCATGTTTAGAGGTAGAGGCGTCGATAAAAATAAAATACGGACATGAAGGCATCATGATTATTCTCATAACAGCAACATATATAGATTTTGTCATATGATTACTTATGTTCAAGTGATGATCTATTCACAATGCAAAAGTATAAATCATAAACCTTATTGGGCTCCGACAAACTATAATCTCAGTCACTGAAGCAATTGCAATTTATCATAACATCGGAAAGAGTCTGTGTCAGAGCTAAAAAGCAAGTCCACATACTCAACTATCATTTAGTCCTCCATAATTGCTATCACTCACGCAATACTTGTGGTTACGGAGTTTTAATCGGACACAGAGAAAGATAGGGGCTTATAGTTTTGCCCCACAACCTTTTACCTCAAGGGTAATGTCAACAATAATGGTTCATGCTCCCCTACATCCAATTAGATATATATATATATATATATATATATATATATATCATGTTCTTTCCAACATGCTGAGCTTGCCAAAGGATAAAATGAAAAAGAAAAGGTGAAGATCACCATGACTCTTGCATAAGGTAGAAGATAATAATAAAGGATAGGCCCTTCGCAGAGGGAAGCAGAGGTTGCCATGCGCTTTTATGGTTGGATGCATAAAATCTCAATGCGAAGGAACGTCACTTTATATTGCCCCTTGTGATATGAACCTTTATTATGCAGTCAATCGCTTTTATTACTTCCACATCACAAGATCGTATAAAGCTTATTTCTCTCACACCAATCAATCATACATATTTAGAGCATTTTTTATTGCTTTGCATCGATGACAACTTACTTGAAGGATCTTACTCAATCCATAGGTAGATATGGTGGACTCTCATGGCAAAACTGGTTTAATGGTATTTGGAAGCACAAGTAGTATTTCTACTTGGTGTTGAGAATTTGGCTAGCATGAGGGGGAAAGGCAAGCTCAACAAGTTAGAGGATCCATGACAACATACTTTATCTCAGATATAAGAAAGACATAACTCATTACGTTGTCTTCCTTGTCCAACATCGACTCTTTAGCATGTCATATTTTAATGAGTGCTCCCAATCATAAAAGATGTCAATGATAATATATCTATATGTGAAAACCTCTCTTTCCTTATTACTTCCTATTAATTGCAACAATGACCAAAGCTATGTTTGCCAACTCCCAACAACTTTTAATCATCATACTCTTTCTATGTGAAGTCATTACTCTCAATAAGATCAATATGAACTTTTTGTTTCTTTTTATTCTTTTTCTCTTTTCTTTTATTCACCCAAGATCATGGCAAAATAATCAAGCCCTCGACTCAACACTAATCTTTATTATATATAGCTCACGGACTCGATTACAAAGAGAGACCAAAAAGCAAAACTCAAAACTAGATCATGCCATAAACTTTATTCTACTAGATCAAGATACTACTAATAGGATCAAACTAACAAAAACGATAAAGATAGGAGTCGCGATGGTGATACGATACCGGGGCATCTCCCCCAAGCTTGGCAGTTGCCAAGGGGAGTGCCCATACCCATGTGATTATATCTCCTTCTTTGTTGTCGGTGTAATATTCTTGGCGATAATTCCCCTCAGGATGCGGTTCTCCTCCTCGAGCTTATTGACTTGCTGTTTGAGGTCCATTATTTCCTTACGAAGCTTTCCTGTGACAGCTAAAGCTCCTTGCACCCAAGGGTGTTGCATAGCTGCGGGAGAACAAGTGACACTCCTCTTCATATTTTCATAAGAAAGAAATCTAACATTAGAAGGGATAACCGAATTTGGAATAGCTGAGCTCTGTAGTTCCCCCATCATGAACCCAGCTTGGAGGCGAGAGGTGACTTCTTCATCCTCCATGGCATCTACTCTCATCAAGTCAGCCTCCATCTCTTCCTCCGTTGCTGGCCCAAAGTGGTCAGCGTCGCTGTTTGCCCTTGATTCCGGTGCCGGATTAGATACCCGGCTATCCCCGATTGACTCGTGAGAAGACATCTTGCTCTAATCTGCAGCAGCAACAGCTTGAAAACAAAAACAGAGGAGATTTGCGTGATACGGGAGTCAAAACCTTCGGGAGAATATATAATGAAGTTTTACCGACCAAAATATGTACCGTGCAAGAAAACGGAGTCCGGAAGGCTCATGAGGTAGGGGGCGCGCCCAGAGGGGTAGGGCGCGCCCACCACCCTCGTGGGACCCTCGTGTCCTTCCCGAACTGCTACTTATTTTTCTATTTTTCTAAATATTCCAAAACAGAGAAATATTGCCTTAAAAATTGTTTCGGAGTTGGTTTACTTACCGTACCACATACATATTCCTTTTCGGAGTCTGAAACGTTCCGGAAAGTGTCCCTTATGTATTCCTCCGGGGTTACGGTTTCAATAATATTGGTTTCAACATTTATGGGATTACCTGAGATATAATGTTTAATTCTTTGACCGTTTACCACCTTCGGATTTGTGCCTTCAAAGTTGTTGATTTTTATGGCACCAAAACGATAGACCTCCTCGATAACGTAGGGGCCTTCCCATTTAGAGAGAAGTTTTCCTGCAAAAAATCTTAAACGCGAGTTGTATAGCAATACATAATCACCTACATTAAACTCGTGCTTTTGTATCCTTTTGTCATGCCATCTTTTAACTTTTTCTTTAAACAACTTGGCATTAAGCTTGGGTTCTCCATTCATCAAGTGAGCTAATATCAAATAACCTCTTCTCACCGGCAAGTTTAAAATCATAGTTGAGCTCTTTAATAGCCCAATACGCCTTATGTTCTAGTTCGAGAGGTAAGTGACCTGCTTTTCCATAAACCATTTTATACGGAGACATACCCATAGGATTTTTATATGCAGTTCTATAAGCCCATAATGCATCATCAAGTTTCTTGGACCAATTCTTTCTAGACCTATTAACAGTCTTTTGCAAAATTAATTTGAGCTCTCTATTGCTCAACTCTACTTGACCACTAGACTGTGGGTTATAAGGAGATGCAATTCTATGATTAACATCATACTTAGCAAGCATTTTACGGAAAGCACCATGAATAAAGTGTGAACCACCATCAGTCATTAAATATCTAGGGACTCCAAACCTCAGAAAAATAACTTCTTTAAGCATTTTAATAGAAGTGTTATGATCAGCACTACTAGTTGGAATAGCTTCTACCCACTTAGTAACGTAATCAACAGCAACTAAAATATGTGTGTATCCATTAGAGGCAGGAAAAGGTCCCATATAATCAAAGCCCCAAACATCAAATGGTTCAATAACAAGTGAATAATTCATAGGAATTTCTTGACGTCTACTAATATTACCAATTCTTTGACATTCATCACAAGATAAGACAAACTTACGGGCATCCTTGAAGAGAGTAGACCAATAAAAACCAGATTGCAATACCTTATGTACAGTTCTGTCTCCAGCGTGGTGTCCTCCATAAGCTTCGGAGTGACACTTGCGTAGGATCTGTTCCTGTTCATGCTCAGGTACACAACGTCTAATAACACCATCTACTCCTTCTTTATAAAGATGTGGGTCATCCCAAAAGTAATGTCTCAAATCATAGAAAAACTTTTTCTTTTGTTGGTATGTGAAGCTAGGTGGTATAAATTTAGCAACAATATAATTAGCATAATCAGCATACCATGGGGTACTACGAGAAGTACTTATAACATTTAATTGTTCATCAGGAAAGCTATCATTAATAGGTAGTGGGTCACCAAGAACATTCTCTAACCTAGACAAGTTGTCTGCAACGGGGTTCTCAGCTCCCTTTCTATCAACAATATGCAAATCAAATTCTTGTAGCAAGAGAACCCATCTAATAAGTCTAGGTTTAGCATCTTTCTTTTCCATAAGATATTTAATAGCAGCATGATCAGTGTGAGTAGTTACATTAGAATCAACAATATAAGGTCTAAACTTATCACAAGTAAATACAACTGCTAAAAGCTCTTTTTCAGTAGTAGCATAATTTCTTTGATCATTGTCTAGAGTCTTACTAGCATAATGAATAACATTTAATTTCTTATCAACTCTTTGCCCTAGAACAGCACCTACAGCATAATCACTAGCATCACACATAATTTCAAAGGGTAAATTCCAATCAGGTGGCTGAACAACAGGTGCAGAGACTAATGCTTTCTTAAGTGTTTCAAATGCTTCTACACAATCATCATCAAAGACAAATGGTATATCTTTTGCAATAAATTAGTCAGAGGCCGAGAATTTTTTGAGAAGTCCTTAATGAACCTTCTATAAAATCCGGCGTGACCAAGGAAACTTCTTATACCTTTGATGTCCTTGGGACATGGCATCTTTTCAATAGCATCGACCTTGGCTTTATCAACTTCAATACCTCTTTCGGAAACTTTATGCCCCAAGACAATACCTTCATTAACCATGAAGTGGCACTTTTCCCAATTCAAGACAAGATTAGTTTCTTTACATCTCTGCAAAACTCGATCAAGATTGCTCAAGCAATCATCAAAAGAGGAACCATAGACGGAAAAATCATCCATGAAAACCTCACAAATCTTTTCACAAAAGTCAGAGAATATAGCCATCATGCATCTTTGAAAGGTAGCCGACATAGGTACTTGAGAGAAACCAGAATAACCATCTAGAAAGCAATAGTGTGTATGTTTGCATAATCTTTCTAGCATTTGATCAATAAAAGGTAAGGGGTAATGATCTTTCTTAGTAGCCTTATTTAATTTGCGGAAATCAATTACCATCCTATAACCTGTGATAATTCTTTGTGGGATTAATTCATCTTTATCATTAGGAACAATAGTAATACCTCCCTTCTTAGGGACACAATGGACAGGACTTACCCACTGACTATCAGCAACGGGATAAATTATACCTGCCTCCAGAAGCTTGAGTATTTCTTTTCTTACCACTTCTTTCATTTTAGGATTCAAACATCATTGAGGATCACGAACTGGTTTGGCATCTGCTTCCAAATTTATTTTATGTTGACATAGAGTGGGACTAATGCCCTTAAGATCATCAAGAGTATATCCAATAGCAGCACGGTGCTTCCTCAGAGTTTTCAATAATCTTTCTTCTTCATGCTCTGAAAGGTTAGCACTAATAATAACAGGATATATCTTCTTTTCATCAAGATAAGCATATTTAAGATTATCAGGCAACGGTTTAAGCTCAAACATGGGATCACCCTTGGGTGGAGGAGGATCCCCTAAAATTTCAACAGGCAAATTGTGTTGCAGAATAGGTTCCTGTTTAAAGAATACTTCATCTATTTCCCTTCTTTCATTCATGAACATATCATTTTCATGGTCTAGAAAATAGTGTTCTAAAGGATCACTAGGAGGTATGGCAATAGAAGCAAGACCAATAATTTCATCCTTACTAGGTAATTCTTCCTCACGATGTTGTTTACTAAATTTAGAGAAATTAAACTCATGAACCATATCATCCAAGCCAATAGTAACAACATTCTTTTCGCAATCTATCCTAGCATTAACAGTGTTCAAGAAGGGTCTACCAAATATAATGGGACAAAAGCTATCTTGCGGAGAAGTAAGAACAAGAAAATCAGCAGGATATTTAGTTTTCCCACACAAGAATTCAACATCTCTAACAATTCCAATTGGTGAAATAGTATCTCTATTGGCAAGTTTAATTGTGACATCAATACCTTCTAACTCAGCAGGTGCAATTTCATTCTTAATTTCTTCGTATAAAGTATGCGGTATAACACTAGCACTCGCACCCATATCACATAAGCCATGATAACAATGATCTCCTATTTTAACAGAAATAACAGGCACGCCTACCACAGGTCTATGTTTATCTTTAGCACAAGGTTTAGCAATTCTAGCAGTTTCACCTTCGAACTGAATAACATGCCCATCAATATTATCAGACAAGAGATCTTTAACAATAGCAATATTAGGTTCTACTTTAACTTGCTCAAGGGGTGTATAAGTTCTAATATTGCTTTTATGAACAACAGTTGAAGCTTTAGCATGATCCTTTACTCTAACAGGGAAAGGTGGTTTCTCAACATAGGAAGTAGGAACAATAGGATCATTATAAGTGACAGTCTTTTCTTCAACTTTAATAGGTGCAGCTACTTTTACTTCTATGTGAGGATGATATTTAAACCACTTCTCCTTAGGGAGATCAACATAAGTAGCAAAAGATTCACAGAAAGAAGCTACTATCTCAGAGTCAAGTCCATATTTAATGCTGAACTTACGGAAAATATCGGTATCCATAAAAGATTTAACACAATCAAACTTAGGTGTCATACCTGACTCCTTACCTTCGTCAAGGTCCCAATCTTCAAAGTTGCGTTTAATTCTATCCAATAAATTCCATCTGAATTCAATAGTCTTCATCATAAAAGAGCCAGCACAAGAAGTATTAAGCATGGTGCGATTGTTTTCAGAAAGCCGAGCATAAAAACTTTGCATAATTATTTCTCTCGAGAGCTCATGATTGGGGCATGAATATAACATTGATTTAAGCCTCCCCCAAGCTTGAGCGATGCTTTCTCCTTCGCGAGGCCAGAAATTATATATATAATTGCGATCACGATGGACAAGATGCATAGGGTAATACTTTTGATGAAATTCCAGTTTTAATCTTTTATAGTTCCATGATCTCATATCATCGCATAGCCTATACCATATCAATGCATATCCCTTCAAAGATAAAGGGAAGACCTTCTTCTTAGCAACATCATCGGGTATACCTGCAAGCTTAAATAATCTACAAACTTCATCCACATATATTAAGTGCTCATTAGGATGCTTTGTTCAATCTCCTGTAAAAGGGTTAGCTAGCAGTTTTTCCATCATACCCGAAGGAAATTCAAAAGGAGTTTAATTTTCAATAGGTTCAGTAGGTTGAGGATCAACTCTTTGCTCTACTGGATGGGGTGAAGATACCCCAAACAAGCCCCTCAAAGAATTACTTTCCATAGTAACAAGTGACGGTAAATTTCAGCACACTATATAAATTTTTCCTTACCAAATTCCACCTACCAAAGGCGCTACACTCCCCGGCAACGGCGCCAGAAAAGAGTCTTGATGACCCACAAGTATAGGGGATCTATCGTAGTCCTTTCGATAAGTAAGAGTGTCGAACCCAACGAGGAGCGGAAGGAAATGATAAGCGGTTTTCAGCAAGGTATTCTCTGCAAGTACTGAAATAAGTGGTAACAGATAGTTTTGTGATAAGATAAATTGTAACGAGCAACAAGTAACAAAAGTAAATAAAGTGCAGCAAGGTGGCCCAATCCTTTTTGTAGCAAAGGACAAGCCGGAACAAACTCTTATAATAGGAAAAGCGCTCCCGAGGACACATGGGAATATTGTCAAGCTAGTTTCATCACGTTCATATGATTCGCGTTTGATACTTTGATAATTTGATATGTGGGTGGACCGGTTCTTGGGTGCTGTTCTTACTTGAACAAGCATCCCACTTATGATTAACCTCTATTGCAAGCATCCGCAACTACAACAAAAGTATTAAGGTAAACCTAACCATAGCATGAAACATGTGGATCCAAATCAGCCCCTTACGAAGCAACGCATAAACTAGGGTTTAAGCTTCTGTCACTCTAGCAACCCATCATCTACTTATTACTTCCCAATGCCTTCCTCTAGGCCCAAATAATGGTGAAGTGTTATGTAGTCGACGTTCACATAACACCACTAGAGGCTAGACAACATACATCTTATCAAAATATCAAACGAATACCAAGTTCACATGACTACTAATAGCAAGACTTCTCCCTTGTCCTCAGGAACAAAAGTAATTACTCACAAAGCATATTCATGTTCATAATCAGAGGGGTAATAATATGCATATAGGATCTGAACATATGATCTTCCACCAAATAAACCAACTAGCATCAACTACAAGGAGTAATCAACACTACTAGCAACCTACTAGCACCAATCCCGGACTTTGAGATAAGAATTGGATACAAGAGATGAACTAGGGTTTGGAGATGAGATGGTGCTGATGAATATGTTGATGGAGATTGCCCTCAACTGATGAGAGGAGCGTTGGTGATGACGATGGTGATGATTTCCTCCTCCCGAAGGGAAGTATCCCCGGCAAAACAGCTCTACCGGAGCTCTAGATTGGTTCCACCAAGGTTCCGCCTCGCGGCGGCGGAGTCTCGTCCCGAAAAGTTCCTTCTGAATTTTTTCTCATTGAAAGACTTCATATAGCAGAAGATGGACGTCTGAGAGCCAGCAGGGGGCCCACGAGGTAGGGGAGCGCCCTAGAGGGGCGCCCCCACCCTCGTGAGCAGGGTGTGGGCCCCCTGGCCTTCATCTTTGGCGAGGATTTTTCTTTATTTATTTTAAGATGTTCCGTGGGGTTTCAGGACTTTTGGAGTTGCGCAGAATAGCTCTCTAATATTTGCTCCTTTTCCAGCCCAGAATTCCAGCTGCCGGCATTCTCCCTCCTTATGTAAACCTTGTAAAATAAGAGAGAATAGCCATAAGTATTGTGACATAAAGTGAAATAACAATCCATAATGCAATACATATTGATATAAAAGCATGATGCAAAATGGACGTATCAAGGTGCCAGAGCTCGGTTTTGAAATAGAGGTGAATAATATTTTGAGCGGTATACTTTCATTGTGAACATAACAACCAAGAGATGGCGATATCTTCCATGCTACACACATTATAGGCGGTTCCCAAACAGAATGGTAAAGTTTATACTCCCCCTTCCACCAACAAGCATCAATCCATGGCTTGCTCGAAACAACGAGTGCCTCCAACTAACAAGAGTCCCAGGGGGAGTTTTGTTTGAAATTATTTTGATTTAGTTTGCATAAAGCATGGGACTGGGCATCCTGGTGACCAGCCATTTATCTCGTGAGTGAGGAGCGGAGTCCACTCATCTTGAGAATAACCCGCCTAACATGGAAGATACAGACATCCCTAGTTGATACATGAGCTATTCGAGCATACAAAACAGGATATTTATTTGAAGGTTTAGAGTTTGGCACATACAAATTTACTTGGAACGGCAGGTAGATACCGTATATAGGTAGGTATAGTGGACTCATATGGAATAACTTTGGGGTTTAGGGGATTGGATGCACAAGCAGTATTCCCGCTTAGTACAGGTGAAGGCTAGCAAGCAAAAGACTGGGAAGCGACCAGCTAGAGAGTGACAACAGTCATGAACATGCATTAAAATTAATCAACACCGAGTGCAAGCATGAGTAGGATATAATCCACCATGAACATAAATATTGTGAAGGCTATGTTGATTTTGTTTCAACTACATGCGTGAACATGCACCAAGTCAAGTCACTTAAATCATTCAGAGGAAGATACCACCCTATCATACCACATCACAACCATTTTAATAGCATGTTGGCACGCAAGGTAAATCATTATAAGCTCCTAGCTAATCAAGCATGGCACAAGAAACTATGATCTCTAGTTGTCACTGCAAACATGTTTATTCATAATAGGCTGAATCAGGAACGATGAACTAATCATATTTACAAAAACAAAAGAGGTCGAGTTCATACCAGCTTTTCTCATCTCAGTCAGTCCATCATATATCATCATAATTGCCTTTCACTTGCATGACCGAATGATGTGAATAATAATGATAGTGCACGTGCATTGGACTAAGCTGGAATCTGCAAGCATTCAATAAACATGAGAAGGCAAGGCAATATGGGCTCTTTTGTCAGATCAACAAGTATGCATACAAGAGCCACTTCAACAATTTAATTATGGTCTTCTCCTATCGACCCCCAAAGAAAGGAAAGAAATAAAACTATTTACACGGGAGAGCTCCCAACAAGTAAAAGAGGAACAGGAAATCTTTTTGGGTTTTCTTTTTAATTACTACTACAAGCATGGAAAGTAAACTAATTAAAAGCTACAACTGATTTTTTTGGTTTTTCTTAAGGTTAATCAAACATACAAGAAGAAAGCATAAAAAAGAAAATTAAACTAGCATGGATGATACAATGAAAAAGTATGAGCACCGACATCTAGCAATGAGTGTGTGAACATAAATGTAATGTCGGTGGGAAATATATACTCCCCCAAGCTTAGGCTTTTGGCCTAAGTTGGTGTATGGCCACGGCTAGCCTGGCGGATACCCATAATAATAGTTGGGGTCGTACTGAGATGAAGAAGAGGAAGACTCCGATTGCCACTGGCTGACAATCATCTCCAGATCCCACTGGTAATTAGACTGTCGTGAAGGATCAACTTGTGGTTCTGGCTCTAGCTCCATGGCTGGTGCAGGGTTCCGGTAGGCGTGAATAGCCTTTAAGGGAACAAGGTACTGGCCTGCAGATAAATCAAACAGAGAAGGAGCAGGCAGGGTAATAGTCTCAGGATGATGTTTATTAAAGAACATTTGGTATTTAAGCTCTCCCCTATTCTTAACAATGAAATCATGTGCCACCATACTTTTATAATCTAGATAAACACGAGGCAGTACTTTTTCTTCCTTCTCATAATGCCTAATAGTCTCAGAATTGATACTGTGAACGTGAGGTTGTTTCCTCGGAAAGTGTACCATATGCTCATTGCCATTAACATGAAAAGTGACATTGCCTTTAGTGCAATCAATAACAGCCCCTGCAGTATTCAAAAAGGGTCTTCCAAGAATAATAGACATACTATCGTCCTCAGGAATATCAAGAATAACAAAGTCCGTTAAAACAGTAACGTTTGCAACTACAACAGGCACATCCTCACAAATACCAACAGGTATAGCAGTTGATTTATCAGCCATTGAAAGATATTTCAGTAGGTGTCAACTTATTCAAATCAAGTCTATGATATAAAGAGAGAGGCATAACACTAACACCGGCTCCAAGATCACATAAAGCAGTTTTAACATAGTTTTCTTTTAATAGAGCATGGTATAGTGGGTACACCGAGATCTCCAAGTTTCTTTGGTATTCCACCCTTAAAAGTATAATTAGCAAGCATGGTGGAAATTTCAGCTTCCGGTATCATTCTTTTATTTGTAACAATATCCTTCATATACTTAGCATACAGATTCATTTTGAGCATATCAGTTAATCGCATACGCAAAAAGATAGGTCTAATCATTTCAGCAAAGCGCTCAAAATCCTCATCATCCTTTTTCTTGGATGGTTTGGGAGGAAAAGGCATGGGTTTCTGAACCCATGGTTCTCTTTCTTTACCATGTTTCCTAGCAACAAAGTCTTTCTTATCATAACGTTGATTCTTTGATTGTGGGTTATCAAGATCAACAGCAGGTTCAATTTCTACATCATTATTATTACTAGGTTGATCATCATCATGAACATTATCATTAATCTTATCACTAGTTTCAGGTTCATTACCAGATTGTGTTTCAGCATCAGAAATAGAAATATCATTTGGATTCTCAGGTGTTTCAATAACAGGATCACTAGAAGCATGCAAAGTCCTATTGTCGGTGTCAAAACCGGCGGATCTCGGGTAGGGGGTCCTGAACTGTGCGTCTAGGCCGGATGGTAACAGGAGGCAGGGGACATGAAGTTTTACCCAGGTTCGGGCCCTCTTGATTGAGGTAAAACCCTACGTCCTGCTTGATTAATATTGATGATATGGGCAGTACAAGAGTAGATCTACCACGAGATCAGAGAGGCTAAACCCTAGAAGCTAGCCTATGGTATGATTGTATGTTATGGCTGTTGTCCTATGGACTAAAACCCTTCAGTTTATATAGACACCGGAGAGGGTTAGGGTTACAAAAGGTCGGTTACAAAGGAGGAGATATTCATATACGTATTGCCTAGCTTGCCTTCCACACCAAGTAGAGTCCCATCCGGACACGAGACGGAGTCTTCAATCTTGTATCTTCATAGTCTAACAGTCCGGCCAATGGAGATAGTCCGGCTGTCCGGAGACCCCCTAATACAGGACTCCTTCAGTATCCCCTGAACCAGGCTTCAATGATGATGAGTCCGGCACGCAGTTGTCTTCGGCATTGCAAGGTGGGTTCCTTCTCCGAATACATCACAGAAGAATTTGAATACGAGGATAGTGTCCGACCCTGCAAAATAAGTTCCACATTCCACCGCAGAGAGAATAATTTTTCCGCAGATCTAATTTGCTGGCTTGTTTTGGCAGCATGACGTCATGTCATGGCCCGGTGATTATTCGAACCGTTTCTCTTAACCAGCTCCACACACAACGCGAAGCAGTTTCTTGACACGTCTTGCCGAAGCAGAGATCGTGTTCCCCTAATTACGAGATTCTCATTAATGCGGTCGTGGATAACCCAACCGTGTCTAGGACTCCTAGATTATAGGCAAGTCCCAAATGGCTACGGAGAGGACACTTGATATTCACCCTCTTTATAAGGGGACAAGGTTTTCGCTTTTCCCCTCTTGTGCTCAATCGAACCCTTCCCCTGCCTCGAGTTCTAACACCCAGAGCCCAGGTTAGGTGCTCCGGATCTTCAACCATGTCCGGATCCAGCCTTCAAGGCCGATGGACGCCCTCCTCCGTTATGGAAGAGGACATTAAGAAGTTGAGGGAGGCCAGATACCTGACCGCTGAGGTTTCGCATCGGCTGCCTGTTCGAGGGCAGATTGTCCCTACTCCCGAACCCAACGAGAACGTTGTGTTCGTCTCCCACTTCCTCCGAGGTCTAGGCCTCACTCTAGATCCTTTCGTCAAAGGTTTGATGTTTTATTACGGGCTAGATTTCCACGATCTAGCTCCGGACTCCTTTCTCCACATCTCGACATTCATTGTCGTGTGTGAGGCCTTCCTCCGCGTTACCCCTCACTTCGGCCTGTGGCTCAAGACCTTTGAAGTAAAGCCGAAGATGATCGAGGGGCAACATGCAGCGTGCGGAGGTGCATCAATAAGCAAGATGGCAGGAGCTCCATGGCCGAAAGGTTCCTTTCCAGAGGTGTCCGACTTGTGGCAACGGGAGTGGTTTTACATCACGGCTCCCAGAAGTGCCAAGTGGGCGGCTGCCCCCGCTTTCCGCTCAGGCCCCCCACCACAACTGATGTCATGGATTAGCAGAGGTCTGAGCTGCGGTCCAGCCAAGGACGTGCCTATACTGCAAAGACGCATCCGAGATCTCTTCGAGGGAGATCTTAATTTGGTTGCAGTAATACAAGTTATGCTGGTTCGTCAAATCCAGCCTTCCAAACGCCGGCCCCTTCTCTTGTGGGAGTTCAACCCAGAGGGACCACGTGTCATTCAGAGTTTCCTCGGCCTGACACACGAGGAGATGTACAAGTCATTCTTCGGACCTCAAGTGGAATGTCTGGATATTACCAAGGACGTGGGCCTGAGCAGTAACCGCGCCGCCGAACAAGTAAGAAATCCTATAGCCGAACACGTTGTCTTTTATTCAAAGTTATTTCTGAGAGTTCGCTTTTTGACCAGGACTGGCTAACAAAGGTGAAGATGATTCGGTGTTTGGCCCCCCTCCCTGAGGGTTTGGAAAATCCGGTATTGGAAAAGATTCTCGAGGTCGCACCTTGCCCGGAGCCCTTGAAGGAAGATACCGGGGGGGATAATACGGGCGGACGCGGGCCCCCATCGCTGCCCATTCCAACTGAGGGAATGAGCATCTCCATGAAGGAGGACGACCGGGGGAGGAAAAGGACTGCTTCCGAGAATCCGGAAGCCGAAGCCTCCAAACGGGAGAAGAAGTCTCCAACGGAGCGTCCTGCCTCGGGGGGTGCTTTTGCCAAACAAAGTCCGCGGGGGGATCTGCCCTCCAACAAGTCGTAAGTGATCCAAAATATTATAATAGTAAAGGTATGCTATCTTTTTTTCTCTGGGAAAATAACCACCGCATATATCTTGCAGTTCGGGCCTTAGCCCCTCTCAAATGAGCTCGTCTTCGGGGGATCTTCTTCTAGAGATGATGGAGAGCGAAACGCCTCCCCCGAACTCCTCCGCTCCAGAAGCGGGCGACCTCGAAGTGTCGTCGCGGAGGGCCTCTCCGGATCCGGTGAGGCCAGAAGATAATCCTGTAGACCCCCAAAGTCCCCAGTGTCCGGCTCCCGAAGAGAGCATACAAAAGAGTCCGGCACCGTCTGGTGTGCGGTCGGACATTCTGAGGGAGTTGGTGGGGCGAGCGGCCATCTCAGAAGAGCACCGTATGCTGATGGGTACGGTGATGGAGAGAATCTCGTCCGCTGAAAGCGGATTACATGAAGCCTTTATGAGTCTACTGACAGGCTTTGAGGTATGTGAGATAATATGTGATAGTACTGCACATGTTAGGTGTGCCCTATGTAGATAGTAGCCCCTGAGACTCTGGTTGTCGTTGAGAACGGAGGCCAACAGAGGATAATATTCCCAGGCAATAACCAGACTGCCCCTATGTGTAGGTGGTGGAAGCTTTGGTGGCTAGCCGGACTAGTGAGTTTGCCAAATTAAAACGGCAACTGGATGCGGCAGACGCCGACATCGAGCTTGTTAACAAGAGGCTTGACGAGGCACAGGGTAAGTGTTATTTTCCGGTGAACGCCACATAGTAAGGGCAGCATGATGCCAGTATCTTTAATACGTTGTGACTGCAGATGGAGCTGCCACCGTGGAAGCCTTGCGGGCGGAACTTGCCCGAGCCAAGGAACAAGCGAGGATTAGTAATGCGGCTGCTTTGAAGGCGGCCGAAGAGTTGAAAGCCGAGAAGGCCGCACATTGCGAGAGCCAAGAGAAGATGGCCAAGATGGCCGTAGAATTAAAAGACACTGCCGACCGTTGCCGGGTCCTTGAAAAAGAAAACCGAGCAAAGGCACGGACCTTGAGAAGGCCGCGGCGGCGGACAAAGACACCCGTTCTGCTATGAGAGCGAAGAAGGAGGAGCTGCGGGAAGCCGGGGATATTGCGGCTGGGAAACCCTTCATGTTACGGAGGAAGTTCGGAGATCCATGGTATGCCCCTCTCGATCGGTTGTGGAGTTCGGCAGATGCGTATATGGATTTGGCGGCGAGCGCTGCCGATGCGGCAAAGTACTTCCAAGGTCAGACAGATCGTGAAGTGGACAAGCTGTTCTGGACACAATTCCACGTTCCAGAGCATCCGCTTTCATTGACTGACCAGCTAGCCGAATGGGCCGAACTGAATAGGTTGTCCGGACTCGCCATGAGGTCTGTTGTGGATCAGCTATGGCCAGAAAGGCCAAAGCCGAACAGCTATTTCAGCTTAGTGCAGCAGTTCCTTGATGCGGTGCCGCGCATTAATGCGATGAAGAGGTCGGCGTGCATAGAAGGCTCACGGATGGCCCTTGCCCGTGTTAAAGCATACTGGGCGGAGATGGACGCTACCACTGTTGCGGCGCAGGGTTCGGCCATAGGCCGGGTGGCTGCCGAGAACTATTTCGAGGAGGTTCTCGAGGGTGCTCGTTTGATAGAGACCCAGTGCTCGAAAAATATTATGTTTGAGTGATATGTATTCTCATTGTAAGCACAATGCTTTTATGAAGTTTTTAGAAGGTTATGTTTATAATTTTACCTGAAAGTAGTATGATGCCTCCTGTGCGGCCGTTTATGTATACATGTGTATAACCTGAAAGATTGCAGCCGTCGGCTTCAACCCCCACGCATATAATGCGGAGGTGCTTGCAAAAAACGTGTGTTCACACTTAACCCAACGTCTTGGTCCTATTAAGGAGGTGATAGCGTAGCGAGCGAGGCAACTGGACTATAATGCTTTAACTCTTTCACTTAGCCATAGGAGTTTGACAGTGGGGCTACTAGATAGCCCCTGGTGGCTCCGCACTCTCCCGATCGCGGGGTGCGTACATGCCTGGCCGGAAAATGGCCCTTTGTTAAGGCGGAGGAATTCTAACATTCCGATAGGTCACCGAGTGGTTGACCAGTCTCACGCTATATCATGACAGTCAGTTTTCGGCTTTCTCTACTGAGGTGCTCGTCCGGATGAACCAGGGCACAATCGCAGTAGTTCTCCTGGTGCTACCTTAGCTGGTAAAGCGGAACGTAAGGCACCAAAACACAGGAGCCAGGCAAACCCAACATTTGACCAAAGACAATAATTCGGAGCTGATGCATATAAGGCCAAACTCGCGACGCCGAACACTCCCTAAGGTATTCGGTCTTTATGGTATAAACCGGGCCTAAATAGTGCCCTTCGTAAGAAGCCCCTTGTGTCCAGGTACGTGAATTATTCTGACGTGGCCACATGCCAAGACGTCAGCATCCTCCTCAACTGTGCTGAGAATTCGGTGGATGTGTATCAACAAGAGACAGTAAAAAAGGTTTACGCAGGGTCTTAATCTAAAAAGAATCCTTGGAGCGGGTCCCTGCTGCACGTCTGCGCCTGTGTCTCTGTTGTGCCGTATCCTGGACGGGTGTAGCACGATGATCATTTGTAAAAGAGAGGAACTTAGGTGAAAAACTTGTCGTGCAAAAGGATAGTTTTTAAGGGAACCAAGTATAATTCAAGATGAGTAAAAATTACCACTTGTCTGCGCGCGTTGAGCCCCTTGTATAGGGGTGCAACCATTGATCCAGTATGAATTACATATAGCTGTGCCGGACTCGTCTAACTATGTCTGAGGTCTTGACGACCTGTTAAATGCTTTAGTTGGTGAGGCCATTTTTAGTGTGCGGCTGCCAAGGCGGCCGCACTCTCTTTGGCGCGCAAAGATCGCTTAATACTTCTGTGTACTGTAATGATGCCATGTGGGCCGGGTATCTTGAGTGTGAGGGAAGCATAGTGCGGTATTGCATTAAAGCGAGCGAAAGCTTCGCGTCCGAGTAGTGCTTGATAGCCACTTTGGAACGGAGCGATGTGGAAGGTTAAATGTTCGCTGCGGAAGTTATCGGGGGAGCCGAATATAACTTTTAGTAGCAGGGAGCCCGTGCAATGAGCCCCTGGGCCTGGCGTTACTCCTTTAAAGGTAGTATTGCTATGGCAAATTTTTGTTGGGTCTATCCCCATTTCGCGGATTGTATCCTGATATATCAGGTTTAGACTGCTGCCACCGTCCATCAGGACTCGTGTGAAGTGATATCCGTTAATTATTGGGTCTAATACCAGGGCAGCCCATCCTGCACGCCGGATACTTGCTGAGTAATCACGATGGTCGAAAGTGATCGGTTGAGACGACCAGTGGCAGGACTCCGCGGTGATAGGCCCTTGGGCATATTTTTCTTGGAGTGTCG
Organism: Triticum aestivum; assembly: GCF_018294505.1. Taxonomy (NCBI): domain Eukaryota; kingdom Viridiplantae; phylum Streptophyta; class Magnoliopsida; order Poales; family Poaceae; genus Triticum; species Triticum aestivum. Next base: position 548,191,197 of record NC_057794.1, read on the forward strand.
TTTTGTTTCTTCCCTTGATCACGTGTAACATGTTTACTGTTTTGACTTCCGGTGGAAATGTCTTTTGTTCCCCAGTGTCTTGCTTGAGAGGCTCATCCTCGTCTTCGCTTGGTGTATCCCCCCCCCCTTGTGTATGGCGTTGAGCTTACCGGACTGCTTGAAGACCCAACATTCTCTGTGGGTATGATTAGCAGGTTTACCAGGGGTGCTATGGATCTGACATATTTGGTCCAGAATTTTGTTTAGGCTGGACAGTTCGTCTCTGGCGCCTTTAGAGGGTGGCTTTTGCTGACCTGGCCGAGAGCTTTTGAATCCGGCGTTTACTGTCGTGCTCTTCGTGTTGTCTTCTTTATTCCGGTGTTTGTTACTGTTGTTGCACCGTGATTTCCTGTTTCCATCTCTAACTTCAGATGTACTGGGGTCGCTGGTGCTGCATCTGGCTAGCCAGCTGTCCTCACCCGTGCAAAAGCGGGTCATGAGGCTTGTTAAGGCTGCCATCATTCTTGGCTTTTCTTGGCCGAGGTGTCTGGCGAGCCATTCGTCACGGACGCTATGCTTAAAAGCTGCCAAGGCTTCGGCGTCCGGAAAGTCGACAATTTGGTTTTTTTAGTAAGAAACATGTTCCAAAGTTTTCGGGCTGACTCTCTGGGCTGTTGAGTTATATGACTCAAATCATCCGCGTCCGGAGGTCGGACATAAGTCCCTTGAAAATTTGCCTGTAAAGCGTCTTTGAGCTCTTCCCAGTTTCCAATGGAGTTTTCGAGGAGGCCTTTAAGCCAGTGACGAGCTGGCCCTTTGAGCTTGAGGGGTAAGTACTTGATGGCGTGGAGATCATCTCCTCGAGCCATATGGATATGGAGGATATAATCCTCAATCCAGACCCCAGGATCTGTTGTTCCGTTGTATGCCTCTATGTTTACGGGTTTGAATCCCTCTGGAAATTCATGGTCCAGCACCTCATCGGTGAAACATAGGGGGTGTGCGGCACCCCTGTATCTGGGTGTACCGCGTTGTTCGGATGTTTGTTGTGTTACATTGTATGCTGGGGCGCACTTGCGTGGTCCATAGATGGATCTGGTTGCACCATCCTTTTGGTGTGAGCCCTTGCGTGGATCGCGTATTGGCTTGTGAGTGGCGTTGTTTGCCGCTCGATGTTGGCCGTGAGGTCGTCTATCTGGCCAGGTGGCTGCTTTGATATTTGGTTGTTGGGGTCTGAGGCCTCCTCATCGAATTCAGGTAGCAACTTCCGCTTTGGGTAGCTCTTGGTGGGGCGATTGTCGCCGTACCTCGCTGCTGTGTTGAGTACTTTACTCCATCTGATTTGGAGTGTGTCTTGCGCAGCCTTGAGCCTTTGCTTCTGCTTTTTCAGACTCCTCACGGTGGCAGCAAGCCTTTGACGGGCATTCTGCTGCTCCGGTTGCCTGTCCGGTGTTATGTCGTCCGGACTATTATCTTTGACAGAATTGGTTTATTCGGTTTGATTCTCCGTATTGCCATGGTCCGGCAGTGGTTCGCCCTGCTCCAACGCTGGGTCTGTATGATCTTTATTTCTGCCGAGGCGGGATTTGGGGCGGCGCTTGCGATGCTGCTTTGACTGTTTCTCGAGGGAACAAGCCTTCGGTCCGTCCTTCCGTTCCTCGTCGTTGTCTTCTTTTGGTGTGTCCACCATGTATACGTCATATGATGAAGTGGACGTCCAGCGCCCTGTGGGTGGTGGTTCCTTTTTGCCTCCCGCATCGTCGTCCATGTTGTTGATGTCTTTGGAGTCGAAGTCGAGCATGTCGGTTGAGTCATCGATAGTGGCTATTAAGTGGGTGGTGGGTGGGCGTCGAATTTCTTCGTCGTCCGCATCCCAATCCTGTTGGCCATAGTATGGCCAGGGCTCTCCTAACAAAGAGAGAGACCTTAGTGAATTCAGAATGTCGCTGAAGGGCGAGTGCTGAAAGATATCCGCGGCGGTGAATTCCATGATCGGCGCCCAATCGGATTCGATTGGCAGGGGCGCGGGCGGTTCGGAGTCAGAAAAAGAGTCCAACACCTTGGAGTCACGGGCTGCGTAGAGGGTTATGCTGGTGTTCGGCTCGATCGCCGTTCAGACTACAGCCTCTGAGGCGGTGTCTAACCACCCTTCCTCGATTGGTGCAGTTGGCTCTGAACTAAGGGTTGGAGCTAAAGCGGGCGCGGCTTCTGGGTTACTGTTCGGCGGCAGAGCTAGGTCATACCCATCGCGATAGTGCGGCGCGCCTGGCTATGGCTCGAATCCGTCGAAGATCAAGTCCCCGCGGATGTCGGCCGTGTAGTTCAAACTTCCAAATCTGACCTGATGGCCAGGGGAGTAGCTTTCAATCTGCTCCAGATGGCCAAGCGAATTAGCCCGTAGTGCAAAGCCGCCGAATACGAAGATCTGTCCGGGGAGAAAAGTCTCACCCTAGACCGCAACGCTATCGATGATAGTAGGAGCCATCAATCCTAACGGCGACGACACAAAGGAACTCTCAATGAAAGCACCAATGTCGGTGTCAAAACCGGCGGATCTCGGGTAGGGGGTCCCGACCTGTGCGTCTAGGCCGGATGGTAATAGGAGGCAGGGGACACGAAGTTTTACCCAGGTTCGGGCCCTCTTGATGGAGGTAAAACCCTACATCCTGCTTGATTAATATTGATGATATGGGTAGTACAGGAGTAGATCTACCATGAGATCAGAGAGGCTAAACCCTAGAGGCTAGCCTATGGTATGATTGTATGTTATGGCTGTTGTCCTACGGACTAAAACCCTTCGGTTTATATAGACACCGGAGAGGGTTAGGGTTACACAAGGTCGGTTACAAAGAAGGAGATATCCATATACGTATTGCCTAGCTTGCCTTCCACGCCAAGTAGAGTCCCATCCGGACACGAGACGAAGTCTTCAATCTTGTATCTTCATAGTCTAACAGTCCGGCCAATGGAGACAGTCCGGCTGTCCGGAGACCCCCTAATACAGGACTCCCTCACCTATCATTTTTCTTTTTCTTCTTTTTAGAAGGACTAGGTGCATCTATATTATTTCTCTGAGAATCTTGCTCAATTCTCTTAGGATGGCCTTCAGGATACAAAGGTTCCTGAGTCATTCTACCAATTCTAGTAGCCACTCTAATAGCATTATCATTATCCTTACTATTCAATTCATTGAGCAAATCATTTTGAGCTTTATGTACTTGTTCTACTTGAGTGGTAACCATAGAAGCATGTTTACTAATAAGTTTAAGTTCACCTTTGACATTAGCCATATAATCACCCAAGTGTTCAAGCATATTTGAATTGTATTTCAATTGTCTACCAAAATAAGCATTAAAATCTTCTTGCTTAGCCATAAATTTATCAAACTCATCTAAACATGGGCTAGCAAATTTAGTAAATGGGATTTCAGCTTTATCATATCAATAGAGAGAATTTACCTTTACTACTCGTGTCGGATTATCAAGACCATGAGTTTCTTCAATAGGTAAAGGATTAAGATCATATGTTTCTTCAACAGGCGGTAAATTAAGACCGTGTATTTCTTCAATAGGAGGTAAATTCTTAACATCTTCAGCTTTAATACCTTTTTCTTTCATAGATTTCTTTGCCTCTTGCATATCTTCAGGACTGAGAAATAGAATACCCCTCTTCTTCGGAGTTGGTTTAGGAATAGGCTCAGGAGATGGCTCCGGAGGTGTCTAATTATTTTCATTTGTCAACATATTATTCAATAGAATTTCAGCTTCATCTGGTGTTCTTTCCCTGAAAACAGAAACAACACAACTATCCAAGTAATCTCTGGAGGCGTCGGTTAGTCCATTATAAAAGATATCAAGTATTTCATTTTTCTTAAGAGGATGATCAGGCAAAGCATTAAGTAATTGGAGAAGCCTCCCCCAAGCTTGTGGGAGACTCTCTTCTTCAATTTGCACAAAATTATATATATCCCTTAAAGCAGCTTGTTTCTTATGAGCAGGGAAATATTTAGCAGAGAAGTAATAAATCATATCCTGGGGACTACGCACACAACCAGGATCAAAGAATTAAACCATATCTTAGCATCACCCTTTAATGAGAACGGAAATATTTTAAGGATATAAAAGTAACGAGTTCTCTCATCTTTAGTGAACAGGGTGGCTATATCATTTAATTTAGTAAGATGTGCCACAATAGTTTCAAATTCATAGCCATGGAAAGGATCAGATTCAACCAAAGTAATTATATCAGGATCAACAGAGAATTCATAATCCTTATCAGTAACACAGATAGGTGAAGTAGCAAAAGCAGGGTCGGGTTTCATTCTAGCATTTAGAGATTTCTTATTCCATTTAGCTAATAACCTCTTTAGTTCGTTTCTATCTTTGCAAGCTAAAATAGCTAAAGAAGCTTCTTGATCAAAAACATAACCCTCGGGAATAACAAGTGATTCTTCATCATCACTTTCATCAGTATTATCAGATTCAATATTTTCAAGAAATTTACCAAGTGGCATAGTAGTATCAAGTATAGAAGTAGTTTCATCATAAGTATCATGCATAGCAGAAGTGGCATCATCAATAACATGCAACATATCAGAACGGATAGCAGAAGCAGGTATAGGTGTCGCAAGCTTACTCAAAACAGAAGGTGAATCAAGTGCAGAGCTAGATGGCAGTTCCTTACCTCCCCTCGTAGTCGAGGTATAAATCTTGGTTCTTGGATCTTTCAAGTTCTTCATAATGATAAGAAAATATAAATCCCAAGTGACTCAAAGAATAGAGCTATGCTCCCCGGCAACGGCGCCAGAAAATGGTCTTGATAACCCAAAAGTATAGGGGATCGCAGCAGTTTTTTAGGGTAGAGTATTCAACCCAAATTTATTGATTCGACACAAGGGGAGCGAAAGAAGATTCTCAAGTATTAGCAGCTGAGTTGTCAATTCAACCACACCTGGAAACTTCATATCTGCAACACAGTGTTTAGTAGCAAAGTAATATGATAGTAGTGATAACAGTAGCAAAAGGTAACGATAGTAAAAGTAGTGTTTTTGTTATTTTGTAGTGATGATAGCAATAACAATGGGAAAGTAAATAAGCGAAGAACAATATATGAAAAGCCCGTAGGCAATGGATCAGTGATGGAGAATTATGTCGGATGCGGTTCATCATGTAACAGTCATAACCTAGGGTGACACAGAACTAGCTCCAGTTCATTGATATAATGTAGGCATGTATTCCGAACATAGTCATATGTGCTTATGGAAAAGAACTTGCATGACATCTTTTGTCCTACCCTCCCGTGGTAGCGGGGTCCTTACAGAAACTAAGGGATATTAAGGCCTCCTTTTAATAGAGTACCGGAACAAAGCATTAACACATAGTGAATACATGAACTCCTCAAACTACGGTCATCACCGGTAAGTATCCCAATTATTGTCACTTCGGGGTTAACGGATCATAACACATAATAGGTGACTATATACTTGCAAGATAGGATCAAGAACACTCATATATTGATGAAAACATAATAGGTTCAGATCTGAAATCATGGCACTTGGGCCCTAGTGACAAGCATTAAGCATAGCAAAGTCATAGCAACATCAATATCAGAACATAGTGGATACTAGGGATCAAACCCTAACAAAACTAACTCGATTACATGATAGATCCCATCCAACCCATCACCGTCCAGCAAGCCTACGATGGAATTACTCACGCACGGCGGTGAGCATCATGAAATTGGTGATGGAGGAAGGTTGATGATGACGATGGCGACGGATTCCCCTCTCCGGAGCCCCGAACGGACTCCAGATCAGCCCTCCCGAGAGGTTTTAGGGCTTGGCGACGGCTCCATATCGTAAAACGCGATGAACTCTTCTCTCTGATTTTTCTCTCTCGAAAACACAATATATGGAGTTGGAGTTGGAGTCGGAGAGGCATGAGGGGCCCACGAGGTAGGGGGCGCTCGTGGACAGGTGGTGGGCCCCCTGGCCTTCATCTTTTGCAGGTATTTTTCATATTTTCCAAAAAGTTGCTTTGTGAAGTTTGAGGTCATTCCGAGAATGTTTGTTTCTGCACATAAATAACACCATGGTAATTCTGCTGAAAACAACGTCAGCCCGGGTTAGTTCAATTCAAATCATGCAAGTTAGAGTCCAAAACAAGGGCAAAAGTGTTTGGAAAAGTAGATACGACGGAGACGTATCAGTCCACAATATCAATTCTATTGGAAAATTTTCAACGATAACTATTGGAGGTTTTGAATTCCCTCTTCCTACTGTCAAGAAGAAATATGATATTCTTATTATTGGGGACATGCATATCCCCGTGGAGGTAACTTAGTGTTATTCGAAAATTCTCCGATTTCATGTTATTCGGAAAGAGTTTGTTAACAAGACTTGATCAACCTTGTTAGTGGATTCCTTTTTGATGAGCATGAGATGGATGAAGTTAGAAAGCACCTCTCTGTACCCTCCTTTTACTTTCTATTATTTAGATTAAATAAAGCAAAAATAGTATTTTCTGCCTGTTTTCTGAATTATCCGTGCAATAAAAAATACCCCGAAAATAAAAGTTCTCCAAACGTCCTAAAAATGATATATGATTTTTTGTAGAATATTTTAGAATTAATGGCACTGCGAACACACCAGGGGGGTACACCATCTGGCCACGAGGGTCCAGGGCGCGCCCCCCTGCCTCGTGGACCCCACGTGGACCCCTCCACTTATTCCAGCACCCACACACTTCGTCATCCTCGAGAAAAAAATCCTCCCATAGCTCAAACCCGAGTTCTAGCTCTTCTTGCTGCCATTTTCGATCTCCTTGCTCAAAGCTCCATTCACAAAACTGCTTTGGAAATACAATGTCAAGAGGAGATATGGCTCTCTCCCCCTCCTCCCCCTCTCCCACCATGGTCCCCTCTCCCACCACCCATGGCGTCCTTTGATCTTGATCATCATGGAAGGTCTTCTGCATTGGGATTTTGCTCCTGGGCTAGCCCTTGCAGAACAGGTGAGGAAAAGGTTTGGATCCACCGTTCATTTCTCTCCTTCGTGAGACTCCAAGGAGTTTTTTCTAGTGGTCTCCTTCTCTTCGGCATCGTTCAATCTCACTGTGGATTCTGTTGGAGTGGCTCTTCAATGCTGTATTGGTAGGCTGGTGAGAGACAACCTCGGTCTAGCTGTTGTCAATGACACTGAGAACTCTTCACGCCCGATTCTTACTTGTGCTCGCCTTGCTCGTGCTCCTGCTCCGGTCTCTACTGCTGAAGTTCGCCGCAGCAACCGTTCTACCAGGTATAATGGTTTCAGAGTGCCTCCGGTGTCTGATGCTCGTCCTGCCACTTCTAGGGTTAAACCAAGAATTATCCCCTCCATTGGCACATCTTCATCTGCTAACGCAACTGGGCATCAGTTTGAGGTGATTCCTCCAACTCCTATCAGCATTATACAAGACGTTGCTGTTAACAGATGTGTTGTTCCCGCTGAAGAGGTCACTAATGCACTCCTGCTTGCTGAAGATGCTGCTGCACCATCCATGGACGCAGGCACTCCTCCACCTATAGATCTTGTGGGTGCTCCAGCTTCGCCCGCTGCTTAATTCTTCTGCTCTTAATAGCTCTTTTGCGTAGTTGCAGTGTTCTCTGTTGGAACATTCGGGGGCTTAATTCCGCGGACAAACAACTTGCCCTTACTAATGTTATTCGCTCTAGTGGTTGCTCCATTGTCTATCTGTAGGAGACGAAAAAGACTTCCTTTGATTTGCATTTCATTAAGTCTTGCTGTCCTAGACAATTCGATAAGTTTGCTTTTGTTCCCTCGAATGGTGCGTCTGGAGGCTTAATTACCATTTGGAAAAGTTCTGTTTTCTCTAGTTCTGTGGTGTCTTCTGATCCATACGCTCTAGTTATTGATTTCATTAGCACGCAATCTGCCCACAAATGGACGTTAGCCAATATTTATGGTCCTTGCTCCAGCGATGCACGTACTGATTTCACTAATTGGTTATATGTTCTTCACATCCCAAGCGATCAAGATTGGCTCTTACTCGGGGATTTTAACTATATTCATGCCCCTGATAATCGAAACAAACCTGGGGGTTACCCTAATGATATGATCACCTTCAACGATATTATCCGCTCTCAAAATCTCATTGAGCTCCCCTTTAAAGGACGTTCGTTCACGTGGAGCAACATGCAACAGGAACCCCTTTTGGAACAGCTCGACTGGTTTTTTTACCTCACTTCACTGGACTAATATTTACCCTAATATTGTTGTCAAACCCTTTGGTAAGCCTATTTCAGATCATGTGCCATGCTCGGTATCCATCCAAACCTCTATCCCTCGATGCAAGATGTTCCGTTTTGAATCATACTAGATTTTACAGCCCGGTTTTTTGATCTTGTTCAAGAGATGTGGAATAGACATGTCAGATCCAACAATGTTGCCACCGTCCTCTGCCATAAATTCAAAATGCTCAGACGTTCCCTCAAAATTTGGAGTAAGAACATCTCTTGTCTCTCTGTGGCAATTGCTAACTGTAATAAAACCCTAGCAGACTTGGATGAACTTGAAAACAATAGATTCCTCACCACACTAGAGGCAAACTTCAGAAAGATCCTGAAAAAGCATGTCCTCCGGTTACTTAACTATTAGAAACAGTATTGGAAAAAGCGATGCACCATCCGTTGGATCAAGTTCGGGGATGAAAATACCAAATTTTCTTTCAAGCAGTGGCCACGGAGCGTTATAGAAAAAACAATATTGCCAATTTCCGCACTGAAGATGGCACGATCGTGGAAGATCATCCAAGCAAGGAAGCCCTGCTGTTCCAAACTTATAAAGATCGCCTGGGTACTTCTACCCCGTCTGAAATGAAGTTCAATCTCCATGAAATAATCCACCACAATGACAACCTTGATCACATGACCGCACCCTTTACTCACGCTGAGATTGACGCCATTGTCAAAGAAATGCCGGCCGATCGCGCACCGGGTCCGGATGGTTTTAGTGGGGCCTTCTTAAAAGCCTGTTGGCCTATCATTAAAAATGAATTATATGCCCTCTGTGACCATTTTCATACTGGAGACCTAGATCTCACAAGTATAAATGATGGCCTCATTACCCTCATCCCCAAGACAAACTCTCTGAAGATAGTCAATGATTATAGGCCGATCACATTGCTAAATTGCTGCCTCAAACTTATCACCAAACTCCTTGCTAATCGCCTTCAACGTGTCATTCTCAAGCTTATTCACAGGAATCAATATGGCTTCATCAAGGGGCGCACGATCCAAGATTGCCTCGCGTGGGCATTCCAATACATCCACCAATGCCAAGCTTCAAAACGACCAATCATTATCTTGAAACTTGATTTCGCGAAGGCCTTTGATACCATCGAACATGCTCCTATGCTCACTATCATGAAGCACATGGGGTTTAATGAAAAATGGATCTCCTGGATCAAGTCCATCTTCTCCACTGGCCGCTCTTCTGTTCTCCTTAATGGCGTACCCGGCCGATAATTTCACTGTCGTAGTGGTGTTCGGCAAGGCGACCCTCTATCGCCTCTTATATTTGTTCTTGCCGCTGATCTCCTACAAGCTGCTGTTAATGAGGCGTTCTGACAGGGCCGAATCCATTTACCCTTTCCATGTGCTGGGCAGACAGATTATCCGGTTATCCAGTACGCCGATGACACCATCTTAGTCTTACCTGCCTGTCCTCAGCATGCTGCCACTATCAAAGGGATCCTGATGGATTACGCGTCATCCATCAGTTTGAAAATTAATTTCCATAAGTCTACTCTGGTACCGATCAACACATCTCCTGACGTGACTGCCGACTTGGCGCGTGTTCTTGGCTGTTATGTGGGCCACATGCCTTTCACATACCTTGGCCTGCCTCTTGGCACGTCTAAACCAACAATTCTGGATCTTATGCCGCTGGTGTACTCTGCTGAAAGGCGTCTCACTTCGACGATAGCCATGATGTCTTATGGAGGCAAACTTTCCTGGCTCAATGCCACGGTCACTTCCCTCGTATATGGCATGTGTACATTGAAATTCCCTCCGAAATTGATCGAGATGCTCGACGGGATAAGAAGAAGATGTCTTTGGACTAAAAAGACTGAACAAGGAGACAAGTGCAGCTCTTTGGCTGCGTGGGAGATGGTTTGCAAGCCTAAAAAATAATGTGGTCTTGGGGTGATCAACATTAAACTCCAGAACGAGGCGCTCCTTTGAAATTCTTACACAAGTTCTATAACAGGATGGGCATACCCTGTGTAAGCCTTCTTTGGGACAACTACTACACAGACAAGATCCCACACGCAGCTGAACCACTGGGCTCATTCTGGTGGCGTGACATACTCAAAATCACGCCCGTTTATAGAGGAGTCTCACGTGTCTAGATAGTCAATGGCTCCATGGCTCTCTTTTGGAAAGACCTATGGAATGATAATGTTCTTGAGATCACCCATCCCCGGGCCTTCTCCTTTGCCAGCAAAGAAGACGTATCAGTTGAAGATTTCTTGGGCAGCACGACGCTAGATGAAAATTTCTACCTACCCTTATCTCCACAAGCGTTGGACGAAGTTCACGAGCTCCAGGAAATATCCATGCACTTGCAACCCTCCACCTCCCTGAATGACGTCTGGTCGTATGCATGGGGAAAATCTGAGTTCGAGGCATCAGACTACTATAAATTCTGCTTCAGAGAGGCTGATGCACATCCTACCTTCTTGCACTTGTGGAAATCGCATTGCATTATGCGTATCAAAGTCTTCGGGTGGCTTCTCATTCATGACCGGCTAAACACTAGGAATATGTTGAAAAGAAGGCATTTCAACATTGGTGATGATCACACGTGCCTGCTTTGTGGGCTGCAAGTTGAGGAGACAGTTGATCACATGATCTTCTCATGTTCGTTCAGCCAAGCCTGTTGGAGCAAACTGGGTGTTATTTGGCCCTCATATTCATGCAGACTACAACTCCTTCATGGGATGCACCAAACCTGGGATGGACCGTTATTCTTCTTTGATATTTTTTTGACTACTGCTTGGAGCCTATGGAAAGGAAGGAACAATAAACACTTTAGAGGCATCATACCCAGTACTGACACTTGGCTCGATAGATTCATCTAAGATTTTAGCTTGCTGCAGCACAAAACCAAAGAGGCCCTTGGTGCCTCCATCACATCCTTTGTACACTCCTTAGCCTAGTTTTGTTCTACCCTCTTCTTGCTTGTTCACCCCACACTAGGGGTTGGAGGTTGGCAACCTCCCCATTTGTACATGATTTGTACCTATGTAACACCCCCCATTTATATATATGAAAAAACAGTAGGAGCCTCTCCTACTGTACAGTTCCTCAAAAACTGCTTTGGGGGATTGTTCTTTGGTATGTGACTCCTCCAATGGTCCAATTAGATTTTGTTCTAGTGCTTTATCTATTGCAAATTATTGGTGCTTAGGTGACCCTGTTCTTGAGCTTACATGTCAAATTTATATGGTCAAAAGTAGTTTTAATGCATGATATGGCCTCTAGGGACTTGTAGGAGTAGTTGCTATCAATCTTGTTGAGTTTGATTCACTTTTATTTTGAGTCACTAAAAATTTCAGAAATTTTCAAAGGAAGAAAAATGTTTAGGAAAATGTACCAAGGTGGTTCCTCAAGGAAGCAAGGATCGAGGCTCACGGTACGTGAGCCGGACAATGAACCACCAAGGGAAGCTCAAGTGTGGCCTTGTGAATGCCCGTCAGAGGAGTTTATGGTCCAAGCAGGTATCAAGGATTAATTTGACGCGTATATGCGTAATGCTGATCTTGAGGACTTCGTGTCAGATAAGTGTTGGCAGTACCACTACCTATTCCTTTGTGAGAAGGTTTAAATTTACATCCTCGCGCAATTCTCACACTGTTTTATTTGATCTTTATGATAAATCATATACCATGGACCTAGAAGATTTTAACACTGCTTGTAAACTCCCGCATAGGGGCAATGTTAGTGAACCTCGCAAATCTGAATATAAAGACTTTCTTGCTAGTATCACTGTGGGGGAATCTAGGGAAATCACACAAGCTACCATAGGGAGCATTCATTTCCCTTCCATACATTATTTTGCTCTCTTCATTGGTAGATGCACTAACGATAAAGATGAGGCTTGTCACATGTGCGTTCCAGATCTTAGCGTCCTAAGAGTGCGGTATTAGGTGATAAACAATATATTGGGGGCCATTATTGCACGAAGGTTTTATCTTAACGGTATAAGTGGAGATTTGTTTGGTGGAATTTATGCAACTCGTGTAGCTAATTATGTTGATGTGCCCATACATGCAAATGATATGGAATTGCCTCCTGCTTATCTAGATTATAATGTTATGGTTTGCCATTAGTTTGTTGAGAGGAATGAACAGTTCCTCCAGTACTGAGTAATCTTTGACAGACGGCGCACTGTCCATGTTGCCCTCCCTGCTCCTACTTTCTTTGACTTTCAGACAAAAAGGAGATATGTTATAACCAGGGAGGAAGCGAACGGATATGAGAGGAGGACGGAGGCAGCTCGCCTTCAAGCTGTAGCTCGTCAGGCAGTAGCTGCTGCATCTCAGTACGACCCCAGCTACAAATTTGTATATCCACCAAGCCAGAAGTGGCCATAGACCAACTTAGGCCAAAAGCCTAAGCTTGGGGGAGTACGTATTTCTCACCGACATTACATTCATGTTCACACACTCATTCTAGTTGTCGGTGCTCATACTTTTTCATTGTACTATCCATGCTAGTTTATTTTCTTTTCTAAGCCTTCTTCTTGTGTGTTTGAAAAACCTTAAGAAAAAACCAAAAAAATTAGTTGTAATTTTTAGCTAGTTTACTTTCCATGCTTCTAGTGGTAGTAATTAAAAGAAAACCCAAAAAGATTTCTCGTTCTTCTTTTACTTGTTGGGAGCTTTCCGTGTAAATAGTTTTATTTCATTTCTTTGGGGGTCGAGAGGAGAAGACCATGATGAAAATGTTGAGTGGCTCTCATATGCATTATTGTTGATTTAACCAAGAGCCCATATTACCTTGTCTTCTCCCTTGTATTAAATGCTTGCAAATTCCAGCTTAGTCCAATGCATGTGCACTATTATTATTATCCACACCGTTCGGTCGTGCAAGTGAAAGGCAATAATGATGATATATGATGGACCGATTGAGATGAGAGAAGCTGGTATGAACTCGGCCTATCTTGTTATTGTAAATATGATTAGTTCATCGTTCCTGATTCAGCCTATTATGAATGAAACATGTTTGCAATGACAAGTAGAGACTATAGTTGCTCATGCCATGCTTAATTAGCTAGGAGTTTATAATGGTTTACCTTGCGTGCCAACATGCTATTAAAATAGTTGTGATGTGGTGTGATAGGGTGGTATCCTCCTTTGAACGATTCGAGTGGCTTGACTTGGCACATGTTCACGCATGTAGTTGAAACAAAATCAACATAGCCTCCACGATATTTATGTTCATGGTGAATTATATCCTACTCATGCTTGCACTCAGTGTTGATTAATTTTAATGCATGTTCATGACTGTTGTCACTCTCTAGTTGGTCACTTCCCAGTCTCTTTCTAGCCTTCACTTGTACTAAGCGGGAATACTGCTTGTGCATCCACTTCCATAAACCCCAAAGTTATTCCATATGAGTCCACCATACCTTCCTATAAGCGGTATCTACCTGCCGTTCCAAGTAAATTTGTATGTGCCAAACTCTAAATCTTCAAATGAAATTCTGTTTTGTATGCTCGAATAGCTCATGTATCAACTAGGGTTGTCTATATCTTCCATGCTAGGTGGGTTATTCTCAAGATGAGTGGACTCCGCTCATCATTCACGAGAAAATGGCTGGTAACCGGGATGCCCAGTCCCATGCTCAAATCAAAATAATTACAAACAAAACTCCCCAGGGTTGTTGTTAGTTGGAGGCACCTGTTGTTTCTGACAAGCCATGGATTGATGTTTGTTGGTGGTGGGGGAGTATAAAGTTTACCATTCTGTTTGGGAATCGCCTATAATGTGTGTAGCATGGAAGATATCGAGATCTCTTGGCTGTTATGTTGACAATGAAAGTATGCCACTCAAAATATTATTTATCTCTATTTCAAAACTCGAGCTCTAGCACCTCTACAAATCTCCGCTTCCCTCTGAGAAGGGCTTATTTATTTACTTTTATGTTGAGTCATCATCCTCTTATTAAAAAGCACCAGTTGGAGAGCACCGCTGTCATGTGCATGCATTACTATTAATTTACATTGAGTATGAATGGATCTCTTTTACCAAGAATTACAATGTCTAGTCAATCCTTGATCGTCAAAGGTGCTCTGCATTTATGTTTTGCGGTCTCAGAAAGGGCTAGCGAGATACCATCCTGTTATATCATATTATGATTGTTTTGAGAAAGTGTTGTCATCCAAGATTTATTATTATTGCTCGCTAGTTGATTATGCCATTGATATGAGTAAACATGAGACCTAAATGTTATTGTGAATATGGTTGGTTCATAATCTTTGCTGAAAAACTTGAATGCTGGCTTTACATATTTACACCAACAAGATCAAACAGAGTTTGTAATTTTTTTTCTTTATCACTTTCAGTTTGTCAACTGAATTGCTTGAGGACAAGAAAAGGTTTAATCTTGGGGGAGTTGATACGTCTCCAACATATCTACTTTTACAAACACTTTTGACCTTGTTTTGGACTCTAACTTGCATGATTTCAATGGAACTAACCCGGACTGACGCTGTTTTCAGCAGAATTGCCATGGTGTTATTTTTGTGCAGAAATAAAAGTTCTCGAAATGACCTGGAAATTTACGGAGACACATTTTGGAATCAATAAAAAATAATGGCGAAAGAATCAATACCAGGGGCACACACCATATCCACGAGGGTGTAGGGCGCCCCCTGGGGAGCGCCCCCTGCCTCGTGGCCCCCCTGAGGCTCCACCGACGTCAACTCCAACTCTATATATTCATGTTCGAGGATAAAAAAATCAAAGAAAAGGATTCATCGCGTTTTATGATACGGAGCCACCATGTAGCGACCAGACCTCAAACGGTCCAATCTCTGTGCTCCGGTGTCATCCCTGGATCAGTAATGCTGACACCACACAGTACTTAAAGGATTTATAACAGAGTAGCAATCACACACTTATTACATCGAGTGTCTCAAAAGAGAACTTATTACAATAAATATGGCTTAAGGCCATCTAATAACGATAACAGCGGAAGGCTTGGAAGATAGGTGAGTCCATCAACTCCAACGGCATCACTGAGTATAGAACCATGACCTAATGGCACCTTAATCGTCGTCTGAAAAGTCTGCAACATTAACGTTGCAGCCCGAAACGGGTCAGCACATGGAATATGCTGGCAATGTAACACATAGAGAGTAATGGAATAAACTAGGCTATTCTATATGCATATATGGCTGGTGGAAAGCTCTATGGTTACAGTTTTGCGTAAAGCCAATTTTTCCCTACTACAAAGGAATAAATTTTATTTAACTATCATGGTAGTTGTTAAACATTGAGAATGGTTGACAGCATTCTCAATCCCAATTAAGCATCATCATTAAAACCCAACAATTAACTTTAGAGTAACATGATGAGATTCACATGATAATCCAGGTACTAGATACTCAAGATGTCCATAACCGGGGACACGACTAACCATGATTAGTTTATACACTCTGCAGAGGTTTGCGCACTTTTCCCCACAAGACTCGATCTCCTCCGTTGGTTTTCTCGCACTGCATGGTGTTTGAGAAACGGATGACCGAGACATAGTCTTTCAGAAGCGCTAGCACCTTACGAACGGGTAGACCGTACCAACCTACATCCCCTACATCTGCTAGTCTACCACTGTAAGAGTTCGCACGACTTAGTCAACTATGCTAGAGCCCATAGTAGCTTGTGGCTGCACACGGAAGTTTCTAGTATGAATAATCTCATGATCCCTTTGAGCCTGGGTGGCGGTCCAAAAGAAAACAGGTAATCGCTGGAATACCCAGGTGCCTCAATCCACCCAGATGTGTGTTTAGGTTGCCACCTTAAATAAACCATTAATTAACAAAGCTCACATCTGTCATGGATACACTCACCCAATCCACGTCTACTAGCATAGCATAGCAATAATGAGCAAACGTAGAGTAACTCCCAAAGGTTGGATAATAAACAGGTAATAGGTTCTACCTCAACTACTCCCCAAACCCACAATTTAATTAGATCCTAATCATGCAATGTGTGAGGATTGATCTAATGCAATAAAACTGGGTAGTAGGAGGTCTGATCAAAGCGTTACTTGCCTTACTGATGATCCGGGAAACCTAGCGATTCGAAGTAGCAAGCGGCACACTCTGGGTACTCTATCGCAAACAAACAAACATACAATAAGTACTCAACTAATGCACGGGTAAAACTCGGACAAGAGAACTAACCAGAAAATTCAACTTAAGAACTCCGGTTGGCAAAAAGAATCAAAACGAACGAAGCAACGAAAGACAAACGGCAAGAGAAACAAGCTTCATTTACTATTCTGGGTCTAAGGCAATTTTTACAGTGGAAAAAACTTGTTTGAGTTGGTTAAACGGAAAGAGGGTTTCGAGACGAAACTCCAAGCGCTTGAATCGCCTAATTCCGATAAACGAGCGAAAAGTTAAACTAGAACGAACATCGGATCAGAGATCGCGATCAGGAAAACCGCGGATTTAATCCAAGAAATAGAAAAATGACGAACAGTTAACGAACGAACGTTCGTTAACAGAAACTAAACGAAAAACGCGTTTGTTAAAACGAATGGATGAACGGGCGCTCGCTAAATAAATAAACCGGAAAAAACCAATCTATTTATTTTTTAAAAACGGAACTAGGGTTTTCAAAAAAAAACAAATCGGTTTTTTTCCAAAAACCGGCCGGCGACTACCTCGGCGGCGGAGGCTCTCCGGCGGGGCTCCGGTAGGGCGGCGGGGCGGCGGCTCCGGGCGGCGCAGGGCGCGGCAAGCGGCGCGGCAGCAGCGGGCGGCGGCGACTCGGTGGCTTGTGACGGCGCGGGCAGCGGCAGGCGGCGCGGGGCGGCGACTCGGGGCTCCGGGGGGGGCCCGGGATGGCTATATAAAGGAGGGGGTTGACTTGGGGAGGGGGTTGGCGGCGCAGGGCGGCTCCGGCTCGGACTCCTCCTCGAGTCCGACGGGGAAGGCGGCGGCGGCGGCTTGGGCCAGCCTGGCTCGGCTGGGCCCTTGGCCCAGTCGGGCGCGGGGGTTTTTTTTAAACAATTTCGCTGCGCCTAAGAAACAAATCTAGAAAAAAAATCTAAAATGCCAAAACAAATTTTCTGCGTCTAAATAAAATATTTAGAACAGGATGAACATTTTTTGGCTCTAAATGCAATTTTTGAAAACGTGCAATTTTTCCTAAATTCGAATAAAATAGCAAATAAAACCAAAATAAAATCTTATTTGATTTTTTTATTAAATCCTCAATATTTCTTTATTTTGGGAAAGTCATTTTATTCCCTCTCTCATATTTTTATAATAGAAATAATTGAAGATAAAATAAATAAAATCAAATGATCCTATCTTCAAAATTTGAGAAAAACTCAAATATGAAAATAACGAAATCCCCAACTCTCTCCGAGGGTCCTTGAGTTGCGTAGAATTTCTAGGATCAACCAGAAAAGCAATAAAATATGATATGCAATGATGATCTAATGTATAACAATCCAAATTGAAAATTTGTGATGTTACACACCACTAAGCCCTAATCTCTCTCGGGAGGGCTGGTCTGGAGTCCGTTCGGGGCTCCGGAGAGGGGAATCCATCGCCATCGTCATCATCAACCTTCCTCCATCACCAATTCCATGATGCTCACCGCCGTGCGTGAGTAATTCCATTTTAGGTTTGCTGGACGGTGATGGGTTGGATGAGATTTATCATGTAATTGAGTTAGTTTTGTTAGGGTTTGATCCCTAGTACCCATTATGTTCTAAGATTGATGTTGCTATGACTTTGCTATGCTTAATGCTTGTCACTAGGGCCCGAGTGCCATGATTTCAGATCTAAACCTATTATGTTTCCATGAATATGTGTGAGTTCTTGATCCTATTTTGCAAGTCAATAGTCACCTACTATGTGTTATGATCCAGTAACCCCGAAGTGACAATAATCGGGATCACTCCCGGTGATGACCATAGTTTGAGGAGCTCATGTATTCACTAAGTGTTAATGCTTTGGTCTGTTACTCTATTAAAAGGAGGCCTTAATATCCCTTAGTTTCCAATAGGACCCCGCTGCCATGGGAGGGTAGGACAAAAGATGTCATGCAAGTTCTTTTCCATAAGCACGTATGACTATATTCAGAATACATGCCTACATTACATTGATGAACTGGAGCTAGTTCTGTGTCACCCTATGTTATAACTGTTGCATGAGGAATCACATCCGACATAATTATCCATCACTGATCCATTGCCTACGAGCTTTTCACATATTGATCTTTGTTTAGTTACTTTTCCGTTGCCACTGTTACAATTTCTACAAAAACCAATACTGTTACTTTTGCCATAGTTACCGTTACTTCCATATTACTTTGCTACTAAATACTTTGCTGCAGATATTAAGTCTTTCAGGTGTGATTGAATTGACAACTCAACTATTAATACTTGAGAATATTCTTTGGCTCCCCTTGTGTCGAATCAATAAATTTGGGTTGAATACTCTACCCTCGAAAACTATTGCGATCCCCTATACTTATGGGTTATCAACGTGCTGTGCTGCCCCTACTGTCACTAAGAAGGGACACTGCATGATTGAACCCAAAGCTAAGCACTTCTCCCATTACAAGAAAAACCAATCTAGTTGGCCAAACCAAACCGATAGTTCGAAGAGAATTACAAAGATATCAAATCATGCATAAAAGAATTCAGAGGAGATTTAAATAATACTCATAGATAAGCTGATCATAAATCCACAATTCATCGGATCTTGGCAAACACACCGCAAAAGAGTATTACATCGAATAGATCTCCAAGAACATCGAGGAGAACATGGTATTGAGAATCAAAGAGAGAGAAGAAGCCATCTAGCTACTAGCTATGGACCCGTAGGTTTGGGGTAAACAACTCACGCTTCATCGGAAGGGCAATAGAGTTGATGTAGAGGCCCTCCGTGATCGAATCCCCCTTCGACAGGATGCGGAAAAGGCCCCTAGATGGGATCTCACGGGTACATAAGGTTGCGGCGGCGGAAAAGTGTTTTTGTGGATGCCTTTGTTGGTCTGGGGATATATGGGAATATATAGGCACATAAATTAGGTCAAGGGGTGCACAAGGGGCCCACAAGGGTGGGGGCACGCCCTACCCCCCTAGGCGCGCCCTCCATCCTTGTGGCCACCTCGTGGCTCTTTTGACTTTATCTCCAAGTCTCCTGGTTGTCTTCTGGTCCAAGAAAAATCATCGCGAAGGTTTTATTCCGTTTGGTATTCCTGTTCTGCGAAACTCAAAAACAAGGAAAAAACATGAACTAGCACTGGGCTCTAGGTTAATAGATTAGTCCCAAAAATAATATAAAATAGCATATTAATGCATATAAAACATCCAAAACAGATAATATAATAGCATGGAATAATAAAAAAAATTATAGATACGTTGGATACGTATCAATAGACTTGGGATTTCTTTGCAACCCAATAAGCTATTTGACATTGCACATAGCAAACAACAAGGATCTAGTCATTTGGAGATTTGGACTACTGAGGGAAATGGTGAGGCAATTAAATGCATGCCAAATGACAAGTCACAAGGTCCTGATGATTTCAATGGTTTATTCATAAAGAAATGATGGCATGTTGTAAAGAGCAGTTGTATAAATTTTGCAACGACTTTCAGGATGAAACTTTGAACCTGTGACCTATTAATACTGCATATATTTCTGTCATTCCTATAATGAATACTTCAGAGCCCCCTGCTTACTACATGTTATTCCATGGTAAGCATGACAATTAAAGTACTCACCAAACTATTGATAAATAGGGTTTAGAAATATATCACTCCTATAATCAGCAGAAATCAGTGTGGATTCATCAAGAATAGAAATATACAAGACTGCCTTTCATGTGCATATGAATACCTAAAGAATACTATAAATCTAATAAAGATACTATTATCTTTAAGATACAATTTGAAAATGAATTTCATAAAGTGGAGCACGTTTTTATCATATGTATGTTACAACATCTAGGTTTTGGTCATAAGAGGATTAGATCAGCATTTCCTCTACCCCCGTCATCATCAATGTGATTGCTAGTAAGAAAATCACATGTAATAGAGGGGTTAGATAGGGAGACCCAATCTCTCCATTGCTATTTTGTTTTGGTTGTTGAGATACTTTGGATTGTGATTAATGAGGCATGGCACAATGATGGAATAAAACTACCTATTGATGATATTTTGGTCTGGGATATCCTATTGTCCAATGTGCCGATCCCATGCTATTGGACAGGCTCAAGGATATCTTGCATAGATTCTCTAAATCTACTGGTCTTATGGTTAATTACAACAGATCCCCTTTTGTTCTTATCAACTCTCTTAGGATAGGGCTACAAAACGAGCTCAACACCTAGGTTGCAAAATGAGAGTATGCCATTCACCTATTTAGGGTTTCCTATGGGCATCTACATGCGTAGAGTTGATGATCTATAACCATAGTTACCAAATTGGAGAAGAGGTACTCTAGCATTGCTTCTAGCTATGACGTGTTGGCAAATTAGTGCATTGGAAAACAGTTATATCTGCTCTGCCTATATATGCAATGTTCTCTATCAAAGTGACATTTACTATCACTAGCCATTTTGAAAAATATGGAGGATCTTTATTATGGTATGGCAAGAATATAAACAAACAAGAAAAATGGATGGTTAAATGGGATAATGTTTTATTACCCAAGGTTGCTAGTGGATTAGGTGTATTGGATCTAAGGTGGTAGAACAGAGCTTTGCTGATGAAAAAAGTTTTCAAACTTTCCAACCATCATAATACTCCCTATGTGTAAATCGTATGGAAAGATGTACTATAAAAATGGCTTTGTCCCAACGACCTCATCCAATGTGGGGTCATTCTGGTTGAAGGACTAGTTCAACCTTTTAAACAATTTCAAACAATTAATTGCATGCAAAACTCATAGTGGTGATGCGTCATTGTTATGGAATGATCATTGGCATGACGATACTCTTCAAGATAATTTCTCACAACTTCATTATTTTGCCAAGAATGAAGATATTATTTTTGTTTATGCAAAAAATTATAGAAGATGACAATATATGTGATATGTTCCGCTTGCCTCCTCTACCATTGCTCTTTAGCAATGTGAGGCATTGGATGATATTCTCAATGTAAGTGCTTTGAATGGTAGTATTGATTTTGGAGCTTCTACGGTGTGGGTATAGATATTCCAACAAAAAAGTTATAATGAAATCAACTGGGAATCCTCCTAATTCCATGACACCTTTTAGATAGATTTGGAAATCATGTGGCCTTTCAATATAGAAATTCCATCATCCTCAATGGGGTTCCTGGTATGAAAATCACACGTAAGAGATGGGTCAGACAGGGAGACCCAGCCTCTCTATTGCTATGTGTTTTGGCTATTGAATTGCTTCAGATTATGATTAATGAGGCATGGCATGATGATGAAACAAAACTACCTATTGATGAATGTTTTGGTCTGGGTTATCCTATTGTCTATTATTCTGACCTACTTCAATCAGACAATATCAAAGACATCTTGCATAGATTCTTTGAATCTACCAGTCTTATGGTTAATTACAACAAATTCTCTCTTGCTCCTATCAACATCTCTGATGATACAGCTGCGGAAGTAGTTCAACACCTAGGTTGCAAAAAAGAGAGTATGGCATGCACCTATTTAGGATACTAACTGGTAGTGCTTTGATAAATTCAAGGAGCACACAAATAGACAATGTATAACAATAAACAAATTGTTTAGTTTGAAGACCATAGTATTTTAGAGAACACTAGCAAGCTAGCAGAGATTAACGTTCATGTATAAGATGAGCTATGAGATAGAAGATATAATTAAGGTGATGCATATCATCACATACATAGATCATTTTGCAAAAGCCCGCTCTTGGCAGAAATATCATGGGAAACTAAATTGGAAGCCAAATGTTCATTAGCTATATAGTTAATCAAGGATGAACATGCTAAATTTTGTGGGACTTAGTTGCCCTCTCAAAAATATCAGCTATGATAGCAGGACAGGATCTTTTGAGTTTAGCATACCCTTCACTTGCCACCACATCTTGTACTCTATCTGGAGAAGTGATAAACTCAAGGCAAGCACTTTTGAGTTGGTTGCAATGATAACAGTTGGCTAGATCTAAAGTAGTAGTGACGTTCTGAACATTAAGATTCTTGCAAAGGATGTTCTCACATATCACCTTCATCCTCTCCATGGCATACCTATCTGCGGCCATGACCAAGTGCTTGACCATTTCTTCACCATTATCTCCATAAAGATGTCCCATGGAAGGTAATGAATCTGTGTAGATGAAGTGAAGCAATGCACTGAAAATAGCAGGCTGTATACCTTCTATGATCATGGTCCGCCTTATCCTGTCGCCCATCGGCCCAAAGAGAGCCGCTTTGAAGACCGGTGACCGCATTGCAAGCACAATCTTGTGTGCATGGAAACTCTCCCCTCTAACCTCGAATGTGATATTTGTTTCCTCCCCTGCCTTAAGTAATTCTCCAAGATTATTAGATAGGTTCGAGGGAGGCACTTGAATGTCAATGGAAGTCGTCGTTACTGCCACCTTAGATTCTGCCAGAAATGTGATAGAACATTCAATCATAAGGCTGTCATCCTGTAGGTACAAGGATGGTTGTAGGAAGTCTTTGCCTACATAGGGTGGCGGATGAGAGCGAAACACTATCAGCATCTTTTGGGAGAGCAGCACCAATGGCGGCAGCTTGTTGGCTTGGTCGACCAACCTGATCTCGAAGGACGCCCTCACCTCGGAGTTGGTGCTCACAAAATCTAGGGAAATGTACGCATAGTCCCCAATTTTCATCTCCATCTCCCCGTCGGGGTAGTACTCAATGCGCCAAAAGTATCCGCCGACATCGAAGGTGGCGGACGACAAGTACCTACCAACGCCGATGCTCCTTTGAAGGTTGTAGCTAGAAATCTTGAAAGTGTGCATTCCTCGGACCACGGAAGGGGTGCACAATGATGCCGACGCCCTCATTCTAGGCCTTTGGGGCTCCTCCGAGATTGGAGTTTGTGCAAAGAAATTCATGGGGTGGTTTCTGGATGGGGAGAACTGTTCTCAGGCCATCAAAGTAGGGGAGGTAGGTCCTAATTGGCTAGGGAGGGGTTGATGGTGATGTTAGCACGCATGGGGAAGGAGGTACGGTGGCACTACTCGTGAGGGAAAGGACGCGCGGCTATGGAGTATGCCTACTCTGGTCCAACCCTACCCCTATTTAGGGCTCTCGAGT
Source organism: Triticum aestivum (assembly GCF_018294505.1). NCBI lineage: Eukaryota > Viridiplantae > Streptophyta > Magnoliopsida > Poales > Poaceae > Triticum > Triticum aestivum. The sequence goes on from NC_057794.1 coordinate 548,214,724, forward strand.
ACTAACGGTCGGTTCACAATCAAAACACGCTTTATCTGTGAATTAATGTTATGTGTTATCCCGAAATGCGCTTTAGTTGTCAATCAATGTCATCCCAAAATAAACTTTACACCCAATGTCCAGAAGGCCAAAATGCACTTTAGTCTCAACTGTCAGATTTGAGGTCACACATGCCTTAGCCATGAATCAATGTTATGTGTTATCTGAAAACACGCTTTAGACACGAATCAATGTTATCCAAAAATAACTTTACTCCCAATGGTCATATTCTCAATCAAAACATGCTTTAGCCATGAATTAATGTTATGTGTTATCCAAAAACGCATTTTAGCTACAAATCAATGTTATCCCAAAATGCACTTTAGTCCCATCGGTCAAAACGCGCTTTAGTCCCCACGGTCATTTTTGTTGCCTAAACGTGCTTTACCATTGTCTCGAAAGTGGTGGTTATGTGTCAAACAAAGCAAGACTGGTGGTTTACTGATAATCTAACCTTGTGATTGTTTCTTGTAATTCACTCGCGTGGATTTGGAGTTAGTGGTCGTTTGCGAGCAATGTTAAATTTCCAAAGTTTCCCAATAGTCTATTTTAAGTGGGAAATACGATAATGGAGTCACTTCTTATATGCAAAGATAGAAAAATTCACGTGGGTTGTTGGATCTCGAATGGATGGCCTGTATTGTGCTTGAGAATTTCTCTACTTGCCTATTTGAGAGTTACTCTTAGGATGTAACAATAGAGAAACTGTATGTGGGCCGATAGATCTTCAATGGATGGTCCAGATTGGCGAAGTGAGAGCTAGTAGGAGGCTAAAAAACCCAGAAAATTGAAAGCCACCGGTTTAATATAGCAGTATTTTTTTGAATGGTCACTTGGGATCAAGTCCCCACCTGAATATTTTCATTCATAGTTGTCTATGGGGATTTGAAGCCTCTACAAGATAGGTTCCAACACTACAAAAAAGACGCATCTATGATGATACGGCTTTGTCACAGTAGATCGTGTTTCTGTCACCTATGTACATCCATGACATTTTTATGACAGAATCAAGATAGTCATATATGTGTTGTCGGGGGTGTGTTCCATGAGAATAATCCCTTTGCTGGGCCGACTCAGGGGATCCTCGTCAATAATGAGACATAGGAGTCAACATGCACATCCATCATCGAATGAAGATGCTCTGTCGGTGAGCCAAACTACGTGCGGGGCGGCTGGCTCTAGCTGGTCCCGCTGTTCACTGCGCCACCTCATGCGGCGCCAGCGACCTTCTTGCATGGCGAACGTGAACCGGAGAGTCGAGGCCTCCACCGCTACGAGGGATCATGCATCGGGAAGGGTCAAGGAGCTCCTAACCGACGCTCCCAGTGTCGGTTTAGCTTACTGGCGCTCGAAGGTGATGCTACTGGGCCAGCCCAGCAAAACTTCAATCGGTCGCACGAGACACGAAGTTCGCTCGCGGATAGCATGCCCCTCCCCCCCCCCAAATAAAGTGGCCCTCCTTGAGGATCAAACTCGCACCATTACACCCACATACAAGTATGGCTAACCATGAGAGTCACTAGATGCTAGTGACCAATTGTAGGGCGAGCTATTTAAGAACAATTATAGCTGCACAATTTATTTCATCGTTCTACCATTAGCGCTTTGATTTTTTAATTATTTGAAAACATTTTGGAAAACATGATTTTTATTTAAACTGGATGTTTTTGAAAGTTCACATATTTCAAAAAAGTTTGCATATTCATAAAAAGAGCACAAATACAAAAAGTTCAGGTATTCACAAAAGTTCACGGATTCAAAAAGCTTGTCAAATTGAAGAAAGTACACTAATTTGGAAAAAAGGTCGTGAGATTTCAAAAAGTTTGCATATTTTACAAAAATTCTTGAAATTTTAAAAAGTCAACAGATTTTAAATAAGTTCATGGATTTTTGAATTAAAGAAGTCACATATTCGGAAAAAGTTCTTCAATTTTGGGGAAAAAGTTCACAAATTCAAAAAAACACTGGATTTTGAAAAAAATCATGGATTTGAAAAAATTTCATTGATTTTGAAAAAAAGTTCACGATATTTTAAAAATAGCAATAATTTTAAAAAAGTTCACTAGATTTTGAAAAAAATTCATTGTTTATGAAAAAAATGTTCATCAATTTTGAGAAAAAGCTCACGAATTTGAAAAAAGTTCATTGATTTCATTGATTTTGGAAAAAAAGATCAAGCTTGAAAAAATGTTCACAAATTTGGAAAAAAATCATTGATTTTTGAAAAAGTTCAACAATTTCGAAAAACAAGTTCACAAAATTTAAAAAAGTTATCCCTTTTGCAAAAGAGTTAATCGATTTTGACAGAAGTCCATCAAGTTTGGAAAAAGTTAGTGCATTTTTAAAGAGTAAAATAAAAGAAAAGCAATAAAGAATAAAGAAAAGATAAAATAAAAATAAAATGATGAATTGATCCCAAATAAAACTTTACAAATCCTTCTTCAGAAAAAAAATCCGACTGAACTGAGCTGCCGTAACACCTTGGATTTTCAGTCCTGAAAAATTATTTTCTCGATTTGGCTTTATATTAGTACGCATAAAACAATATACTAAAAAATAGTACATACCACCTAAAAAGTAGGATATATATTATCCAAATATTCTTATATATACTATATAGTACACGTACATACTCACGGTTTTGACTAATAGTACACATGCAACATACAAAACTCACATGTACTGTGTGTGTTTATTTATATATATATAATGGTTGTTGTTGCTTCTTCCTTATAAAAAACAAAGTTCTTAGCGGAAGTACCTTTCTACACCCAGGAGCAAATGCTCCTGGTATGAATAGTAAAATCAAAAAAATAGAAAAAATGTTCAAAAAATTCTGGAATTATTTTGCGACATACTTTCATAAATGTTTGTCATGCACGCAAAATTTCATCGTGAAATCACATTGGTGGACAGCGTGTAAAAAAACAAAATCAGAGCTCCAAAATGCTTTTGTAAGTAACATTTTTGGAGCATCGATTTTGTTTTTTTACCACGCCTTCGACCAATACGATTTTGCGATGAAATTTTGCAGGCACAACAAACATTTGTGAAAGTATGGCACAAAAAAAATTCAGAATTTTTTGAATTGTTTTTTAGTTTATTTGATTTTACTGTTCACGCTAGGAGCATTTGCTCCTGGGTGTAGAAACTGCACATCCAGTTCTTAGTTGCTCCGTTAGTTTAAGTATTTTGGTCACTTATACACACTTTTTTAACAAAGTAGATCTTCCATATAAACAAGGGTAAATGATTGCTTCTCGGTCGCTTTTCCCATGCTGGCGCATTGGACAGGTTCAATCGCAAAAAACGCGACATATGCACACGAGACCCACTCACCATAAGTGCTACCTTATCTCTTCCCCAATGCACCACATCCACTCTCCTTTTCCTGTGAACAATCTTTCTTCTCCCTCTCAGTCTCTCGCTCGCAGCGGTTGTCAACGCCATTGGTGGTGACGAGGAATGATTCCAGGAAATCGCTAACGGCAAAATCTGGCAGCAAACGCTCGCTCGTTTTGCCTCGTCCACCGGGTGACACGTATCTGCCCCAACCAGTGCCTCCAACGAAGATGGGAGAGCTGCAGCAGCGACAACTGTAGTCACGCGTTGTTTCGACAGGCCATCGGAGTTGTTGGAGACATCGCTGGCACTAGGTCGTCGTTGCCGGAGTCAGCGCATTAAGAGGGTGTTTGGTTGCCATCCTGAGACAAAAATACCTGCCTGTAGTGTGCCTGAAATCTGCCTAGACCCCGTTTGGTTGGTGGCCTGATGAATCTGCTGGTAGCCTGGCCTGGAACACATACGAGGATGATTAGCCTGGCCAGCTGTCCAGGCACATGGTTAGCCTGAACCAGGCCACCCAGATTGGACGCCTGGAGACGCAAATGCACTTGTCTGGCATCGAAAGTCGAGCAAACAGTGCTGATTAAAGAGATCAGAAGCTGGCCCACTTGTCTACTAGTAGTCCAGGCTCTCGCAACAAACCAAACAGTACCTACTGCAGGCAGCTTGGCCAGGCAAAATTTCTTCAATCTTCAGGCACACATCAGGCATCAAATTTTCTCAGGCACATCTTCCAGGGCAGCAACCAAACACCCCCTGAACGTTTGCAGTCGAGGACGACGCGTGCTGGAACTAGTGTCGGTAAGGCCAACTCCACCGCGCGACCCCAAACAGACGTTTGGTTTGGCCGGGTTTTGTCCCTTTAGATAGGATGATGGAGTCGTGACTGGGCCTGTCCTGGGATGCGGTGTCCGTGCGCCCAGCGCGCGGCCGCATCCTTTGGCCCCATCTTGTCCGCCTCCATATTAAAAAGAGAACAACGTTTCAAATACCAGCGGCCCTAGTCACGCCGGCAACAGAGTCAACAGCCTACACGTCCACGCCGGCAACAGAGCCAGCCTCCAAAATGAATAGTTTTGTTCGTCGACAACACAGTCAGCCTCCAAAATGAATGTGTTTCTCGCCGGCACACAGCCAGCGGCTCGCGCGGGCGGGCGGCACCCATGCCAGCCTTCAAAAAGAACGGCCACAGCCGATCGGACGACCTAGTTCAGGCCGCCGGCATCGAACATCTCCTTCTGCCTGGCCTCGAACCAGCTCCTTGTCTTCTCGCTCATCTTGGTCAAGTCCACGCTCATGATCGCAAGGGCCACCTCCTTTGCTTTGGTTGCGGCATTGGTGGCCTCGATGTCGAGCAGCCGCTGCCTGGCCGAGACATTGGCAGCCTCGATGTCGAGCTGCCTTTGCCGGGACGCCTCCTTCATGTCGATTTTCCTCCTCTTGGCAGCCTCCTTCATCTCAAGCTTCTTCCTTTGAAACTCTAGGTATTTGCTTCATTTGCTCGTCCTTGCTTTGCCGCTTTTTCTCGTCCCTCACATCCTTTTGAGACATCATGCCATGCAAAGTCTCATGCAAGGCCATGGATGAGGCATCACGTATGTCGTTCACCTTGGAGTTGGTCTTGCCCCCCTGCCTCTTCAATGCCTCGCCATCTCCACCTCCGGCGAACTTGGCCGTCTTCTTGCTTCTCTTCCTTTGAAGTTCACGGTATTGATCCTTGAACTTGGGGCAATTGTTGATGATCATCCAACAATGCACAAGAGTGAATGGCTTGTCATTGTGCCGTGCCTTGAAGGCTTCCAAAGATTGAAATGCCTACGCCACATGATCAACAACAATTGAACATGCAAACATATACAAGGCCGAAGTCTCATGGACGTAGCAAGAAAAAGACTAGGATAAGGATAGCATCGCGCTCGGCGGCGAACTTGGCCGCGACGGCATTGACCTTGATGACCGCCCTTCGGTTCCTCCTCTTCGCCGATTCCACGTCCAACTTGGCGATCTCCTCCGGTGTGCACTCCGACTGCGGCTTCCTTGGCGCCTTGGCCGCCTTCTTCTTCACCTTTCTGGGCGGGTCGACGGCCAGGCCGTTGGAATCCGGCTGAGCGTCGGCCATGGACGGGGGAGGGAGGGGGCGGCGGGAGGGATGTGGGAGGGTTTGGGGGAAATGGCGCCAAATGGGCGCGGTTTTTTTTTGCTTTGTGGCACTGACAGATGAGCCAGTGGAGGACAAGCGCGCGCGTCCCGCCCGTCCGCGCGTTGTCCGTTTCATCCCAAAATCGGCGCAAACTTGGGCCGGGGATGGGTCGAAAGCGGATAGAAAACAGACAAAAATCTGTTTGCTCCCGCGTGCTGGGCTGTCTGGTTTGTCCCTTTTACCCCAAACGGACGGGGCCGGACAGAATGGGGTCGCGCGGTGGAGTTGGCCTAATACTGGAACCGGCCATCGATGGAGCTGGAATCGGTCGCCAACAATGCTAGAGCCAACAAAAAAAGAATGGTGGGACTGACGGTGATGGGAGTTGCAACCGGTCAGCAATGCTGAAAATGGCAGTGACAAGAGCTGCAACCGACAGCTGAAAAAGCTGCAACCGACGTTTTTGCTGAAGATGCATCCAGCCCTGCTGTTTATGGCGGATTGCAACGTCAGACATGTTGAAACCATGGTCCCGTGATGTTGGAAACCAGCGGGCTGTCGTGCTGGGACGAGCGAGGCATTTTGTTGCAAGCTTCCTACCCGCCACGCTGGAACCGGATATGCGCCCTGCTAGACCTTGGGATGTTGCGACCGTTGTCGCGAGATGCCGGAGCCGACCGACAGAGGAGCTGTAATCGGCCACATGGGGAGACTGCAACCAACAGCAGCCTTGCTATGGCATCTTTTTCGTAGCAAGAGCCGCAATCGTGCTCGATGGAGCTGCAACCGATGAATTGGGGAAGACAGTGAGGGACGATCGTCGTTGCGGTGAGCACGTACCGCAAGGTGATGTCGGTGCTGCCGCTAGCTCAAGGGGTGAGGCAGTGTTGCAGGGCTTCGACAACGATTGATGTGATGTAAGCGGTGGTGGGACAGTGTTGCCGCTATACCCAAGCACATACGTAGGAACTTTGACACGGTGGTTATCTTGCTGCACTGGAGGATATGGAAAGAAAGAAATTCCAGAATTTTTGATCATGTGGCATACTCGCCGATCGGCGTCTTGGAGCGGATACAAGAAGATGTGGCCATGTGGTGGGCCGCCGGATGCATCGTAGATCTGCCAACTTAGCTGTTGCTGGGGCGTTTCTGTTTTGGAAGGCTGGTCCTCCGCAGAGTTGTATTGGGAACTCTGAGTTCAATCTAAGCTTCCTAGACTGTTCATGATGTAACTCTCTTCCCTATCTAATAAAGATCGGCCAACGGCCCTTCGAGATGTAAGCGGTGGCGGGAGGGGGTGCATCCGGCCCGCAAGGGTGCCACGCCCGGCGCGCATGGGAAGCCCTCGAGATGTCTCTCCCCAATGCCTCGATGGGGCGGTGGCAGCTCGTCGGTGCTTCCATGCTAGTGGAAGGATGCGCGGCGGAGCAGTGGGGCCGTATCGTGGCGATTTGGGGCGAGGACGGATGAGGTGGAGAGCAGAGCAAGGCGAAGCGAATGGAGCTGTGGAAAACTACGAGCACGTGGTGAAAGGGCGAAGAGATAATCCAACGATCCATGTTCCATCGTGCGGCGACCGGGCAAAATTTTGGCCGGTCGACCAACTCGACGCTAGTCACCCATAAACAAAACAAGGGGAATGCCAATCACCCAAAGGGCCTCACCGATGCTTCCGAACTCGAGAGCCCGCCACCGGCGCGACCCGAGCAAGCTCCTCTACAAGCCGCGGCCGCCGCCGGAGCCGCACCCGTTCCTGCTCCACCTCAAGTCGCTCCCTTCCCCGGTCGCCGCGGCGGCCGCGCTCCTCTCGGCGCCGCGCCGCCTCCACGACCACCCCTTCGCCTCCTGCGTGCTCTACCGCCTCGCCCGCGCGCGCCTCTTCCCGCTCCTCCTCCCGCTCCTCTCCGCGCTCCGCGCCCGCCGCGCCCCGCTCCGCGCCACCGTCTTCGCGGGGCTCATCGACCGCCTCGGCGCCGCCTCCCGCCCCGACGCGGCTCTCCTCGTCTTCTTCCGCGCCGTGCCCGCCTTCTGCTCCCACTCCAACGCCACCTTCCACGCGCTGATCCACTGCCTCGTCTGCAACGGCCGCGTGGACGCCGCCCGGAACATGCTCCCCCGGGCCGCCAAGCTCGGCGTCCGCCCCAACGCCGTCTCCTACAACATCATCCTCAAGGGGCTGTGCGGCCGGGACGGGTCCGCGGGCGCCCGCGTGGTGCTCGACGAAATGCTCGGCCGCGGCGTCCGGCCCACGGTGGTCACCTTCAACACCCTGGTCGGGGCGGCGTGCCAGGAAGGGGACGTGGGCGCCGCGGAGCGGCTCAAGGAAGAGATGGTGCGCCGGGGCGTCTCGCCGAACGCCGTGACATACTCCCTCCTGATGCGGGGCCTGTGCGACGCCGGTCGGCTGGACGACGCCAAGAAACTGATGTTCGACATGGAGTACCAGGGCTGCCAGACCGAGGCGGTGAACTACGGCGTGCTGATGAGCGCCTACGCGAGGCAGGGTGACGTCGACGCCATCAAGGGGCTGCTCTCCGACATGCGCAAGCGCAAGCTCGGGCCCGACGACGCGAGCTACAACGTCCTGATCAAGTGCCTGTGTGACAGCGGCAGGGTGGAGGAAGCGCACAAGGCGCTCGTCGAGATGCAGCTCAAAGACGGCACGGCGCCAAGCGCGGCGACGTACCGCGTCCTGGCCGACGGGTGCTGCAGAGCCGGCGATTTCGGGTTGGGGCTACGGGTTTTCAACGCCATGCTGTCCAGCGGGCATCGTCCCCTAGGTCACACCTTCAAGCACCTGGCGAAAGGGCTCGGCGAGGACGGCAAGGCGGAGGAAGCCTGCTTCGTCTTGGAGAAGATGGCGGAGAGTGGGATTTGGATGGATGCAGAAGGGTGGCGGTCTCTTGCTACATGCGTCTGCAGCGGCGGTGCAGGTGAGGTGAAGCTCGTCGATGAGCTAGCGTTGTCATCTTGACATTTCCAGTCCATGTGAGGCTTTGACAGCCTTCAGCTGTGGCATTTCCATTTGTCTATTCTCTTTATCTTGCTTCAGTTCCAGAAGCATTTAGTTGTGCAAGGCAAAATGCATAATGATATGGGTATAATGGCAGATAAAAGATGCGAGTCTTACTGCTGAAAGTGAAGTTCGTCAGTTTATTTCAAGTTAGAAATCTGTGTGCAGTTTATCAATCTTTCCATACCACTTTCAGAACTGTCGTTTTTTAAAATGGTCACCGGGGGAGGAATCGCCACCTGTATATCGATCTCATTTCGGAAAGAATGATCCGGTTTATGTAAGAAACCGAATCGAAAACCTTTTTTTCCAACCGGGCTCGCACCCCTTTCCACTAATTTTGCAATCAATGGAAATACATCAGTCTGTTTTGAATCAAAAACCATTGATTCAGTTTACATGAGAAACCGAAACCAAATCAAAAACCTTAACAATGCTGAGGGGCAAGCCTGGCTGGCCGAGCATGCACCAGGGAGAAGCGTCGCTTTAACGCCAGCGAGAACAAGTGATGGTGATTAAGTGATATGATCGTAGAGAATGTGGTGAGTGGACATACCTCCACCAACGGGTGGTCGTAGCCCAAAGAGAAATGTAAGTGAAGGGCACACACAACAGGGAGAGAGATGACAAGAATTGCTACTGAATGGCGTTTTGATGGAGAATCTGGAGAAACCTCGGAGAAGTTCACCGGGGATGGGAGGGGATGAAGACAAGAACAAGGCGAGGGGCTTAGCCTGGCGGCCTCCTCCGGTGACGGCAAGGCCTGGGAGGGTGGCGAGAGAGCAAGCCGGGAGACAGCTGCATGGTGTCGTAAATTCGACGACCATCATCTATCTACCAGCGCAAAATATGCTGTAACCAGCAAAGAACAACACACCCAACCAGTTCAACAGAAGGGCACTTTATATGGCCAGAGATACAAAGTAGACTTTGCACAAAAAATGTTCCTCGTATAAAAGTAGTGTAATCTGAGTATAAGGCAAATTGCCAACTACAGTATTTCTCATACAGAAGAATTCCCCATTAAATACGCTACTGTACAACCAACAAGGGCTCCGGCAAAAACCTGCACAAAAAAGGCATAAGTCAGCACAAACGTACACCTAAAAATAGCTGCGAGTTGCGGGTGTAACAAGTCTGAATGGCAAATTCAGTTTATTAAATTGGCGTGAAATATGAATCGAGCTACCTGAAATGGACTGTGTCCAAGAGGTTCCCGAAGCGGCCGGAAGGTAGAGATAATTGGATGTTCCGGTGATAAATCAGAAACTATTTGATTTAACAACTGCAGCAGAATTTAATAGACTATTAGAGGATGGAAAGGAAACAATAGACCATTAGGAACATGGTAGGTGAAAATATGAAACAATAACACATAAAAAAATATTGCTAGTAGGCAAAAATCACTGATGTGAACAATGGGCGTGCAAAACCATGAGCTTACCGCAGCTTGGCGGCCTGTGTGAAACCTAACTCCTGATGCATCATACATTACCTGTAACGAGAAATATATGCTTAGAAACCCATACTGAGAAAAGAGCTTATGTGAATATGAATACACTCATGACTGATCTTTTTTTTTAAATAAGATTTGAGAAAAGGAAAAACATAAAGTTAAACTGGCAGACGATTATGTTAGAGCACAGCTGCAGACTTGGCATGGCAACAATTAAAGTACATAAGTTACAGACCAGCTTGTGAACTCACAAATACAGTAGCTCCTATCACTTTATTATTCGAAATTAGCTCTTATTCCTAAGCTTTATAGACCTTTATTAATGGAATCACTTTAGGATGAAGATGTGCACATCCAGCGTCACTGCACAACTATAAAAGTTGACCATAAAAGTAGTTAACCACCTCATGAATGACAAGGCCATATTTTTGGAATTTTCTTATTATTCTTTCACTAAATCACTCTATCAAGCTAATAGACAAGACTATCTTTCAGCAAGGTGCCTTTTGGAGAAAATCCATGTCCATCCCCAGCAAAGCAAGAAGCAATCAAATGCCTACTGAATTGGGGTATTGATAAACATGTACTACATTTTAAAAGCAACAAATAATACCAAAAGGGAAGAGAATTCTTAACGGAGATGCAACTAGTCATGAGTATATCAAGTTATGAGAGAAAAAGCACTTTCTTGATTGCGACATTCACTTGCTTGAAAAAGGAAATGCATGGAACCTGGTTGGGTCAAGTACATACAACGGCAGCAAAAACCAATGCAAGGGCAAAAACAGAGCTATCTCCGCCTTCTTGTTGGCCAACCGCCACAGCCAAACTTGCCACGGCCGCAGAAAGAGATGAAATAACTCCGGAAGATGTAAGAAACTTCCTTGCATCCCACTTCTTCTCCTTTAACCTGCATGTCTAGGGCGAACAAAGCACAGCTTAACGAAACAGCAGCGCAACTGTCCAACTTGCTATTCAACTGCAATGGTTCTGAAGATACAGTAATGCGCTTTTCCTTTGAGCAGGATAGTCTTATTCAGTTATCAGCGACGCAATATACATATATGCGATACTGGTGTCCGGTTGTGCGGTGGAAATAGTTCTGGTTCCACTGAGTGATTTTGGAAAAGCAGTACTAATCTCTTGCAAGTTATTTTGGCAGCAAACGGGAAAATGTAACAGCTAACTCAGCCTGATTAACCGATCGCGCATGGGTTTTCCAAGGAATAAGACCATGTACTGAATTTCAGTGCAGACGGCACAACACAGATCGCATAGGCGTGCATCGAACCGATAAATCCTCGTCTGCGTACACAATCCTCCTACTGCAGCCAAGTTCATCCCTCTAGTCTCCGCCGTGAACGGAACCTAAGATTTCTGAAACGCTAAGCAAGCCGCTTGCTTCCACATCAAAAGAGGAAACCCTTTCGCTACGCTTTCTATCAGCAGAAAAAAAAACTACCGGATCGCAGGAGCGACACCCTGAAGAGATCGCACCGACAGCGAAGCGGAGGGCGCGTCGGATCTAGCAGAGCGGGCGGGAGGGGGGAGGAAGGGCGCACCAGATGGAGAGGACGTTGACGAGGTTGGCGAAGGCGAAGGCGAGGAGGGCGGCGCCGAGGGGGAAGTTCCCGCCGGCGCCCGCGGCGGGGACGCCCCCGCTGGCCCCGGCCAGGCCGGCCACCGAGGCCGTGGAGGGCGTCGTCCCGGCGGCAGCCCCCGCCGCGGCGGTCAACATCTCGGTGGCCCTCATGCCCGCCCGTCGGTGGTTGGGACGGTTGTTCACTCTGGCTGGCTTGGCTGGGCTCCCCCTCCGCGGCCGGCTCCGTGTTCCCCCTCTCTGGGTTCGGGATCGTCTGTCGCGCGTATGCTGCTCACTCGTGTGGCGGAGTGGGGCTTGGCTTGGGGCCGCTTCGGGGAAATATCTGGTGCAGGGTGCACCTGTTTTGATTTAGCTATTTTACAAATGTGTAATAGATGTGAATCTTTTTTTAGATAAAAGGTGTGAATCTTTCAGGACATAATAGTAAGAATAATATATCTATATCATACATAATATTAGTGATTAGCCCCACATTATTCTCTCACAAAGTGTGTTGGAGCTCAGGTTGCAGTTGACTATTTACAACCCATCTTTCTTCTCTTTCCTCGCCTATTTCCTCCACCTCATCATAAATCTGAGGTGGTAACTCTTAACTCTTATAACATGTTTATGTCATCTTATTATAGTTGCTCTCATAGTAGGGTACTAGGGTAGGATTTGTTTAAAAATGTAATTAGTTTACACGAGATGTTATAATAGTGTAGAATGTGCCAAAAAAAATCCACATATGGCTAGAAACACGTGGTTGGTATCCGGTTACACATCGTACTTCCTTCCTAAAATGTAATGCCCCTCGAATTCTAATCCTAATTTGGGTGAACAAAGTATGAGTTATATGACACATTATACCATTAGATTCGTATTCAAAAGATGTGTGCATCGCTCACATCGTGCAATTAAAATTTGTCCTACACACGTCTGTAACAGTCCGCTATGTGCACCCTTTTCAATCTTCTCTTGACTTATTTCCGTTGAAACTATTGTCCGCATATACTTCCTCCTCCATTATCCCTTTATCGCTAGCTCTCTCACGCTCATACCCCCCACCCCACCCTGTGTGTTGTGCCTGATGATCTCTCCACACAGTCATGGGTGACCCCTCCCCCCCCCCATCCCCTTGCACATGCATTGCTACCCGACGCTGCTCGCCTTGCATTACCGGGAGGAGGGGGTAGTAGGATGACACAACATGGGCAGGAGTGGTGATGCAAGCCTCTCACGAGCTGTTGCAAGAGACATCCACTTCAAGGGTCGCCATTGCATGGTGATGCAAGGGGCAGATGATGATGCTATGTATGGTGAGGGCGGGTGCTGCAAGCTTTGCGACGGTGACATTGTGTGATGTGACGAGGCGAGCATTGCCTGACAGTGTTGCAAATGACCGTCGTCGATGCTCCGTGCGACAACAGTGAGTGCTACAAGTGACAACGACAGGTGCCACAAGCTTTTGCGATGGTGATGTTGCATCACTAGTAGAAAACATGGCTTTGGTCCAGGCCGGGTAAGCCCATTAGTCCCGATTCACTCATGAACCGGGACCCATGGGGGCATCGGTCCCGGTTCGTGAGGCCAGGGGGCCGGCCGGGCCTCGGGGGCCATTGGTCCCGGTTCGTCTGGCCCCTTTGGTCCCGGTTCGTCTGGCCCCTTTGGTCCCGGTTCCAGACACGAACCGGGAACAATGTGCCTGGAACCGGGACCAATGTGCCCCACAACCATTGGTCCCGGTTGGTAGCTGGAACCGGGACCAAATGGTGTCCTTTAGTCCCGGTTCCAGCCACGAACCAGGACCAAATAGATGCCTATATATACCCCCTTGCCCGCGAGCAGAGCAGTGGAGTGCTCTGTTTTTTTGGCCGGCCGTGGAAGAGCTTTGTGGTGCTCTAGCTCACCTCCTATGCACATGAGGTGTTCGATGAAATGCCCGAGCCACACTTAAGCTTTCTCCTCTCGAATCTCCTTGTCCAATCTTCATTTTTCTCAAGATTTGTCTAGGGTTGGCGGTCCGTCATGTCCCGTCCCCGTCCTCACCGCCGTCGATCGCCCGCGCCGATCTCGCCGCCGGCACCACCTTGGTGAGCCTCTTTATCTTATCTTCTTTCTAAAAGAAAAAGTTCTTACTTGTATGATTTACATAGATACTTGTGTAATTTTCTTACTTTTATTATTGTTTGATATTATATAGTGCGATGGTTTTGGTATCCGCCTCCGTCGGCCCTCGTCCTGTCTCTGATTCGGATGTGGTATATATATTATCTTTTATAACTATTTGTTTCATTTAGTGTTTATGACAATTATGCCGATAAACGTGACATGGATTTTTTTAATCTAGGAGTTATGTGAACCAGAAATTCCAACCGACCCTATTGTCGAGAGGTTAAATTTAGTTGAAGAAGAAAACAATTACTTGAAGGAAAAATTGAAAAAAATTGAGGAGGAGAAGATGATATTGGAGTTGCATGTTGTGGATGTCGTCGATGATCACAAGATCAAGATGGATGCAATGCGCTTGAAGATTAGAAATATTAGAAAATATGCCATTCATACTGTGATAATTGCTAGGCGCGGACGAGCTCGCGCGCTCTCGGAATCTGTATGCGTTCGATCCGCTGGAGGCGCGAGGGGCCCGCTGTATTGTACGCGACGGGTGAGTACAGTTAATGTGCGTACGTAACGGGCAAGAGACGTTGGTGGCTCGGGCATTAGACGAGGATTTCACGGTGTTTATGTAACGCGTCGTCTGTCTACTGTTCTGGACTTGTGTGTACCGGAAGTACGAGACGGCCTGTAACGGTGAGGTACAGTAAGTAGTTGGCGGCCCACTGGATGTATTTAACGCAATCCACGGGCCCTTCTGGATCTGGTCCCCATTCGATCCCCAAATCGCAAGACGAAACCCTAGACTCGCCCCACAGTTTCTTCTAGGTCGCACCAAATTGGAGCAGATAGATCCCTAGGTATCGAAGATGGCGGATCCAGCTGCTCTGCCAATCGTGCCTTGTCCGGATTGCGGCAGGAACGTGGTGACCTACGTTGCTAGGCGCGGGCAGAACGCCTGTCGGTGTTTCTACAAGTGCCGGAATCACAACGTAAGTCTAGTTTCTTGGATTGGGTATGGGTGTTTTTTGAGATGTTTAGCTGGGTAGATTATCACGAGGTACGTGTTCTTGTGGATCCATTGCAGCCTTCAGCGGGCGGATGCGATTTCTACAGGTGGCAGGAAGGCTATGCAGCGCATCTGGCCAATCTTGAAGGAGGAGAAGCTGCTGTGGGTCAAATCGGTCCGGGTCAGATGCAGGGTGGGCAAGCTGTCGAAGCTCAAGTTGTGCAGGCTGATCACGGCCAGCCGGTGCAGCAAAATGGGCCGCCGGAGGCGTCGCAGGCTGCATCGTTTGCTAGTGCGGTCGCATGATATATGCTCGCGGCAGCTCCAGCTGCCGGTCGGCAGGGTGTGACAGTCGCCGACACCGCCTCCATCAACCTGGTGGTATCTGTAGCAAACCTGGTAATTGGGGTGGCAATTCTGCTGTTGTTGGTGGCAGATGTTGTCCTGCGCCTGGTTAATTAGGTGACGTGGCCGTTCTTATCTGGCCGAGACGGTAGAGTGGTTAACTAGGCATAGGCTTAGTGTTATGCAAAATTACGTTATGCTTTTCTAGTTGGTCGATGTGTGGACGTGACGCTGTAACCATGTAGTGCTAAGTGTGGACGAGCTGCAGATGTAATGTCCTGTGTGATACTATGAATGATGATGCCTACGGTATGTGAAATATGTCTTTTTTTATCCTGTCAGAATGGGAGTTTCGAGAGAAGGCTTTTCAGCATTAATTTCATTTTTCCTTTTTGCATTTTAAGCCTTGATTTTTAGGAGCTGGCGTGCATGTATGAAACGGATGGTCACCAACATGGTTAACCATTGTTTGTATGCAGATATTCAGGCATAATTTTTTTTATTCCTTTTGTGTTACTTAGATTTAGTTTTTACATTTATTCCTGTACGGCAAAGATATATTTGTTAAAATACAAGTTTATATTTTTTATATATGTCCATATTTTTTTAGATGCATATTTTTTAGTATGCTTTTAAATTGACTGATAATGATTTTTTTTGAAAATAAAAGAATTACATCTTTTATTATGGCAACATTTTCTATAAACACATATAAATATTTTAAACAGAAGTGTTGCTTTTTCATGGGTGGTCGTTCTTTTTTTATGCATTTACATTTTTTAAATTGGCCGATAATATTTTTTTAATACTTGTTTTCACCATTATTCAAATGCTTGATAATTTTTATAAGTAATGATTAACTCCTTTCACACATGCTGTATATAATTGGTATACACTCTTAGGCAAGAGAAACATTTTATTTATACACTTTTGAACATTTTTTTGCACATGCTGCTTAATTTTTTTTGCACACGCTGCTTAATTTCATATACATTATTAAGATTTTCTATACAAAATTGTTGTACTGTCAGATGCTTGTTTAACATTCGTCAAGCACAAGTTTTTTTGATTTTTAATATCCGGTCAGTAATATTAACGCATAGGAGGTGAAACAAGCGTGTAACAGTAGTACTCCTCATCCCTCAAAGTGATTGGGCTGTCCGTTCTGGTGGGCTGGCCCGTCGTGCGTAGACTGGCCTGGCCCGTGCATCCCTTGGCATCTAAATCGGCCAGAGCCTTGTCCGATGTGCTTGACCACCTACCCCCTTATCCGCATCTGAATGGCTATCCAGTCAGAGACGTCACAGCCGGAGCTTTAGTTCAAAGAAAGGTCGCTAGATCTGGATCTCGTGAAGCAGGTATCTTCTCCGTCGGCTCTGAAGGGAGGTTTGCAGTAGCTGCTCGGGTGCGGCGCTTGGTGCCTCGTTGCCCGGGTATTCGCTGGTACGTTTTTCATGGCGTCAGATCTAATTTCGGCTGTGGCATGTAATTTTGCATATAGATTTTGTAGCTTGGAATTGAGGAGTAGATCCATGTAGTGATTCAGTTACAATATTGTAGATGGACGAAGAGTTTGAGGAACATGATTTTTCTGATGGAGCGGTGGGTGAGGGAGAGCCTTCACTTGATCCGACAGAAGAACATCAGCCAGTTATTACTTCTCGTTTGTCAGTTAAGCGTGTTGTAGAGATGGTTGCAAAATTTGACGAATACAAGAGATGGCTTGTAACCGAAATTGGTTTTGGTGCAATTCTGAAGCTCCCAATGCTTGTCAAGTTGGACCTGAGGATGAGTGCTTGGGTTATGAGGAAGGTGAATGCTCGGTGTCGTGCAATCGCCATTGATAATGACAATACGATTGGTTTCACAGCAGAAGATTTCCACAAGGTTTTTGGCATCCCATGCGGGAATGGGTGGCAGGGATGCACAAATTTCTCAGTCTGCAATCAATTTCATCAAGCAGTCAATTGGGATGGACAGTACAGTTGCTCATAATCTGAAGGTGGCTGAAGGTTTTATAAGTAGAGATATTTCAGAGGATTCGAGTAAAATTGAAAATGATTGTTTTCAAATTGCATTCGTCATCTTTGTCATGGGCTATTTGATAGCACCGTGTACCAAGCATGACACCATGACCATTGATTTCTGGGGTGCTCTGGCCAATCCAGAATTGATCCCGCAGTTCAATTGGTGTGAGTATGCTATGCAGAAATTGATGTCAGCTGTTGTGAAGTTGCAGAATGATTATCAAAGCAAAGCGGCAACGGTTCATATGTTTGCGTGCCACCTTTTTTTCCAGGTGAACACATTTTTAGGTTTTCATAGTTTGGGTGTGGATTTTCAGGAAGCGATGTGTGTGTACTATTGAATTCTTGTTGCTTACTTGATTATAATCCATGGCAGCTTTTCTTGCTAGACAACATTGACCTTGGATTGTTCAATATGCTGCCATTTTTTATTGCCCTGCGTGCAGTACTTCGAACAGAAAAGGTTTCGGCAGATGATCATAATGGCTTATGGCATGAAGCAGGGGAAGTGGGGTTATGTCCCTGCAGGGGTATCTTTTTTGTAGTTGTTGGTCTAAAAATTCATTTCGGTCGAGGTTGAGAAGTGATTGTGTTTGTCTAAGTTTTTTTGTTCCATGCTTGTAGGTGCGGCCTGCGGAGCTAGTTATGTACACGCGGCCAGACACGACGCGCCAAGGATGCATTGACTACCATGTATCATCAGGTTCAGTGAAGCAATCAGTTCCAAGGGTGCCTAATAGAGTGGACCAACGGACTCCGGATTTGGGTGTGCATGCAACGACGGCACCAGATGACTATTTGGGTGATGTGAGGTCGGCATATCATTCACTTGGGCCAAGCGATTTTGCAAATCATTTGCGCCAGACTTGCTACGGTGATCCGGTAAGTTTTGTTCATCTAATTAGGTGGGGTTCTGGGTGGGTAATGCAATGACTTTTTATTGTTGAAATGTTGATGGATATCGGTTTTTAAGACAAGCATTGTGCAATCTGCAGGTCCTTGAAGAGCTGAGCCTGATGCTGAAGCAGCAGAATGCAAAGTGCATGCTGAGCATGTCATTGCTGCGGAGTAGGATGCAGTCTGACATGCTTAGCTTTGCTGATAGAATTGTATCACTTGTGTAAACTTGTATGTGGTATGCACACACCGATTTGCTTTTTGCACACCTTGCTCGTAGGCAGCAGGATGTAGAGGGCTTGGGGGGATTGGGGTGGCAAGTGGTGGAGGTTGGTGTGAGAGTCAGGGGTGCTGGATGAGAGGCAAGGTATCGGTATTTAAGCACAGCGTGGTGCCCCGAGCGCGCCCGATCAGTACAAAATTCAAACGGCGGGCGGTTCGCGCTCAGCGCACACATCATGGCTTGTGTTCACAGCTGTCATCCACACCCGCGATAGGATTTTAATGCTGCATGCGAGGACTAAGGTAGAAGTGAATATATACACTCGGGGAAATGAATTTATAGAAAAATAAACTTCCATTTTGAAAATACAGAGCAGAAAAATTGTTCAGACCACAATAAGTTACAAGATTTGTGCCGCACAGCAACAAATGCCATGTCTTATTACAGAGAGTTATCATCTACTGGCTGCAAAGCCCTCAACATCGTCTATCACATGAGTTCAAACCAAAGCACTAATTCTATTTGCGTCTATATCAGTGTTGGCAGCAATATGGAGAACAACTCTTGGCTTGTTGTAGGTGTTTCTCCTATGGCCACCGACTCCACAATTTGAGCATTTTGCCTCCTTCCTTTCCTTCTGAGGAAGATCACCTCTTTGCGGACAAGTTGTGCTCTTGTGTCCAGGTTCGCAGCATATGCTGCAGAAACGAGTGCGCTTGCTCGTGCCGCACTTGTCACCATCTTCAGTAGGTCTGCATTGTTTTAACCTTTTGCTTTTTGCACCCCAATCATCGTATGGAGGTTTATCTCTGCTGTTGGTAGGTCGCCCAGCTTTCCTTTTCTGCTCCGGTGCTTTCAGCCCTACAAAATCACCGATAGCGCTGCCTTCTGCATCACTTGCATTACCGCTGGTGTATGCGATTGCTGGAACGGGTTCCTTGTCTTTAAGTTGCATCCGATGAGTTCTATCCTCCAATCCCATGCCATCACGGGCAGCAGCTACAGGTATTAACTTATCCATTGTTATCTTGAGCATTTCCATTGCAATCCCATATGCCTCTGGATTTGCATCCCCTAACCTCACGACTTCAAGTGCATGGCTGTAGAGATTTGAATGTCTGAATGTTACTGACTTTACAGAAATGCTATCCTTCTGAAGGTGTGACAGATGGGCTGGCAGTATATCTCGTGCATCTTTCGTCCAACGTTTGAGAATATGCTTCTCTGGTATGTGATCTATGCCAATGAAATCCAGTACCTGTCACACATAGGTGGTGTTTCATCATACATGCATTCAAAAGAGAACTTTTCAGATTTTTTAGCAGCAGGATGTGGCAGTGCATTACCTTGACAGCATGGCAGCAGAGCAGGCCAGTGTGCTCGAAATTGCCACATTCACAAAACACTTGTGGTCCATCATCAACAAGTTCTACCTTATATAGAACCCTACACCACATTTCATGTTTTTCTGGATGGTGTCGTCTGACAAAGTATGTTTTACCTTTTTCAACTTCTTCAACTCTGTACTGTGATGCTTCATATGTGATTTGGCCAAACATGTCAAATATAGCTCGAGTGTACACCTTGCTAGCATGATGCTCCAAGGGTGTGTTCATTCTCATTACAAGGGACACCTGAAAAAGCAGACATTATATTTATAAGATGACATGACATCACACACTAACAAAATCCGAATAACAATTTCTGAAAAACTTACTATTTTGGTTCTCCTCTCTTCATAGTTCTCACTTGCCTCTCTATCAAAAAGAAGCCACATGTACTGATGAACAAATAGATGCATTGGACAACTAGCTGGAACATAAGTCTTCAACATGTGGTTGGCACTTTCACTGCGCTGCGTACTGGTCATCTTAGCACAAAACTTTCCATGGAAATATGGCTTCGCCCATTTCTCTCTTGTCTCATATATCTGGGTGAGGTAATTGTTCTTTTGCAGACCATATGTTTCAATCATCTGCTCCCATGCTGATTCAAATTCGTCTACTGTCAACATGTGCTGTACTATTTTATGGAAATCTGACTTGAATTTGCTGCGTTTCGTGTAATACGACCCAAGATATTCCTTTGCTTTTTTGAGCACATGCCATTTGCACCATCGATGTGTTGTGTCAGACATAACTTTCTCAATAGCTAATTCCATTGCTCTGCATTGGTCTACAAGAAAAATCGAAAGTCATCATATTATGTCAGTACTCTGACAACACAGTGTTCGACAATACGAGAGATTAAGCAAAATATCTTATTGCATTCCTCACCAGTTAGTATTGTTTGTGGATGCTTCCCACCCATCATGTGGATGAATTCACTAAAGACCCACTTGAAACTTTCCTCTGTCTCATCCCTGATGAGCACACCACCAAATATCACACTCTGGAAGTGATTGTTGACTCCAACGAACAGTCCAAATGGCGTGTCATACATGTTTGTGCGGTAAGTTGTATCAAAGGTTATTGCATCTCCAAAGTAGTAGTATTGTGCTCTGCTGGCACCAGTTGACCATAACAGATTGCGTATGCGGCTTTCTTCGTCAGGCTGTACTCTATAGTACAACCCAGAATCTTTTGCTCCTAGTTCTGCAAAAACATCCATTGTCTTCTTTACATCATTATCAGCTTGTTCACGACTGATCTTGCCACACAACCCTCGGAGAGCTCTTTTGGTGAATGGTACATTGCTCATTGAACCGAAGAAACTTCCGATTATATTGTAAACTTTGCCAACGCTAATGTTGTTTTCACGGAGTTGTTTAATCACATCACGTGTGTATATATCAATATGCTTGTGTGAAGGCCAGTAAACTTTCTCACCACATTTTTCAGTGAGAGCATGGTTGTGATCTGTCCTGCACTCATTTATATACCCGCCATTATTGGCTGAACGCAGCAGCCATATCATAGCAGGGCATCTACATCGGCATGTACGTTTGTTATCCTTCTTTGGTATTCCCTGAAAATGTACAAAAAAACGAACATCACAGTATTTGTCAATAACATCTTCACTCATAGGCAGCGATACGTATCACAGTAAATGACTACTCACCGAACATCCACAAACTATCTCCTGCATGCATTTGGTTCTTTCGACATTTAGCCGGCTTTTGCCTCTTACTCCAAACCCAACCTCCCATGAATATAGATTGTAGTAATCACAAGCTTCACCGAGTGTATCAAAGTTCCTTCCCACAGCAGGAACTATGACAGTTTCAGTTTTGTTTTCTGCATAGCTTTGCAGTGTTAGTTCCAGCGTACTCATCCTAGAAGCACATGGGGGTCTTTCCTCAGGTACATGCCCAACCCGGATTCTGCATGTATAGAGATGTATATTTTCAGAATTTTTTTTCACTTAGGTGTTTTAGCACACGGCATGCACATGGAGGAACAATTAGTGCACATATCAAACGCAGTAAAGCTAATGTCGTGCAGATGTACCTCTTCGTCCAGCTAGGGGATTTAGGGTTGTCTTTCCCTGTAGACTGCTCTGAAGCTACTGCAGACAACACTACTGCTTCGCAAGTGCTGTTCAGATCAGTTTCCATGGCTACTATGGCATCTCCCGCTTTAGCAATGCTGGATTCAGCAGGCCCGCACACTGGCGCTTGGTTCGCACCATGTTTCAACAGCGGCTCTGCTCCGTCCAGATCCAGCAGTGGAAATCTATTTTTCAAGCGGGACGAGTATGAAAGTAAGGAACTGCTCTATCCTACCATAGAGAACATAAAGTGGGAGCGGCAAGGTTCTGTCGACCGGATCGGACAAGAAATCAATTTCCTCCTCTCCGGCGGTCGCGACCTCCATAGCCATGAGCTCCTCGCTATCGCCACCGCCCCAGGGGTAGAAGACAGATCTGCTTTTACTTTCCAGCCCCGAACAGATGACGGTGCCCTACATTATAGTATTCACCTAGGCATCCCGCATGCGGCGTTTATGCAACGGAATCACGAGACAGAATTGTAACGTGAGCAGTCACAACCCATCTGTACCAACGGAACAATAATATCCTGTACCGATTCTCCCTCGTTAGATTTGCCGTCACCGTCTTTGTCAACTCGCTTGCGAACGTATGTAACGATGCTTTTACATACAATTGCATTTAATACTATACGCCACGCGTCGCCACTCCGTCCTTGCCGGATAGCAGGAGCGTGCGAGCCCGTCCGTGCCATCGCCGCTCTCATTCATACTGAGGCTTGGTATCATTATGCCGTTGGATCAATTGTTACCTTAGTTGCGATTATGATCGCATTTGTTGTTGCATTGAAATGTTTTAGATAGTTTCAATGTATGGTTTAATTAGATGCTCTGGAGAGCTATATGTTGTTCAATGAGAACTATGTATGTACTTTGGTTTTAATGTGATGATGAACTTCTATTAATTTGGTCATTTCTGTATTCATGATGTTCTGTAATGGTTTTTGACACACTTACTTATATATAATGCACGTAGATGAACCATCAATGGATGTACGGTAACAGACGCACCTCTGAGTACATTAAGGGCGTGCATAATTTTTTCGAAGTGGCTGAGGCAAACAAGCAGAATGGTTTTATGTGTTGTCCATGCCCTATATTTGGGAATACGAAGTCTTACTCTGACCGGAAAATCCTTCACACCCACCTGCTTTATAAGGGTTTCATGCCACACTATAATGTTTGGACCAAGCACGGAGAAAGAGGGGTTATGATGGAAGACACCGAAGAAGAAGAGGATGATGACAACTATGTGCCCCCTGAATATGGTGATGCTACAATGGGGGGAAGCTGAAGATCAAGAGGAACCAGATGATGTGCCTAATGATGATCTTCGCGGGGTCATTGTTGATGCAAAGAGACAATGCGAAAGTGAAAAAGGAGAAGTTGAAGTTCGATCGCATGTTAGAGGATCACAAAAAGGGTTGTACCCCAATTGCGAAGATGGCAACACAAAGCTCGGTACAACACTGAAATTGTTGCAGCGGAAGGTAGAGAATGGTGTACCTGATAAAGGATTTGAGAAACTACTGAAAATATTGAAGAAGAAGCTTCCAAAGGATAACGAATTGCCCGATAGTACGTATGCAACAAAGAAGGTTGTATGCCCTCTAGGATTGGAGGTTCAGAAGATACATGCATGCCCTAATGACTGCATCCTCTACCGCGGTGCGTACGAGGATTTGAATGCATGCCCGGTATGTAGTGCATTATGATATAAGATCAGACGAGATGACCCTGGTGATGTTGACAGCGAGCGCCCCATGAAGAGGGTTCCTGCCAAGGTGATGTGGTATGCTCCTATAATACCACAGTTGAAACATCTATTCAGAAACAAAGAGCATGCCAAGTTGATGCGATGACACAGAGAGGACCGTAAGAAAGACGGGAAGTTAAGAGCACCTGCTGATGGGTCGCAGTGGAGAAAAATTGAGAGAAAGTACTGGGAGTACTTTGTAGGTGACGCAAGGAACGTATGGTTTGGTTTAAGTGCGGATGACATTAATCCTTTTTGGGAGCAGAGCAACAATCACAGCATCTGACCCGTGACTCTATGTATCTATAGCATTCCTCCTTGGCTGTGCATGAAGCGGAAGTTCATTATGATGCCAGTTCTCATCCAAGGCCCTAAGCAACCCGGCAACGACATTGATGTGTACTTAAGGACATTAGTTGAAGAACTTTTACAGCTGTGGAATGGAAACGGTGTACGTGTGTGGGATGAGCACAAACAACAGGAATTTGACCTACATGTGTTGTTGTTTGTAACCATCAATGATTGGCATGCTCTCACTAACCTTTCAGGACAGACAAACAAGGGATACCATGCATGCACGCACTGTTTAGATGACACCAAAATTATATATCTGGACAAATGCAGGAAGCACAGAGAGTACCGCAAGAAAGACGGGAAGTTGAGAGCACCCGCTGACGGGTTGCAGTGGAGAAAAATCAAGAGAAAGTACTGGGAGGACTTTGTAGGTGAAGCAAGGAACGTATGGTTTGGTTTAAGCGTGGATGACATTAATCCTTTTTGGGAGCAGAGCAACAATCACATCACCTGGCCCGTGACTCTATGTATCTATAACCTTCCTCCTTGGCTGTGCATGAAGCGGAAGTTCATTATGATGTCAGTTCTCATCCAAGGCCCTAAGCAACCCGGCAACGACATTGATGTGTACCTAAGGCCATTAGTTGAAGAACTTTTACAGCTGTGGAATGGAAATGGTGTACGTGTGTGGGATGAGCACAAACAACAAGAATTTGACCTACATGCGTTGTTGTTTGTAACTGATACGTCAATTTTGCATCATGCTTTTATATCGATATTTATTGCATTATGAGTTGCTATTACACATTATGTCACAATACTTATGCCTATTCTCTTTTATTTTACAAGGTTTACATGAAGAGGGGGGAATGCCGGCAGCTGGAATTCTGGGCTGGAAAAGGAGCAAATATTAGAGACCTATTCTGCATATCTCCAGAAGTCCTGAAACTTCACGGGAGCACGTTTCAGAATATATATAAAATATTGAGAGAAAGAAGTACCAGAGGGGGGCCACCCACCGTCCACGAGGGTGGGGGGCGCGCCCTACCCCCTGGGCGCGCCCTACCCCCTGCCTCGTGGGCCCCCTGGTAGCCCTCTGATGCCCATCTTTGTCTATATGGAGTCTTTCGTCGAGGAAAAAAATCATAACCAAGATTTTGGGAAGAAACTCCGCTGCCATGAGGGGGAACCTTGGCAGAACCAATCTAGGGCTTCGGCGGAGCTGTTATGCCGGCGAAACTTCCCTCCGGGAGGGGGAAATCATCACCATCGTCATCACCAACGATCCTCTCATCGGGAGGGGGTCAATCTCCATCAACATCTTCACCAGCACCATCTCATCTCAAACTAGTTCATCTCTTGTATCCAATCTTTGTCCCAAAGCCTCAGATTGGTACTTGTGGGTTGCTAGTAGTGTTGATTACTCCTTGTAGTTGATGCTAGTTGGTTTACTTGGTGGAAGATCATATGTTAAGATCCATTATGCATATTAATACCCCTCTCATTATGAACATGAATATGATTTGTGAGTAGTTACATTTGTTCCTGAGGACATGGGAGAAGTCTTGCTATAAGTAGTCATGTGAATTTGGTATTCGGTCGATATTTTGTTGAGATGTATGTTGTCTCTCCTCTAGTGGTGTCATGTGAACGTCGACTACATGACACTTTACCATTGTTTGGGCCTAGAGGAAGGCATTGGGAAGTAATAAGTAGATGATGGGTTGCTAGAGTGACAGAAGCTTAAACCCTAGTTTATGCGTTGCTTCGTAAGGGGCTGATTTGGATCCATATATTTCATGCTATGATTAGGTTTACCTTAATACTTCTGTTGTAGTTGCAGATGCTTGCAATAGGGGTTAATCATAAGTGGGATGCTTGTCCAAGGAAGGACAGTACCCAAGCACCGGTCCACCCACATATCAAATTATCAAAGTACCGAACACGAATCATATGAGCGTGATGAAAACTAGCTTGACGATAATTCCCATGTGTCCTCGGGAGCGCTTTCCTTTATATAAGAGTTTGTCCAGGCTTATCCTTTGCTACAAAAAGGATTGGGCCATATTTCTGCACCTTATTTACTTCTATTACTTGTTACCCGTTACAAATTACCTTATCACAAAACTATATGTTACTGATAATTTCAGTGCTTGCAGAGAATACCTTGCTGAAAACCGCTTATCATTTCCTTCTGCTCCTCGTTGGGTTCGACACTCTTACTTATCGAAAAGGCTACGATAGATCCCCTACACTTGTGGGTCATCAGTAACCATCAACGATTGGCCTGCTCTCACTAACCTTTCAGGACAGACAAACAAGGGATATCACGCATGCACGCACTGTTTAGATGACACCGACATTATATATCTAGACAAATGCAGGAAGCATGTGTACCCAGGGCATCATCGATTTCTTCCGACCAACCATCAGTGTTGAAAGAAAGGCAAACATTTCAAAGGCGAGGCAGATCACCGGAAGAAGCCCGCCGTCTGTACCGGTGATCACATACTTGCTATGGTCAATGATTTACAAGTAATCTTTGGAAAGGGTCCCAGCGGACTATCTGTTTCGAATGACGCTAAGGGACACGCACCCATGTGGAAGAAGAAATCTATAATTTGGGACCTACCCTACTTGAAAGACCTAGAGGTCCGCTCTTCAATAGACGTGATGCACGTGATGAAGAACCTTTGCATGAACCTGCTAGGCTTCTTGGGCGTGTATGGGAAGACAAAAGATACGTCAGAGGCACCGGAGGACCAGTAACGTGTGCGCGAAAAAGACGGCATGCCTCCAAAGCAATATGAAGGTCCTGCCAGCTACGCTCTTACCAAAGAAGAGAAGGAAATCTTTGAATGCCTGCTCAGTATGAAGGTCCCGTCTAGCTTCTCGTAGAATATAAAGGGAATAATAAATATGCCAAAGAAAAAGTTCCAGAACCTAAAGTCTCATGACTGCCATGTGATTATGACGCAACTGCTTCCGGTTGCATTGAGGGGGCTTCTACCGGAAAACGTTCGATTAGCCATTGTGAAGCTATGTGCATTCCTCAATGCAATCTCTCAGATGGTGATCGATCCAGAAATCCTACCAAGGTTAAGGAGTGATGTGGTGCAATGTCTTGTTAGTTTCGAGCTGGTGTTCCCACCATCCTTCTTCAATATCATGACACACGTCCTAGTTCATCTAGGCGGCCGTCGGCTCTGTTGCACCTCCTCAACCTGACGGAAGTTTTCACTGCCGTTCGATTCCACATGGCTATGTTGTTGTGATGGTGGATGAAGTAACGGAGGGATTTGAGGAGCTCGAGCTTGACCACCCTATAGGTGAAGCGGAGAATCAGCTGGGTCATGCTCTGAGGACTACATGTCTATGTCGGAAGGAGTACATCAAGCTTCCAAACTGGACGCCTCCGCCTCCTCCTCCTCCTCCTCCTCCGGTGAGTGATCAGGGCACTCCGCCTCCTTCTCTGCCTCCTTCGGTGCGTGAGGCCACTCCGCCTCCTCCTTCGTCTACTCCGGCACGTCGGAGCACTTCGCCTCCTCCTCCGCCTTGTCAGCAACGGTGGAAGCCAGACGTCGCCGCTCCGGCTCCTCTGGCACATCGGAGCACTCTACCTCCTTCTGCGCCTCATAAGCAACAACGGAAGAGAGACGCCGCCACTCCGGCGGCTAGCAGTACAAGCAAAGGCGGGAGGCGGCAATTCAGATACGGTCCATCTCTCAAGACTCTGGAAAAGTTACCATACGAGAGGACCGAGAAGGAAAACACGAAGATCTGTGAAGCCCAAGTGAGGGATTTTTTGCAAAGAAACCTCCACCTCTGAAGGAGAATATAGATCCGGTGAAAGCTCAACGTACTATCGATGCCCTGAAGCGACCACCACCGCCTTCGCTGTATTCCAATTATGTCCGCACTCTTAAAATGACATATGAAGATGCGTGGCGGTCAGGAACTACTTCCAGTGATAAAAGGTTAGCAAAACAAAGAAGTGGGAAAAAATACCCCAGCTCGGCGAACAGGCGAACCAATAGTGGCCCCCGCTCAAGGTGTCTAGCGATCTCGTCGCTAATCTGCCGGGGATGATGCCCGGTACCGATCCTGCTGATTGCCTGGGCGATGATGTATAGTTTGAAACAATGGAGGTGTACGAATTCAGATACCATTACGGGAAGCCTCTCCTCAAAGATGGAAGTCCTCCTCTAACAATGATGATGCGAAGATTCCATCAATGGTACATGAAAACCTACATCGAGTCTGGAAAGGATGTTTTGACAATGAGAATTAAAGAGGAGCACGACCGCGTTGGAACTGGCCTGTTCACTGTTGAATTTGACGAGTTATTCCAATTATACAATCAAAAGGCCCTCGACAAAACACTCGTGACATGCTACTATGTGTAAGTACTACTTCTGTAATTAAGTCTCTATATATAGCTCATACGTCTCCAACGTATCTATAATTTTTGATTGTTCCATGCTATTATATTATTTGTTTTGGATGTTAATGGGCTTATTTATACACTTTTATATTATTTATGGGACTAGCCTACTAACCCAAGGCCCAGTGCAAATTGCTGTTTTTTGCCTATTTCAGTGTTTCGCAGAAAAGGAATATCAAACGGAATCCAAACGAAATAAAACCTTCGGGAGAGTTATTTTTGGAACAAACGTGATCCAGGGGACTTGGAGTGGATGTCAAGCAACCAACGAGGAGGCCACGAGGCAGGGGGCGCACCTACCCCCTGGGCGCGTCCTCCACCCTCATGGGCCCCTTGTGGCACCACCGACCTACTTATTCCTCTTATATATATTCATATACCCCGAAAACATCCAGGAGCACCACGAAACCCTATTTCCACCATCGCAACCTTCTGTACCCAAGAGATCCCATCCTGGGGCCTTCTCCGGAGCTCCGCTGGAGGGGGAATCAATCACGGAGGGCCTCTACATCAACTCCATGGCCCCTCTAATGATGTGTGAGTAGTTTACCTCAGACCTTCGGGTCCATAGTTATTAGATAGATGGCTTCTTCTCTCTCTTTGGATCTCAATACAATGTTCTCCTCGATCTTCTTGGAGATCTATTTGATGTAACTCTTTTTGCTGTGTGTTTGTCGAGATCCGATGAATTGTGGATTTATGATCAAGTTTATCTATGAACAATATTTGATTCTTCTCTAAAATCTTTTATGTATGATTGGTTATCTTTGCAAGTCTCTTCGAATTATCAGTTTGGTTTGGCCTACTAGATTGATATTTCTTGCAATGGGAGAAGTGCTTTGCTTTGGGTTCAATGTTGCGGTGTCCTTTCCCAGTGACAGCAGGGGCAGCAAGGCACGTATTGTATTGTTGCCATCGAGGATAAAAGATGGAGTTTATATCATATCGCTTGAGTTTATTCCTCTACATCATGTCATCTTGCCTAATGCATTACTCTGTTCTTATGAACTTAATACTCTAGATGCATGCCGGATAGCGGTCGATGTGTGGAGTAATAGTAGTAGATGCAGAATCGTTTCGGTCTACTTGTCACGGACGTGATGCCTATATACATGATCATGCCTAGATATTCTCATAATTATGCACTTTTCTATCAATTGCTCGATAGTAATTTGTTCACCCACCGTAATACTTATGCTATCTTGAGAGAAGCCATTAGTGAAACCTATGGCCCCCAAGTCTATTCTCCTTTATATTAATCTCCCATCAACAAGCTATTTCTGGCACCGTTTATTTTGCAATCTTTACTTTCAATCTATATCATAAAAATACCAAAAATATTTATCTTATTATTATTATCTCTATCAGATCTCACTCTCATAAGTGACCGTGAAGGGATTGACAACCCCTTTATCGCGTTGGTTGCGAGGTTCTTATTTGTTTGTGTAGGTACGAGGGACTTGCGTGTAGTCTCCTACTGGATTGATACCTTGGTTCTAAAAAACTGAGGGAAATACTTACGCTACTTTGCTGCATCACCCTTTCCTCTTCAAGGGAAAACCAACGCAGTGCTCAAGAGGTAGCAAGAAGGATTTCTGGCGTCGTTGCCGGGGAGATCTACCACAAGTCAATACATACCAAGTACCCATCACAAACTCTTATCCCTCGCATTACATTATTTGCCATTTGCCTCTCGTTTTCCTCTCCCCCACTTCACCCTTGCCGTTTTATTCGCCCTCTTTTTCCGTTCCCCTTCTCTTTTCTAGTTCGTCTCTTTTCTTGCATCGCCGTGTGTCATCATGGCTAGTCCCTTATCTACCACTTTGTCTCCCGAGTTTGAAGTTCTTCACTTCAAACAAAGACAAGGATAAAATTTAAAATATGCCTGGTTTAGGATGATGGAATCTTATCGTAATTGCACCCTAGAGGTGAATTTTAGAATTTTACTTCACAATTTTTATGTTGGGCTGAATATGTTGAATAGACAACTCTTGGATTGCGTTGCCAAAGGGAATTTTATCGAAATTGATCCTAGTATTGCTCATGAAATCATAGAGGGAATAGTGGGAGCACTACCTCAACAAAAGGGGTCACATCATACCCAGGAAGAGACACAAGTTTTTGAAAAGATTTGCGAAGTAACGAAAATCTTAAAAAAGTCTCTTGAACCTCTTAAGAGTGTTAGTGGAAACCTTTACCGCATGAATATGTTGATTACCCTTTGCAATAAGCGGTTGGATTCTTTATATCTAAAAATTTCTGAATATGAAGGGAAACGTCACTACTAGGAAAAGGGCTATAGCTGATATGGACATTAATGGCACACCATGTATGTGGTGCGCCACTGCTATATAGTAGTGGCGCACCAGATACAGGTGCGCCATTAGTGTCCTCATTACTAATGGCGCACCAGACACACGGTGCGCCATTACTAGCAAAAACATTTATTTTATTTTTCCAAAACTATTAATGGCGTACCAGGGCACAGTGCGCCATTACTAGTTTTAACCAGTAAAGGCGCACCACACGCTCTGTGCACCACTACTGACAATTTTTTTTTACTTTTTTTAAAAGTAGTAATGGGGCACCTGGGCGAAGTGCGCCATTACTAGCTCAAACTACTAATGGCGCACCACACCCATGGTGTGCCACTACTAAGATTATTTTTTTTGCAAAAGTAGTAATGGTGCACCCCTGGCAGGTGCGCCATTAGTAACCACAGTTACTAATGGCACAT
The DNA here is from genome assembly GCF_018294505.1 of Triticum aestivum. Classification (NCBI taxonomy): domain Eukaryota; kingdom Viridiplantae; phylum Streptophyta; class Magnoliopsida; order Poales; family Poaceae; genus Triticum; species Triticum aestivum. The sequence goes on from NC_057794.1 coordinate 548,245,634, forward strand.
TTTTAGGTGGTGCGCCATTAGTAACCTGGGACCAGCTAGATATTTTGGACAGCCACCTACCACACTCACTGTCCCCACTTCATTCTCTCCTCCTCCTCCTCCTCCTCCAAGCTTGTCTCGGCTACCTCCTCCTCCTCACCTCATTTGCACCATAGATTCACCCAAATTAAGTGGTTAAATTACCTTTTTTGATAGGTAAGTAAGGGGAAAGCTTTCTTTATGTTGTAGATCTACTTTTTTCTCCCTCCAACAACGTGCACATGCACTTTTTATGGCCTAGCTAGATGTACGTATGTTTGTTGTTGCATATATTTGTGGTGTTGCATATATGTTTGTGTTTGCAGGTACCGGTATTTGAAATGCGATAGTTGCCAATATTTTGCCGGAATGTTGATTCATTTCCGTTTCGGCGAGAATTTGGCACTATGCATTCTTTTTGGTCCTATTTTAGGCAAAGTCATGCCAAATTTTTTCTTGGTTCTAAAATATCGTTTTGCTCTACCCCGCAGGCGACCATGGTCCGCACGATGACCGAAGGCATCGTGAATAGGTTTTTGAGCTCCGCGAAGCCCGAGATGCTTCAAAAGAACGAGACGGAGATAAGATGTCCGTGTCGAAGATGCAAGCTGAAGAGCCTTATTGCGGACCCGGATTCTGGGTAGGTGCGGGACCACCTGCTCTTGTGTGGTTTCATGGATGGCTATCGGTGGCAAGGTGATGAAGATGACCATGAAGTTGTCCATGGGGGTCGGGCAAGAAATGAGGAAGGGCAGCAAGACAACCACCACGACGAGGGCGGGCGAGAAGACAAAGAATCTCTAGGACATGATCACGACGGTGATGCTGGACATGATGATGAGGAAGATCAAGACGAAGGGCATGATCATGAAGATGAAGATGCCGGAGCAGACGACGATGGACCATCGATGGGTTGGGTGCATGACCCTCATATTCAAGAGCTGCTTCTCAAGCAGACGGATAACGCAAGAGCTGCCGTCCGAGAGAAAGCCAAGCTGGATCAACTAGAGATAGATGCGGTTACTCCATTGTATGAAGGATGCAGGCCCGAGGATACCCGCCTAAAAGTAACGCTCATGGCTCTGGAGATGAAGGTAAAACACAAAATGACCGACGCATGCTTCAACGAGAACATGTCATTCTGGCACGAACGTCTTCCCAAGGGGAACAAGTGCCCGACCAGTTTCGAGGAGGCGAAGAAAATCGTGTGTCCTCTAGATTTACCACATGTGAAGTACCATCTGTGCATGAACAATTGCATCATTTATCGGGACAAGCACATGGAGTCTACCATATGTCCGGTGTGCGGCGTCACTCGATACAAGAGGAAGAAAGCTCCTCGAAAAGTGGTGTGGTACTTTCCGATCACTCCTCGTCTGCAGCGGTATTTCGCGAACCCTAAGCTAGCAAAGCTCCTGCGTTGGCACGCGGATAGGTAGGAGAAGAAGCGAGAAGATGACGAAAATGATCCGGAGATAAATAAAAAAGACAAGATGCTAAGTCACCCTAAGGATGCGAGCCAGTGGCAAGCGTTGAACTTCGAACACCCAGAATTTGGGGACGATCCAAGGAACATCATGCTGGGCACGAGCACCGATGGAGTCAATCCGTTTGGTAGCCAGAGAAGCACACATAGCACCTGGCATGTGTTTGTGTGGATGTACAACCTTCCCCCTGGTTGTGCATGAAGAGGAAGTACATTCACATGAGTATGCTAATTGAAGGGCCGAAACAACCAGGGAACGACATCAATCTGTATCTGGGGCTGCTGAAAGAGGAGCTAGACACGCTGTGGAAAACGCCAGCCAATACGTGGGACGCCGCAGAGAAAGAATATTTCCCTATGAGAGCCGCACTGCTCACGACGGTGCACAACTATCTCGGTTACAGATATCTCGCGGGGCAGGTGGTCCACGTATTTTCTGGATGCGTCAGGTGCATGGATGACACAATGTATCGCCAGCTAGATAGAGATCCCAGGTCTTATAAAACCGTGTTCATGGGATATCGAAGGTGGCTTCGCGACAATGACCCATGGAGAAAACGCAAGGATCTGTTCAATGGTGAAACCGAACCCTGAAGACACCCACGTACGAGGAGCGGCGAGGAAATAGACGAGCTGTTGAAAATTTGGAAAGATTGCCCACTGCTGGGAAAGAAGCAAAAGGCGCCAGAGCTGGGAAAGAAGCGAAAGGCGCCAGAGCCGCTGCTGAAGGTATGGAAAACGAGGTCTGTTTTTTGGGACTTGCCGTACTGGAAGATCCACCGTGTGCCTCACAGCCTTGATGTCATGCATATCATGAAGAACGTGTGCGAGAGTCTGCTTGGTACCCTGCTCAACATGCCAGAGAGGACCAAAGATGGGCCGAAAGCAAGGGTAGACTTGAAATCAATGGGCATCAGGGAGGAGCTTCACGCTAATGATGATGATGAGGCGAAGCAGGACACGGAAATTCGTCGCAAAGGCAAAAAGGCCAAGAAGACCGGAAATGACTACCCTCCTGCGTGCTTCACTCTAAGTCAGGAGGAGATCGAGCAGTTTTTCACCTGCCTCGTAGGAGTAAAACTTCCTTATGGTTACGCGGGGAAGATAAGCAGATACCTAGACTCAGCGAAGCAGAAGTTCAGCAGGATGAAGTCTCACGACTGTCATGTGCTGATGACGCAGATACTTCCAGTTGCAATCTGTGGGATCATGGACGCGCACGTCCGTGAAATGCTATTTGGCCTATGCAACTTTTTTGACGTCATCTCTCGGAAGTCGATTGGCGTGACGCAACTCAGAAGGCTATAGGAATATATCATGGTGATACTATACGAGCTTCAGATGTACTTCCCGCCCACATTCTTCGATGTTATGGTGCATCTGCTGGTCCATATCATGGAGGATATCATCCAACTCGGGTCGACATTCCTACACAGCATGATGCCGTTCGAAAGGATGAATGGTGTCATCAAAGGATACGTTCGCAACATGTCACGTCCAGAGGGAAGCATAGCCAGGGGCTTTCTGACCGAAGAGTGCATCTCCTACTCTATGAATTATCTAGGCATCGAGAACCCCGTTGGTCTGCCCATCAACAGGCACCTCGGCAGGCTCGCTAGATGGGGTCACCACGAGGGTCGCCGCGAAATGCATGTCAACTTCGAGGGTCGACTCGCCGATTTTGAAATAGCAAACCTAGTCGCGCTACAACACATAGACGTGGTCGATCCTTGGGTGGTATAGCACAAAACCTTTATTGAGAAGACGTACAATGACCGAGGCCAACAGAGGACGGATGGAGATATAATCAAAGAGCACAACTCATGTTTCACGCGTTGGGTTCAAGGAGAAGCTTCTGTCGTACCCTTTACATGAGGATTATTCCGCGGAAGAAAAACTCATATTCGCCTTGTCACAGGGCGCCGAGCACAACCTGATGACCTATGAGGTGTACGATATCAACGGCTACACATTCTACACCGAGGACAAGGACATGAAGAGCGATGGTTATCAGAACTCCGGGGTAACGATGGAATCCTACACCGGTAACGACAAGGACAGATACTACAGAAGGATCGAGGAGATCTGGGAGCTGAGCTACGCTGGAGAGAAGGTCCCGATGTTTCGTGTCAGATGGGCCAAGAGCGTCATAAAAGAAGACCGGTATTTCACCACCATGGTTATACCCGAAGCCAAATCCAAGACCGCGGGTGCAAAGTCACCGCGAAAAATGAGACATGGGTACTGGCTTCCCAAGTGGACCAATGCTTCTTCATTACCGACCCGTCAAAGCCTAGTCGTGTTGTCGTGAGGAGAGGCAAAAGGAAGATCATCGGAATGGATGGATTCGCCAATGAGCAAGACTTCGACAAGTACGGCGACCCGAAGATGGAACATGACGATGACGATGAAATTCCATACACCACAAGAAGAAGCAGGACCACCCTACCTAAAGCACGTCCATTCAACAGAAGAACTCCATTTGCGAAAAGAAGGGCAAGAAGATTGTGAAAAGATAGCTAGCTAAGATCGATTGTATTTAAATCATAGTCTTCATTTCTCGATTGTATTTTGACATTTTGAAATGATATTTCTTCTGTTCTAGTCCTCATGAATATTGAATTTGTTAATATTTTTTGAACTCATGAATATTTTTAAATTTCATGGGCACGTTTTGAATTCATGAATATTCTTCAAATTTGATGATATTTTTTCATATTCATAAATGTTTTACCAATTCACAAATGAATGCAACTAAAAATCCAAAAAAAATATTGATGATATTTTTAAATAACAAATTTGATGATATTTTCAAATAACAAATTTGATGATATTTTCAATTAAAAATAAAAAAATTG